>NC_051186.1:57005107-57324119 GCF_013339695.2 Rhipicephalus sanguineus
AAGATTTTATTCCCAAGAACAATTTGCCTTTTGGCTAGAAGGCATCGAAGGGTGATTTATTCTTGATGTGTATTGGATAGCATACTTCGTATGCTATCCAAGAGACATAAGGAACCATGAAATAATTGTAAAAACCTCTCGAGAATGCGTGAATTTGCGTATACTCAGAATTTTGGATTGGTAACGTATTGAGCGGCCCTCAGGTATCAGCACCTCAGTTGCACAAACGCCAACCATGATGGCAGTGAATTCGTCTGCTTCGGTAATATGTGGGTTGGTCAGCGATTTAAAACGAAGACCGAAGTACAGTGATGTAATGGTGTTTGGATTTATTCTGTCCATTCAGGCGAGAAAATTGAAGCATGCTGCCGAGGCAATGGCCATAGTAAATCCGACCAGTGAATATCTAATGCAGGTACAGAACCACCATTATTGTTATTAATCAATCGGAACAGGTGGTAATTGAAGAAAAACCTATAAAAGACCATTTTGTGTGCCCTTAGGTGCGGTACCTGTACGACTCCATCGAACCTGAAGAAATGTGCTTTACCGGTGCCAGCTTCTTTCGCCTCGACAGAGCACTGCTCCTTACGGTAATTGCGAGTAGTGCCTTCTCGCTTTGCTTTGCTAGTATAACGCAAGTTAACAACAAAAAATATCTCGTATATTCGCATCTTTCACCCTAAAGGCACCTTCACACTTGAGAAGCGAAAATAAAAGCGAAACTTTAGCGGGCGTCGAAAACGCTCGCATTTGTTGTGCCCCTCCTGCATGCCGCCGCCGCCTTCGCCACTTCTTTAAGGAAATACATTTTTCTCGTTTCCTGACCATTGAATTTGGTACCGAATTCAAGGTATGAATGCAAGAGACGGAAATAAAATAGGTTTCACCTTTTCAAATCGTTGTTCAGGAGATACACCAGCAGAAACTACATGAGCGGACAAGGCGACAGCGGCGGCGGCAGATTCGCCCGTCTGTCTGTGCCAAATCAAGATACGTTGGGGAACGGCATCTCGGTGCTGCTGCATTTTCTGCTAACTCCAGTCTTCTCAGCAATCTTAATCCAAATCACGCTCTTGAGGAACGCGTCTTCGTGCATCTGTGTGTGTCAGTATTGTGCAGCACGGGTAACCACCGCCGAATTCTTGGCTGTCATTTTGAATTTGCGGCCAGATGTTTACATGACGTGGTTTATAAGCTAGTGGAGCCAAAGTACAGATTCTCCTCAAGCGGAAAGGCGTTCCGCCATTGCGTGGCGGAACCGATTTTTTCTCGGACCGATTTTTTCGCATCAGCCTCGCCGCGTGGCTTTCCGGCCGCTTAGGCCGGAAAGAAGACAGCACATGTCTAGTGAGTTTTGCCTTCTTCGGTAATAATATCTGGGGTTTAACGTCCCAAAACCGCCATATGATTATGAGAGACGCCGTAGTGGAGGGCTCCGGAAATTTCGACCACCTGGGGTTCTTTAACGTCCTTTAACGTTCTTAACGTCTTCGGCCCCTTCCAGGCCAGTATGAATGCGCCATAATGGCTCTGCTCTGTCAGCCCGTGAAATAAGCCTAAAAACAACTTTATACCCGTAATTCGAAGCTGGTGGGTTCGGTCCTGCCAACGGGACGTTTTTTTTCGTGGACGTAATTCACTTTCCCCTTATGTCACAATAGCACACTATAGTATGAAAACTGGAAACAATATCCCTTACGCTTTCCAAGGCCTCATTGTCACTGGGTATTTGGTTCCGACTAACAAAAAAAAACGTGAACCTCATTAATTCGCTGCTAAAGTTTATATTGAGTAATACATTCTCACTCTTCGGACAATTCGTAAACATGCGCTCCAATCGAACATGCAGTAGCAGTAATAGTGATTAACATGTCATGTTCTCAAGCAGATTTATCTTACTTCTTTGCAGATGGCTGGTGCGGTGATAAACCTACGCAATAATACTGATGCAGACCGAAAGCGATTTGTCGCAGCCATGGCAGCTGAACCAGAGCACGTATCGAGTTGAGTAAATGGGTGCCCTGCCTTCTTCGGTGAACGATACGTCAATGGGAAATTTATGTAGTACAATAAAGTAACATTCAGTAGTTGACATAATACACAATGCAGGTGACTGATTGTAATGAGATAGGCAAATCGCCTATCTGGCATGCGCTCAATTAATTAGTGTATACGCCTGCCAGCATGCCATACGCCTAGAGTAGCTCTTAAAGGGACACTAAAGGCAAATAAAAATTTGTCAGAGTGAGGGATCAATTTTTTGAGAACGTCTAAAACATCAATATTATCAATAGCAGTGTTTTAGTAATCGATACATAAAGGTAAATGCCATAACACTATGGTCACCACCAGTGGGACGCTTGGGACGAGTCAGATGACGTCAGAGTCCAGAGTACAAATTATCACTAGTATTCAAGGTAACTTATGATAAGAAATCAACATTCCGAGCATTGCAAGACGTATGAAATTCTGCTTGTGCGTTCCTGTTTGATTCATGGAAAAAATAACTTGACGTTACAGTGGATAACAACGTGGGTTTCGCAAAAGTTTCCGTTTTCGCATGGCTGCGCACCGGTCGCGCGGTTCACGTCTCAGTAGTAGTTTCGTTATCGCGTACCGTTGCGCGTGCCTTGCACGCTCATGAAAGTCACTCTAACCAAATTGTCGACAAAATGCCATGCCCGTGTGACATTGTGTAATGTGCCCTTCAGAGCAGAAACCACAACGTCGGCTACCGGCAATAAAGGTGGCAATGTTGGACAAAGCAAATGCTACGTCAGGAGACCTTTTCAGCGCGCGTTTTGAAGTGAGCTAGCACTGTGCGGACAACTAAAACGTGACGTTCATTAAAATAAGCATTTCCTTGGCACGAAACAAGCACTACGATGTTTCGGGAGCGCTATTTCAACAATCAACGTCCGAATTAACATTTGCCTTTAGTGGTCCCTTAATATGGTCTCATTGGCGGCACACCTCACGGTATCGTCGCGAGTCATTAGCTCATCGACAGCGCAAAGGCGACTACATTTAAAGAAACATTATTGAAACTTGCACTAAGTCGCGCAAGGCTGGGTCATGTCAGAGCTCGTGGCACCTAGCTCGCCCTGGCTTGGCTAGGCAAAACCCTCTCACTTGTTTCTTTGCCACCCCTTTCTGTACTATACTATACACGGCTATGCTCGCTCTCTTTTTTATATTTTAGCCTGACTTTTCAATCTCTTTCTCTTTCTTTTATGTCTTCTCTCTCTATCTCTGTAGTCGTTCTCTTCGCTTCTGCCTTTTTCACTCCTCCATAACAGCTCTGCTGTAAAATTTTATGCGTCACAGAATTTGGAAATTCCACCACTCACCACTGGTGCAATAAAAATTAACAAGGAAACACAGGGGCGCCAAAAGCCGATTAGGGCCGCACGTTTCGACCTTTTTTCTTAACCATCTGAAGAGATTGCTTGGGCGGTGATTCATCCCGTGCCAGTTCACGATGATGACAATTTTTCATCTAGGACACACGGAAAACGACGACCAAAAAGCTCTGCTGTATATATTCAAATACCAACTATTTACTTCTGCCACTAAATGACTCAGAATAGGGCATGCGCTACTGTTTGCAAAGCTATCATCGTCAAGCGCTAACCGAAGAAGACGACGCTCTGCAGGCTGTGGTGTCGCAGATATTCACTTATCAGAAAACGTCTTCTCATCACTCCGCTTTCAGAGTTAGGCTCAAACTTAACGGCAGAACTGTACTCAGCTTCGGTGCCTCAGGCTAGGTTATAGCCACAGCCTTTGATGCGGTGTGTAATTTCATTCAAGCTACAAAGCGTACACCATTTTAATTCTGAATCCAATAAATATTCGTTAAGTAATTAAAAAAACCCCGTTAAAATCTAACAAACCTATTCGAAGTTATTCCGATCAGGTTAATACGGGAGTCTGGTCTACCAGCGTAATCGCACTGTCATTACAGTATTTGTTTTATACGGTATCTACTATTTCATTTTTCGTTGTATTTATTTCTTATTCATTTTCAAGTTATCTTCCAAATTTTATATAACTAATTCTTGGCCAATCCCCCCTAGTGGATATGTGCCATGGTGTAGAAGGACATACAAACGAAGTGATCCGCACTCGCATGTATGTAAGACCGGTTCTAGAATTTGGGAGTGTTTTATACTCCGGAGCAGCTGCCTTTAAGCTTCGTCCCCTTGTTCTTTAGGAGAAGCAAGCACTGCGCATGTGCTTAGGGCTACCTAAATTTGTAGCGAATAATGTTTTGCATATGGAAGCTAGAATTCCCTCACTTGTCACTATATTCAGAATATTGGCTGTACAAACATATTTAAGGGCATTTGAATCCCCTTTAAGGCGTAACCAAACAGTTCTCATTGCGAAACCTGGTTTATTTTTTTTTATTGTCATTGGCCTAGATTTCACACACCTCATGTAAAATTTGTACAATCTCTTCTCGATCCACTGTCCGTCCAAATAAGGGAGGTTATACCGATTTGTAATGCAACAAATTCTCTTCAAATCTACTTTGATGACATTTTCCTTAATAGTGCAGAACACCTACCGAGTAACATGTTAAGAGCTACCCTACAGGACTACCTGTTCAGAATGCAAGCAAATGTCATTGCGCAGAGAGATAAAAAACAGTGGCATCGGTACATACTGCCATGCTATCGACTGGTCCTTTTCGCTCCGAATTCCAAATTACACGCCCATCTTTATTGCAGAATTTTTAGCGATAGTCTTGGCCCTTGGTAAACTGCCCACATCAATAAATTCCGCAGTAATAATAACAGCTGCACCTGCACGTAGAAAGAAGCGCTCCGTCCAGAGGAGGACGGCAGATGTGGGTGACAACAACGCTTACCGTGGAGGAGGGGGGGGGTGCTCCCAGTGTCCAAAAAGCCTGAAGTACTTCTGCAGACAGTTGGCGCAAAGCCTTGCAATGGCTTTGTAATAACAATGAGCACCAATCGGAAACCAAAGTCACATCGATGTCTTATAGTCTCAGCTTTTCTTTATTCGCATCTTTCAGTAGGTTTGAACAAAATCAATCATCCGACCTTCTCAGAAATCGTTTATCAGTGTGGAGCCGAAGTGTGAAAACATCTACGTCAGCATACTTGAATAGTCTTGAGCACTCTTTTTGGATTGAAGTAATAGCCATTTCCATATTTCAAAAGGTTTCTTCACTAGCGATGAGTGGTGACATGGAAAGACACGCAATCCAGAATGGTGCCTTCGTCCCTAATTTTCAACGTGACAAGTAGAGGGTTGTCCTGAAAAATGAATAAGATAGGTTGAAGTGAACATTTCTTCACGCAGACTTGAGAAATGCATATGCAGTGAAAATGAAAATTACACATAAAACATCTCCCACGTCCACCACATTTCAATTTAGTATAGCGTTAAATTAACATATATCCCACATATATTCATTTATAGGAGCCTAGAAAGATATGGATAAGCGGTATAATTGCTGCTAATATTTCGTCTGTTAACAGATTTCGTGAACAAATGAAAAAACTCATGAAATATTTCGCGCTAAAAATTCTTGCTTACAATTTCACCCGAGGAGACGCAATAAGAACAGTCTTTACCATCTTATTCGCCGCAGCTTTCAAAATGCCTAATTTTTTTATTGATGTGAATTTTTCAGAATATGTACAGCTTATTTGGAGCTCAACATTTCATGTTCTTCTCAGCCATGTGCCTCAACACTTGTGATTAACCTTTTTGTTTGTATATACCATGCTTATTCGCATGTTTATGTACTTCGGCACTAGTATTGATGAGTATATTGTACGAATACCTTATCGCGCTTAATACATATGTGACCTTTTCAAACGCGTCGTCGCGAATAGAATGTAATCTGCAATATCTATTTGTCGTTTCATTATGCGCAATGTACTAGTGACCGAGGTCAAAGTCTCGAAGTCCAAGTTTCATTTTTAAACTGCACGGCGAAGTCTCTGCGCGTGTCGTCACGAATTTCGAAACTTTTGTTTGTATTTTGGCGACATTCGCTCAACGAAACTTTCTGACACATCGTGTGTTAACTCTATGGCATCTTCAGGGAACAATCTACTTCATGTTTATTGATTAGGAGTGACGTAGGACCTAGAAGACGCCATCAAAATTCATGACGTCACGGGGTTTGTTGCACGAATCACAAGGTGGCGTGCAAAAAAATGACCAGATGGTGTGAAAATGTGCAAAAAGAAAATGCCGATCGCGACGCCACCTTGTCATTCCTGCATCAAACGGCGTAACGTCGAGACCGGCATTTTCTTTTTGCACATTTTCTCGCTAACCAAGCGCCTTCTCACTGTAAGCGTGGTGGCTTTGGTATTGTGAAAGAGTAATTTACTAATAATAAAGAAAATAGGGGCGCGTTTCGACCATAGAATTTTCTTCGTGTACATGATAATGACGGAGCGGCGCTGCCGGCCGACAGCCTGCTCTTCCTATCTTTCTATCATTGAAGGTACAATTGCGCTTGCAGCGCAATTGTACCTCCAATGGTGCTTCAAAAGCACCGCACCGCCGGGGGCAGGGACTAGTGCGCGAAAGTCTTCAGAGAAGGAGGGAGCGACGTCTTTGAGGGAAGAAAAAAAGCCAGTGCTCAGTGCCTCATTTCTGCGAACCGCGACAGCAAGCTTCACGTGCCCTCTTCACCCAGTGTCGCACGCCGTCAAAAGTTTGGGAGTCTCATCTCCCAAGCGTAGTCCTCGTCGTCCTGACTAAGCGGCACCTTCTGGTGGCCGAATTGGAACTACGCGCAAGATGGCGGCAGTTGAACCCCACGTTAAAGGTACACTAAAGAGAAAAATGATTTTTCAAATGTTAGTAAATCCCTTTTACAATTCCAAAACCAGCATGCTTGGTGCTAGAAGACGCTTGATCAGCGAAAAAAAAAAACGCGAAAAAAGAAAGTGCGGGTGGCGACGCCACATTGAGATTCCCGCACCAAAGGCCCTGACGTCATAGACTTTGACGACGTCTAGTAGATCCTACATAACTCCTAATGAAAAAAACAATGAATTACATTGTCCTCAGAGAGGGTCATAGAATTAACATACTAAGTCTCAAGAAATTTTGTTGAGTCAATGTCACCAAAAGACACTTTGAAATTCGTGACGTCACGCGCGAATAATTCGGCGCGAAATTTAAAAATGAAACTTTCACCTCGGTTTTCTCTTTTTTGTTAATAAACCTGTGATGCTGAAATTACGGACATTAGAGTTCTCAGACTACAATTTACCAATCTAAACTAATTCATTGTTTCACTTCAGTGTGCCTTTTACTTCCAAAGGGCACTATATAGCTTGTAGGTATGAGATGCACAGCACGTAACGTTAAATGCCCACTTGAACCATTTACCCACCTTTAGGCAAGACTTGGCCGTTCTGGAGGGTCGAACCTTGAATGACAGCTCACCGTTGTAGGTACCTGCTTCTATGGGGCACTCGTTGTTCCATTCAGAGGTCAGCTTTTTTTCTGTACGCGTTGTTCCATCGCAGAGATTCAGCTCTCTGTCGTCAGCACACATAAAGAAAAACACACAGACACACAGCTGTTATCCACCATGTAACATGGATCATGTTTCACATTACAAGACGACATTCAGAAGGTTGAAACATAAATATGGAGTTGCAGCGCCGGAAATCTGTGATTGATAGCGTAGGAGAGAATAAGGAATATATTTCTTTTAGCGTTTCCAGAACATCGCTACGCGAGAGATTTGTACTTATATATTTCAGCGGGAATGAACAATCGCTGGCGCATTTTTTTTTCCGCCTTCGACACTGGTCATCTGTCGTAAAGAGCGCGATCCACAGGTGTCTTTTGCGTATCGCCCTCATCGAAATGCGCCCGCTGTGTCCAGTAACTGAACCCACGTCCTCGGGCTGAGCAGCGCAAAAGCACAGCCGCTAAGCAACAACGGTGTATAAGGTGCACAGCGAAATGGATAAATACAGTGTAACGCCACCAAATACATCACTGCAAAGCTTGGCAATATTGGAAGGAGTCCGCGAACGGCAAGAGAACCATTTTTTTTCTAAAGAAAGCTGAGTACTTACTCCGGCGAAGCGCTGAGGTTGCACGAGCGTGAGTTCTCGTCCACAGCACTGACGTAGATTTCCAAAGCCGGACTGGAACCGAAGGTTTTGTTCACCCTGATCACGGCATTAACCTCCACTTTCTTCGATACTCTTGCGTACTTGACAGTGACGTTGGCGATTTCGATAAATGAGTTGATGCCCACTGGGAGAGAGATCAAAGAACGAAGTGGCATATGTGCTTGGCTCCTAGACGGGCTACAGCCAGATTCATATAACTAACTCGAAAGATAGAGAAACACTAAAAAAAAAAACAAAAAAGAAACAGAACAATGAAAATGATTGAGAAAAAAAGAAACAGGTAGCAGATAAAACGAGTAACAATTATCCATTGAATGACGACGCACTCGTAGAGCAAAGTTAACTCGAAAGGGTCCCTGAAACGGTTTTTTTTTTTAATTGTGGTAGCGTTAAAGATACAAGATTATCAAATCATTCACACCAAAAATGAAGCGGTGTAGCGGCCTTGATACACCCTGCATGAAGGCCGCCGCGGGCTATCGGCTCTTACCCTCCTGCTTAGCACTGCTTTTCCTTCTCAACTCGCCGAGCGCGCCGCCCTCGCTGGCGACGACAGCGCCTCCCGCGGCCTCCCGCAGCCGCATCCCTACGCCGCCAGGTGCTGCAATGATACCGGCCTTTTTAAAGCTCCTCCGCCGCTGCCGGCTTACATGATCTTCTCCAGTATGCCCATAATCTGCAAACGCTTATAAGTATGCGGACAAGTTTAACCTATGTGAGAATGATCAACCATAAGTGCAAATATGGGAATTGAGGTGGCACACTTGGGACTGAGTTAGGGCCGCAGACGAATGGATGCTGGCATTGATCGCATAAGGAAAGCCCGATGACCCCTGCACCGACGCGCTGCTGCGATTCTGCTCGCCAGTTTCCTTGCACGGGCAAACGATGCGTCTGCTTTACATGCCAGACATCGCTAGACTTGCAACTCGCAACGCAGCAAGGGCGATTTATGGTGCTAGAGAAGCAAATCCTCGAAATAACAATGGTCGCGCAGCTCACGTCAGCATGCAGCACGTTGTAACGCAGTCAGACGATGAACACTGCCCACCTGAAGGGTAACAGTCAATTGTAATTGTGCAATCTCTCTTTTTACTAATTAGAATCACAGTATACTCTATCAGTTATGAACAATATTTGTTGGTAGTTAAACTGGAAAAATTACCAGTGACGTACGTCGAACATAGAATCGGATTGCTCGCCTGTGTGGCACTGCTCAACCAGGCAACGTGCCATGGGCAAACATGGATGAAAACGTCGTCGGCGATGCTATCTGTAGCGATTCGAAGATTTAAAGCCTTTTTTAAATTAAATATTTTGCTGAGAGAGCTTAAATGGTTCTAGTGATGGTCCAAAGTACCTACTCTACGGGCTCAACGCGTTTGTGCAAAATGCAAAAACCATTTCAGGGTCCCTTTGATCTTGCACGTGGTGGTGCAGTACAGTAACCTTTAAAAAATTTGGCAGATCCCACGTACCGTGGGAGTCGATGTTATGCGAAGCATGCGGCGGGAAGGTGACTGTGGCGTAATTTTTTTATCAAGCGACACGTCACAAAATGACTCTAAAGATTTGTATCAATTTTATACGCACACATATATGTTGAAGAGCTGCATTTGTGTTATATAACCAGTTGTTTACGGTTGGGTAACGCTGCCAACGGCAACGTGGGTATCACCAACACCAGAAGCGGTAAGCTGATATGTAGTGCTTATACTTGTCCCTTATGATGTAGAACGCACGCACGTTTCACCATCCCGTGTACATGTGTGGGAGAAGTTCTTGACAGTTCTTGAACAAGGTCATCATCACCGTGATCAGTGAGCACCAGCATCTGGTCATGACTTGTTATAGGATCCGGTCGTGATCGCAGTATCGAGGGGTCCATGTGTAGTGAAGTATGTGGTATAGTAGAGCTGTTGGAATTCGCGAATGCCTCGGTCATTTCGTCGACAAATTGTGAGTCGATAGAGCCGGCGACATGTCGGAACCTGAATCCACCATTCGCATTGGTGAGTTATAGGTCGTCGAGGCTGGTAGGCCTGGATAGTACTACGTAGACCAACATCAATGAATGGCGCTTGTAGTATTGGTAGACTTCCTGTGCGTTGCCTTGTCAACAAAGCGGATGCCAATCAATCTGGCATCATACTCGGTCAGCATAAGACCATCGCCCAGCCTCGTAAGAAATGAAGAGGACACTGCGTCATTCTGGCGGACGAAGTGCACTTTACGGTGCGGTGATGTGGATATCATATATAACTTTCGTTAATGTATTCCTCCGGGGTCGAGCAATGCTCTAATATAGCTTGCTGAATCATACGAGTACAAATGTAATGTTTTTTAGACTGCTATAAAAGCAGAGACAACACTCGAACCACAGACGTTAACCTGATATGACGCTTGTATCGTAGGAGTACATATGTAGTGATCATTGCTTTATTGTAAAATTAGATGGCAAACACGACAACCACAGTTGATGTTACACCGATATAACGCCTGCGTAGGCTGTTTTTCCAAACCAGTTTATAGACCTGGCGTGGCTCAGTGGTAGAATACCTGATTGCCAGGCAGAATGCTTGGGTTCGATTCCTGCTGGGATCTTAATTTTCATTCTTTCCATTCGTCAAGTCACCGCTGCCGATGTTGGTTTTTCTTAACGCTCTCGCATTTAAGTAACCAATGTCTGTTCTCGCCATTCCTGGGTAGATATAAATTGTCAATCACCTGTGGCGCATACCCGTACACCGCGGCACGTGGCAAACGGGTGTGTGCCACACGTGTCTAGTGGAAAGGGTTTGACGACGTACACGACAGGATTTTCACATTATTGATGTCATGACTCGACAATCATATTCGTCAAATCCTCTTACCCTCCCATGCTAATCTTGGTCTACTCTAGGTTAAGGAGGCGATCATGAGAGCACCCAGACGTAGGCGGCTAGATAGATAGATAGATAGATAGATACGTAGATAGAAACGCTCAAAGTGCCAAAGGTTCGCTTAGTACGGTTTAGTAAACCTTAGTACGGTTTGTGTATACCTGTAGCATATGCAAGAGTGGTTTAACCGATGTTCCATGATCTTGTCCGGCGATAGCAATCTTTTGTCTGTGCCGTTGAAACTAGCTAGCATAGAATTGAACATATGTTCACTGTTAAGAATTTTCTTTCTGCACTATCGTCTCCTTCTTTCGATTCTTTTACTGCGTCACTCTCCCTTCTGTGGCGCTTAGCCGTGCTCCCTTTTGGGTCACATATAGTAGCCGCACCTTTCGTTTCCTGAGAATAGCCACTTCATTAGCGCTCACTCTCGCAAAGCTTGGCGAAGTCTTCGTGCCCCCGATCCAAGAAGAATGTTTTCGCCGCAAACTCGACTGTGCGAAGAAAGAAACTAAGTAGCTCAAGCCCTAAGTATAGCATTCTGTGTACACATCCCACTGTTATGCCTCAGCATTGTAGTCACGGAAGATACAAACACATGTAAAAACGGCACTGCCTCATGAAACATGATGCGCCTCGTTAACAGATCTGGATGTGAGAAAGCAGATATGAAGAAGACAAGGTATTGTCGATTCTATTACTTACAAAAACGTATAGCTGATATTTAATACTGTACAGCAAAGTGTGCCCGTGTTACATGTGAAAACGTACAACACAGTACATTTAGACGTAGCATAGAGTTGACGAGTTGCTAACGTGCATGCATACACGTTAGCATCAGTATGCAGCACCGGTATAGGGTGCACGACTCACCAGAGCACTTGTTTAACTCCGGCTGCTGCTCAGATGCCGAGCCGAAGTGCAGGACAACCAGCAAGGTAAAACTAGCTACGGTCAGTGCGGTCATTGTGAGCTGCGACGCAAATTGCCTGTTGGACGGCATTGCCTTCGGCTTTTAAACGCATGCCGAAACGGTGCCGATTCCGGAGGAAGTTCGAAGACCTGGGTTTCTCCCTTTCAGCACACGTTTGCGACACGTCGGCGTGACAGTTACGAGGGCATCGGTCCACATGGCGGCAGCAGTTCTTGTCAGGTTCCCAGTCATCTCCGATTCCTATTGCATCCCGTTTGCTGGTCCGGTCACTCGCTTGTAAATTTATTGAGCCAGCGAGCCGCTAGGATTCGGTCACGATGATAACGATTATTAGGGCGAAAGCCTTAGATGCCTCGTCAAACGCGAAGTGTGACCATCTGACCGTCGGCCGCGCGAATACGACTGATACGAAAAAATCATCGCCTGATTTCGTCGCCCTATGGTGTCATCACGAATTCACATGTCGCCAAAATGTGTGACGTCATCGTGACGTAGCTAAGGCGTCAGATGACGACGCCACGTTATGATGACATTACATGATGAGATTACATCATCGCTTGGTCAAAGGAGGCCGATCCCGGAATCACTGCAAAACCACGTGGCGTGCAGAAAGCTTACATTGCCTCCGATCGCGGAGGCAGTGCAAAACCACGTTGGGCCAGAAAGCTTTCGGGAGGCGAGGGGGGATTAAATACAGTGAAAAAAAAAAGAGGACGGCTGTCGCCTCCCAGTCGTCTAACGCAAATGCATAAGGGACCGTGAATCTTTTTTTATCAACGGGCCAATTCGATCATTTTTAATCTGAGGAAAGCAATCACCTGGGTTACATAAGCGTGCTGGTTTTCGCTGTCGCTATCTGTATTAAAGACGATAGTCTTTCTTGGGGAACTTAAACGGAGAAATTTTGGTCTGTCTTTCTGTCTTTCTGTTTGTCGGCACGTCCCTCGATTCAGCCACTCGGCCAAAGTTGAACCACTTGCCCAAGGGCCAGCCGTCTTGAACTGGTACGGCTGTTCATACTTGTGAACGTTGTCGATCAAAAAGTAAATATCATGCATATCTGAGGTGCAACATCACTAGGTAAGTATTAGGTGGCGTGTTGCTTTAATAGAAAATGCATACATACGTAATTTTAAGGACCCTAGTTTCTTAAGCTGCGCCGAAAATGCATAAGAATGGAAGCTTGAGCGAGTTGGTATGCGTTCATCTTTGTTGAAACAGCGCTCCTGTGCCTTCTTTTACTTCGTCGTCGTCTAGTGAGCGCTGTTTCAACAAAGCTGAAAATGCGACTGCGCTGACATTTGCCTTCCTCCGTGCCCTTCGCACGAGCTCATTGTTGTGTTTCGGTTTCGGTTCTGTATTGCACTGTACGAATGGCATGGGTTGGTGTTGAAAAACTTTAGTTTTGAGAAGGCCAAGAAGGTGAAAAAAAAATATTTAAAAAAATGAAAAAGCAGCGTTGTGGGCGGCCTTCAGGCTGCCGGTTGTGGGCGCCGCTCTGGCGTTCCTGTTTTACCCAGGCGACGTGTAAATAAAAGAGTGTGTGGAGAGTACTCGTTGAGTGCGGACGTTTCTCTGCTTCAGCGCTTCGCGCCAAACCGCGTTTTCGGGCTGGCTGGCGTCCCCGCCGGTCGCGTTGGTCACCGCCGGTCTTCGCCTGCTGCTGCGCCGGGACTACCAGCACGCAACACAGCACTCAAGTTTCCCGACGTATTGCCAGATGGCGTCCATATCTCACACAGCGCCTCTTCTATCGTCTTTACACGACATTTGCAGCGAAGCACGCAGATACGCGGCCAATTATTTTTCACGCCTTTGTGGCCCCGTCCATGTGCTTTATTTTCTACTAATACTTCAACTTGCTCACCACCACAGCAGACCAGTTCTTGCTATCAGATGAGGTGGAAACCTAGCGACCTGCAGAGGACACGACAGATGACCTGAATAGCAGCAACGCGTGGACAAACTTCGTCGTTTGCTATAACAGCAGAGTGTGTGCTTTACCGTCCCAAAATTGAGTAGCTAATCTTGACGGACGCTGTAGCGATCGCCGGAATAGATGCAGCCGCCTTGGTTTTCTTTAGAGCACGTCGTTTTCGGTGCAGAGTAGAGTTTTACCGCAATAGCGTTAAAGAGCCCGTGTCGCAGAAGTTCTAGTGTCGGCGTCGGCGGCGTTGGTTGCGAGCGAAAAATCGTCGTTACCTGTGAACAATGAAATCGCGATGGATGCAAATAACAAGAATAAGGGGTTCGCATCGGAATCGAAAACAGGGATTCTGCGTGGCAGTCATGTGTTCAATCAAAGAAACATGCCAACACTTGCAATTGCTTCGGTAAAAAACTGCACAGAGCCGTTACGTGCAGAGCGAGGAGTCGCGTTAGCAAATGTAATATTGCGTGAGAGAAGCGTTGTATCGTACCAGGCACCACACCATGTGAATTGCGCATAGATTGGGGGTTGAAAGGCCCTCTCTTTATAATACGTTCAGACGTAATCGATCATCTCACCAGCCGCATCATCAAAGTGTGCAGCTGCGGAGGTGCGCGTACTGCCTTGCGGACGCGTAGCGGCTACTGCACTACTTCCCAAAATGATGAACTATGGCGTAGTAAACACTTCGCAACTGCACATACAGTAGGCAGCGTACGAGAGTTTAAAACTGTCAGTGTTCCGAGCACAGACAACCAGCTCCTCGTGGCACGGCTGAGCTGTCCACGGGGAACCACAGCATGACAAGCGAATGAGAATGGGATGTGAACCAGGCACAATTATTTTATCGCATTCTAATCTTAAAGGCGAAGTTTAAGCGTCCGCCATCTTTTTTTCGCTTCCAACATTATGAGTCAATGTCAGGCGAAGAATCGCACTTGCGACTTCCTGCACAGCAGCCCTCAGGAGGTACTTTCTGTAGGCCACGGAAGCACATAAACTGTACGCCACATCGGTGAATTTAATATATTGTTTCTTTTTAACTGCGAAGGTATTCTAGCTCGCCGTAATTTGTGCGGTCTTGCAAAAAACTCCACGGGGGGGTATGCATCACAGAAGTTCAGCAAGCCCCACTACCGATTAGAGCAGGTGCGAGCGTCAAACGAAAACTCTGCTCAGCGAAGTGGAGCACGTGCAACACGTGAACGCGAAAGAGAGAAGGAAAGAGATAGAATGAAACGGAGAATATAGAGAAGAAAAGATAAAGGGAGAGACAGAAAGAAAGCGATAGAAAAAAAAGAGAAAAGGAAATATAGAGAGAAATAAAGGGAATAAAGACAAAAAAAAGACAGAAAGAGGGAGAGAGACCGAAACAAAGAGATAGAAAGAGAGAAATAAAGAGAAAAAAGAAAAATAGTAAACGAAGCAGAAAGAGCGAGAGAGAGATAGAAGGGCAATAAAGAGAAATAAATATACAAAAAGAGAGAAAGAAATAGAGTGAGGAAGAAAGAAATAGAAAGAAAGGATGAATGAATGGAAGGAAAAAAGAAAGAAAGTAAGAATGAAAGAAAGAATAAAGTAAGAACGAATGAAATAAAGATAGAGAGAACGAACGAAAGAAAGAGAGACAGAATTAAAGGAAGAAAGGAAGAATGAAAGAGAAAGAAAGAAAGCACGAGAGAAAGAATGAAAGAAAGTACGAAAGAAAGAATGAAAGAACAGAAGAAAGAAAGAATGAAAGAAAGGAAGAAAGAATGAAAGAATAGAAGAAAGGAAGAAAGAAAGACAGAAAGAAAGAAACAAAGAAGGAAAAACAAACGGATACAAGGAAAAAGATACAACGAACATACATAAAGATAAAGGAGAAGAAAGGAAGAAAAATAAAGAGAAACAAGGAGGGCCACCCAACTGCGCTCTTGCGTCAGGCTTGGCACCGCTATTGTGAAGCCGCCTTTCTTTTTTCTTTATATGAATGGGCAATCTTCGGCCCTTTGTACATCGATTTATATTTTCTGCGCCTTTTTTTTTTCTGTAGTCACAGCCCACAAGCAATGTCCGATGTCGGGGTGTTTGGGTAAGTGTAAGAAATAATGAAGTGATATCTGATTGCATTTTTATATAACCACTTCGTATTTGTGGAAATGACTAATCATTGCCAAAAATCTGAGTAGAGCAATCGTCTAAGTTTCTCCAGAGTAAAACTTCGCATTTAGCAATACATCATGCAGGCTCTGTTGGATAACCAGCTCTTTGGTGGGCTCCAATGCTAAATAAGAACAAACTAGTAACTGCTCTCATGGATTTTCGAACGCATTTATCGTTAGAAGGGTTTCGAGTAGCCGCGAACAAGCAGTTCTTTTCCACGCACGTGTCAGCAATAGAGTTGTATTAACCCGTCACCTAGTGAGTTCAACATATTCAGGAAGCTCTCTTGATTTACTGCTGCACAGAACCGGCAGGTCGTGTATCAATCCTAGGTCTCAAAGGGCGCTAGACTGCAGATCATAAGTTCTATCACACGGGGGAACTACCATAAAGCCTGTAATTTTCTTTTTACGTTTGTCAGTTCATAAAAGTTTTCAAAAGTCGCCCCCACCACATACGACGCAGCTTGGTCTTTTGAGGTTGCGCAATGATAGCAAAGACAAATCCTATTGATAGCTAATTTTCAAAGCTTCGCGAAATAAATGTAATTACTCATCTTTTCAAAGAAAACCCACAATCCAGATTTTTTACCTGTTTTTCCACTATATAGCAATATTGGGGCCTCCACTGTCTTCACTGCCTCTTATTTTACTTTCTGTCTCTCCTCTCTCTCTCTCATCTTTCTATCCCCTTTCCTCAAGACCCAAGTGTAGGGTAACCAACGGGAAGTTTTAAATGCGAAGCATTTCTTAGCGAACCTTTGGCACTTTGAGCGTTTCTATCTATCTATCTATCTATCTATCTATCTATCTATCTATCTATCTATCTAATCTATCTATCTATCTATCTATCTATCTATCTATCTATCTATCTATCTATCTATATCTATCTATCTATCTATCTATCTATCTATCTATCTATCTATCTATTCTATCTATCTATCTATCTATCTATCTATCTATCTATCTATCTATCTATCTATCTATCTATCTATCTATCTATCTATCTATCTATCTATCTATCTATCTATCTATCTATCTATCTATCTATCTATCTATCTATCTATCTATCTATCTATCTATCTATCTATCTATCTATCTATCTATCTATCTATCTATCTATCTATCTAGCCGCCTATGTCTCGGTGCTCTCATGATCGCCTCCTTAACTTGGTGTAGACCAAAATTGGCATGGAAAGGCAAGAGGATTTGACGAATATGACTGTCGGGTCATGGCATGAATAATGTGAAAATCCTGTCGCTTTCGTTGCCAAACCCTTTCCTCCAGACACGTGTGACACATACCCGTTTACCGCGGGCCGCGGTGTACGGGTATGTATCACAGGTGATTCACAGTTTATATCAACCCAGGAACGGCGAGTGAGTGAGTGCGAACTTTATTCAGGTCCTGAGGAGAAAGAAAGCGGTGCTGAAGGCCCCGCCAATCAATCCGGCGGCTCCACCCAGGTCGGGGCCGGTAGACAGAGTCCTTCGGCGACGGCCCGGGCCCTCCGGACTGCCTTGAGCTGAGTTATGAGCTGTGTGCTTCGAAGCGCTGAGTCCCATGAGGACTGGTCATTACGAAAGTCTGTACGAAAGCAAACAATGGTAATTTAAAGGCGAGAGCGTTAAGAAAAACTGACATCGGCAGCGTTGACCCGACCGAATAGAAATAATAAAAATTAGGATCTCAGCAGGAATCGAACCGAGGATTTCTGCGTGGCAATCAGGTATTCTACCAAAGAACCACGCCAGGTCTATAAACTGGTTTGGAAAAACAGCCTATGCAGGCGTAATGACGGTGCAATGTCAGTTTTGGCTGTGGTGCTGGACATCTAATTTTACAAGAAAGCAATAAACACTGCATATACTCCTACGAGACAGGCGTCATATCAGATTAACGTCTGTGGTTCCAGTGTTGGATCCGCTTTTATAGCAGTATAATGAAGATTACATTTGTATTCCTGATTCAGCACGCTATATTGAAGCATTGCCCGACCCCGCAGGAATATATTAACGAAAGTTACGTGTGATATTCACATGATTGCACCCTAAAGGGCACTTAGTTTCGATAAAACTGACGCATGTACTCTAACGTGAGAGCTTACATTACGTCGCACTATAAGTTACCTTTTAAACGCCAGTGTTGTCGACGTGCCTGGTAAGCCCACGATGTATGCACGACTACTGCACTTACAAAAACACGTCGATCCTTCTCGTAGTGCTTGACTCAAAGCCATAAAATACAGCATAGAAGTACTCGCTGACTGCTTCGCATGAAACCGATTCCCACAACGCGCGGGGTCTGCCGAATTTTTTCTGATTAACCTCTCTGCCTTCTCCTTTTCTGTTTCCTTCTTTCCTTCTTTCTGTCGCATTGCGCAATGCTCTCTCCAAACTTTTTCCTATCGTCATGTCGGGAACTGGACCTTCCTCCACGTGCTTAACAGAGGAACGGTTCATTTGCTACAGGCAGCAATGACAGTCATGCGTTCATATCCAGGCAGCAATGAAATGTTGAAACATGAAGTGACTAGTGACATCCGGGGACGCAGCAGTGGGAGACCACACTGTTCAGCTCCCACCCTCACGAGCAGCTTTGGATCACGAGGAGGGCAGAGGCAGCCGCCAAGGAGCAGGGGCTCCTGGCCGACTAACCGTCGTCGCCTCCCGCAGTCGAGGAAACCATCTTCTATGGTTTTGAATAAAAGTGTTGTCCTCCTCCTCGACTGTAATTATTTTTCTTCGCTTATCCTTTTCAAACGGGTGGGACAAATAAATATTCGCATAACCTTCTTATGCTAATTAGGTTATGCTACGTCTCCTAGAATCTCACTGTTTGCAGACCCCAGTTTTATATCCTCCTTCGTCGTTAAAGTATCGCCCTTTAACAGTTAACAAATGATGTATGGGTCCCTATTTTATTTTGCATATCCTTCCAATTTGTTGCAATGTGCTAAGTCATTAACTTTGGATGCAGCAGGAAAACACACACCCTTGGTAGAAATAGCTTCTCGTCGGTTTGCCTCGGGTAATCAGCTTGGGTGTTTATAGCACAGTGCTTCGAAAATATTTCAGTGCTCTGAAGACATGTGCAATTCGAAAGAGATATAGGCGGTAGGAGGCAGTTGTGATGTGGGTGTTTGAAATCCTTCCACAATTTATCACAAGGGTTCTTGCGTACTTAAAAAAAGTCACAGTTTCGCCGCATGGGCGAAGCAATGAAATGTCACGCGATGGACGGCAAGTAGCTCGAAATGTGCAGTGCGCTAATCAAGGACAAAGGACGCACGAAAATAACACACACAGAATGAGCGCGAACTAACAAGGTTCACAGCACGGCAAGCGCGATGCTCAAACACAAAGAAGGACGCACGAAACGAACCCACAGGTATACACAGGAAGAGCGCGAACAACTGCCACAGTTGTGCTTGGGCAGTGTTCTCGTTTCGCAAACGCTGCCGCTGCAGCCAGTGGAGTGACGTTCGTGCACTCTGTAACTTCACCGCAAGCTTTCCGGTGAAAGCGCAAGAGGAACAACCCACCCCCATCACGAGATAAGTGCGCGTGCCCGGGAGACTACGCAGGTGTTCGCTGACCGCGCGCATCGCAACAAGCAGGGCGACGACCTGTCAAGCGCGCCCTTCGTTCCATCTCGCTGGTAATGCAGAGAACACGCTGAAATGCCCCCGAGATCTGCGTACCGCCAGCGATAAGGGGTGCGTGCAAATAGCTCGCCGTTAGTATTATAGCGAACCTACGTTTCGTAACCTATAGCCGTCTAACGCCGCGCACTTTGGAGTGAGGGGTCACCCGTTCGAATCCACGCGTCGAAAGTATTTTTCTGAATTATTTATTTGTGGCTTTTATATAGATATACATATACATATACGGGACATGACGGGGACGCCCACGGCAAAATCCAGCCGAGAGTGTCCAAATAATTGATATCGCACTAAAAGCTATAACTCCAGCGTCCAGGAACAGTAATGTGCTGATGGAAGGAGAAAAACTAAGGTCAATAAATTACGCGTGCCTACTATGTAGCATTCAAGAAACAATAATAAAATTGCTGTGTAGCTTTGTAGCCTTCAAAAATTTTCATTGGCTGGTAACATTACTCAGAGCGAGTAAAGTGGCATTAAACATTCGGTCACGCCCTAACTCACATTATGTCGCCGTAAATTTCAAGCCTACAATTTCAAGTTGGACTAGTTTTTTTGTGATTTCATCTATATCAAGTAACTATTTGCATGGTAAATTATCGTGCGGCTTGATCTGCATGGTATCAAGGTAGACTTCGAAGCATGTGAAGTGGTGAGAAACCTAAGTTCATTACCATAACACGTCCGTTATGCAAGCACTACAAATGCCGGGAAACAACTTTGGCAAGCGCGCATAACTCACCGCAAACCCAAATATCAATACTGCTGCGAGTATAGAAGCAAAAAGAAGTTATTCTTTTCAGAAGCGCCCAGAAGCAGTGATGGCAGTACTCAGTAACTGGAAGCGAATAATTGAAAGCGATGTATACAGTGCCCGAAAAATTCAAGATATATAAATACACCATTGTTTCTATTTCTTAGAACCTGCTGCTGATTGTGTTACTGTTGGGAGTTAAAGATAATGGATGCCATCATGACGACAGGCTTTCAAATGTGGAAGGGAACTGAGAAACATTTGCAGGAACTTGTTGTAACTTCGGAGCATATGCACTTAAAAGAATGTACATTAATATTTGCTCAGTGTTTCTTTGAATATACAAAGGAATCTTAGCTTAATGCAACTGTAATTCGCCACACATTTTTTGTACGTATGCCAGGAAAGTGACCAGAAACTTCCCAAGTTCTGAAACGAAAACTGAAAACGTTTGCGCTCTGGCAGTCGGTGATTTTGCAGTAGCCGATAAGTTTTTAAGAACGTAATACTGATTGCCGAGACAATTTTTGTTGAGCTGCGAAATGCTTTGATTGCAACCTCTGAAACCATGTGATTTGGTTGAAATCTCAACCGAATTAGATGGTCTCAGATTCAGTCATAGAGTTTAAGGTTCCTAAGAATTTGCCTTTGAAATTTTCGTTGAGGTTACACAAGCCTTTGACGGCAAAAATAAAAAAAAAATTCGTTTGGTTTCAGATTCACCCATGGAGTTTGAGGTTCCTAAGAATTTGCCTTTGAAATTTTTGTCGAGGTTACACAAGCCTTTGATGGCAAAAATAAAAAAAAATTCGTTTGGTTTCAGATTCACTCATGGAGTTTGAGGTTCCTAAGAATTTGCCTTTGAAATTCTCGTCGAGTTTACAAAAGCCTTCGACGGAAAAATAATAAATTTTTTTGGTAAACTAGATCACCATGGCATTGGTGGGCTTCCCCTAACGCTACTGAAAGTTACCTTTCATAAAGACGTCAGTTTGTTTCGATGAACGAAATGGTGTCAGACAGAAAGAAAATGATCTCGGGTGTGTCACAGGGCAGCATTCTGGGGCCTTTGATTTTTAATTTATATATAAATGATACAGACAACATTTCTTCATAAATCAGATTTGTAATTTACGCTGACGACACCAGCATATTTATTTCCTCTCCATGAGATGCCTATCTCTTTCACGAAGCTAATGTGTTAGAGGAATTAAATACATGGGCAGCTAATAATCAGTTTGAGATAAATACAAAAAAGACGAAGGCCGTAGTTCTTCATTCTATTGCCAGGCAGGTTTCTGCAAGAGGTAACCTTGTTTATTACTGCTCAGAGATTTTGCTTGTTAATTGTATTAAGGAACTTGGTGTGCATTTCTCAAGATCACTGCAGTGGGATGAGCACGTCAGTGAAGTATTGCAAATTTAAGTGCAATAACTGGTATTGTGAATTGAAACCGAAGTCGAATCCCGAAGGCAGTAACATTGTTGATTTAAAAAGCCCTTTTGTCCTCGTACCTGTACTATTGTAATTTGGTCTGGGGCACTACCACCGAATTGAAATTCTTGGGGCTATTGTTTAAAAGAAAAGATTTTCGAGAATAATTGCGGATGTGCCAACTGTGCATCCTTCTGAAGAACTGTACAGAGAATTTAAAATAATTAAAAGACAAGACATATATGTGTACTAATTGCTCCTTGATTATCTCCTACATTGCGAGCACCATAATTTTCTCGTCATGGTGTTAGGAAAGTTGCACCCGAAAGAAGCGTCATATAACATACGAACGACACAGACAATGAATGTTCCGCATTGTCGAACCGATTATGATCGGCAAATGTTTGAACAAACTTCCACGTTTACTAAATTATTATAACAGTAAACAAATTGACATCCGTGATGTAAACATGTCTGGCCTGTACGGGTTTTCCTAGCCTAAGCATTTTGTTAAAAGTGTCAGTTTTTACAAAGTTGTGTACTTAAAAGACACAAATGCACTGCTATATTTGTGATGAAGTGTTGCTGGTGCATCACGCTGATGTGAATATGATGTACGCAAATAAACGACGTTCTGTGTAGGGCAGCAAGCAATTGATATGCATTTTGGTGGTTTATTCAAATTGCATGTTGTGCTTAAAATGGTTCATCACAAATTGTATGTATCAACAGTGTGAACAAAATGTCTGCGCTTCAGCTGCTGTCTTTGCCTGTACGGGGGCGAAGGACCCCCTCAAGCCATTCTTAAATGGCTTTTTCCTCCGCCTCCAATCCCAAGTGTTGTGATAAATCAATAAAAAATCAAATCAAGCGCAAGCAGAAAACGAGAACTTGACCCGCAGGCGTCCTACATGATGAACTGCGTTCGGTACAAGCAATAGTTTCGTTCGGGCTTTGTTGTTGTAAGGTGTGCATTTTTCTCCAGAAAACGAGTGAGGCATTGATATGTACATGCCACATTTCAGAATTACGAGTTTATTTAAATCACAAAAGCATCATAAAACGAATCACCGTTGCTCTTTTGCAGGGGCTGAATGAAGAAACTACCTCAGTGAATTCCAATTAACTTTTGTGGTTTAGAAGCCAATAAGCAGTGCGGGACGTTTTTTACGCAGATTCAGCTTCCACGTTATTGTACATATCTGCAGGTCTTCAGTTGAGCCCGATTGTCACTGGAAACGAGACGCAGTCCAGTACGTAGCTTTCGTCCTTTATATCGAGAGTGACAACCAGCTTTCCATTCTGTAAAAAAATTCGTGACATTTACAAATGCGTAAAGAGGAACTGTGTTGGAGGGAGCGGGTCGTGGAGGTGGCATAGATTTTGCGTGGCAATCCGATATTAAGAGTGAGTTTATAAAACTTACAAAAGCAGCCATGACCATAAGCGATCCTTTGAAGTCACAATGTCACAGGATTGGTTCCAATTCAAGCATACAAATTACTGTGAAATATTTCGGTGTAGTTTTGAAGCGCAGGTTATGTTCTTAGGACATGGACCCGATCAAGTAGGATGACATTAATTTCTGTTAACAATAGGATGTGATGCCATTTGGAAATTAGGAGGCAATAAGTGCTGGAGAATTTCATCGCGCCTTAAAATACAGAATAGGATGCATCCCGAGGGCGGTAAGTGGTGCACACATAGAGCTTGTGTTATTCGCTTCTTGCTGGTGTCCGTATCTGCCCACCCCTTACCTTCTCGTTTGACGAATCCCTCTCAAATACATCAACTTTTTTTCATCAGAATAGTGTCACGTGGTTGTGACGGTTAAGAAAGCAATTGAAGCCGGTAATGATCAAACTCTTTATTGGGCGCACTTGTGCCCAGGAAAAGAATGACACTCAAAGTGCAACGATAGCGGTGCGCGCAGTCATGGGTATTCGAATAAACAGATCAGCAGTAAAAAGCGTCGGCATTTGTACTTTTGGCATTCCAGCGTTATCGCTAGTGCCCGAGTTAGTTCCAGAATCAACTCTATTGCGCGCGTTGGGCGCACAATGTTACCGGAAGATTCTAAAATGATCGGGAATGTTCTCAGATCTTCGGGCGCGGTTTTCCCCAGGCAGTGGTTATAGGTGTAACGGGTCGGTTACATAAAACAGAGAAAAATAAGCACGCGTGGCAATAATTATGATGATGATAAATATGATGTTTCGAGAACTTATACTCATCGTGATAACGATAAAACAATGACGGTGCTGTGCATGAGCAGGAATAAGGAGGCGAATATTATGAGTGATTCGCTACCATGTATTACGACACTCAGCAAAGCGACGACTTCTTTAAATCTTCGCTGAACATTTTTCTCGTCTTGTGAAGTTCGCCGCTGTGTTATTACCGCGCTATTTTACTCCCACTCAGAGCTTAATAATTTTTTTTTGTCTCAGCAGAGATGAACGTAAATATTTTCGTAAACATATGTTTTGATCAAATTCATTGTACTCGTCTCTTCGATCCTGTCTTGTTTAAGTAGATTCGCCATGGTAGTCTAGCAGTTACGGCTCGACTGCAGACCCGAAGGTCGCGCGATCGAATCCCGGTCGCGGCGGCTGCATTTCGAAATGCTAGAGGCCCGTGTACTTAGATTTAGGCGTACGTTAAAAACTCCAGGTGGTCGAAATTTACGGAGCTTTCCCCTACATCGCCCCTCATAATCATATAGTAGTTTTGGGGCGTAGAACCACAACAATTACTATTACTTTCGTTTTTTAAGTGCACAGTGCAAAAAAGAATGAATGAAAAGCCGTTACCGATCCCGTTTTCCTGAATTTCCCATTCTTGTCACTGATCTCTAAAACAAGGCACGTAGTGTATAGTGCCGGAATAAGATTTCTAGAAGCTTACAGTGGGAATATTCTAAAAAACACATCACGGAACCGACACTACTTGCTTCGACATTTAAAAAAATAAGGGTAACGGGAAAAACCACCGGATGGACTGCATTGTTTCTGGTGTGCGCCCACGAGTGCGTGCGTGCGTGAGTGTGGATGAGTGTCCGTGTAAGAATGAATGCGAAAAACTCACATTGACGCATGAACGAGCTGCTTCGCCGTCAGGCAGCTTGACCGATAGGCTCGTCGAATATGTGCCAGCTCTAATGGGACAGGTGTTGTTCCACCCTGCGCTAAATTGCTTTTCTGTCGGCGTGCTACCACCGCAAAACAGAAGCTGCCTGCAAGAAACCACACCACGAAGGGACAAGATTTTTGAAAAAAAAATATATCGTACGTTCAACTAACAATTGACTAGTTTTATTTAGGAAATATTTTAGGTCATCGATGTCTCTTCTCCCTACTCATGAACTTACTTAGGAATCACGCGGTACGCGCAAGAAAGTGGCTTTCCGATCGATGTGTTGGAGGCCGAGGCAGTGCTGACAGAAGCCTCCAAGGCGGGATTGGATCCGAAGGTATGGTAAACACGAAGTTGCAAGTCAGCACGCAGCGTCTGCCCCAAAGTGGCGCTTGTGACGTTGATACTTTCAATCTTGATGACTGGTGTGTATGTTGCTGCAAGTACACGGTGTTTGAAATAATTATTGCACAAGGTTAATCGAGCATGCAAGAAAACTGTAGCAGAAACTCCCTATGCGGGTATTTTCAGATGGTGACGCCCATTATTTGCTGGTATTATTTGCTCCTAACTCTTGCTGCTATCGCGGTCTGCTTTGCCTTTCATATGCATATAAATCTGCTTTGTACACTACCAAGCTGAGCAAACTCAAGTACCCAAGAGCCTTTGAAAGCGAGCAAAAGAGAGAGCGAGAAAAGTAGAGGAAAGATGGGGATGTTAACCAGGAAAGATCTGTTGTCGACCCTGTACTGAGGAAGGGGAAAGGGTGTGGGGAAAAATGAAAGAGAAGAAGAGAGTCTGTAACTACACAACAAAGTCATGTATGCTAATAGCACTGTCCAAAAGCAACACATGAACGCGTTCACTGAACTCTCACAACGTATCGTCCAGATCTGTTTCTCTAAGAAATCGCCTCAGCGCCCTCATAGCAGCTCGCGTTGATGTCCGTGTAAGCTGGTGCCCCAGAATTTTGCTTTCCGCCAGAGGGCGATTGCCCAGCTGACCTAGCGCGGCTGAGGTTGCGATGAGGTTGATATTGCTGCGACGCTAGAAATCTTACAATTGCATCTTGTCAAGTTCGGTCTCTGGACTTGGCCAGCAGTGAAGTGCAGGACGGTGAGTACGCCAAAGAGTGTGATGGTCAGCATTGTCTCCGCCAGTCAGACAAGTTGAAGCGCCTCCGTGTGCAAGGCAGCATTCGCTTTTAAGCACGCCCATGAAGCATGCTGACATGCCGCCTGACAAGGAAGCAAGTTTGACAACCTTTCCTTCCTTGTTAGAATGGACGCTTTATGAGGAGCCTTACGGACAGCTTCCGGCGACCCTTGCCTCGTGTGTTCTTTTCTTCTTGCCATACTGTGCCTTCAACCATCCTGCGCTCCTTAGCGAAAATTTATTAGGCCTCTTACTGCTTCTCCGTCTCACGGGGTTGAGGTATTATCTCTCATATAAGCTATTAATCGACATTCACATAGTGTTTGAAGGGATCATAGAGCTTAAGGGGTCATAGACACAGAGAAGGAAGCGAAACGACACGAGCGATCGTGTCGCTTGTCTTCACTGTTCATGTCGTCTAGCGTCATGGCCCTTTAATCTGGATCTAACCAAATAGCTCAAATATCTGCACTTTTAGAACTCACACACTGATTACGAGAAAGAACTTCGATTACACTAAGCGATTTCTGCGTGGATATTTGTCCAGCACGTTGTTAATAAATGCTAAACGTAGCACAGGGTGATTGTCCGTGTCGTGGTTCAATGTTCACTGATGTCCTAGCTACAGAAAGAAATCCCGTGGGTTTGTTACAAAAATGAGCCAGAAATACTCCACAAGCTGCATCCTTCTACTAACACAGCCAGCGCTCAGTTGTTTTTTACGCCAGGAAGCTAGGTCTACTGCCCGTTGACGCAGTTTGTTTGGGAATACGAACCGTTTTGAGGTTTGATGCAGGGGCAGAGCAGGGGGGTGGTACATCGGACACGTACCCATCCCTAAAATTCGGGCTGCCACAGAATACATATGACCGAAGACTACATTTAAAAACACCCGCGTTTGGTGAGCCAGATTTGCGATCGAGGACTTGCCATCCCCTTTTCAAAAAAAAAAAAAGAATCTTCCTGGCTACGACCCTACCGAACAGGATCGCTAGCTACCCAAAATGCGTTTTCTTCTTGGTCAACCAAAGATATGCATGTTACATGGGCCCCGCTCTGCAAGTCAGTGTTTTCATGAAGGGGTTTTACCGCTAACGTGTGTGGTCTCTCAAGTCTGAGGCAGCCAACATTTTTCAAATCTGCCGTGTATAATTGGAGTTGTCATACGAGCTGAACGCTCTCCCTCGCCTTATGTCGCTAGTGGAGCACCTTAAGTTTCCAGGGGACATGACCAGGGACAACTCTGGCCCCCTTAATAGACAGGCGCATTGGTGTGTGCGCAAAAAAAAAAAAGCCCGCATGCTGCATATCGATAGTAGCATAGATACATTAGAGTTTCCTCACTGAAATCGCTGCAACAGAACATTATTGGTGTCCAAGTCGGCGCATCTATATAGACGCTTCGCACGAAAAATTTAACATCGGAAGCTTTTTCTAAGGCTCTAATGGCGCGTTCACAGTGAGACATTCGGCGGCGAGAGCGCGCGGAATCCGCTTCGGCGGCAACGAGATCCGCCGGAAAAGCCCATTCCGCGCCGATCGGTCCTGGACCGATTTTTGCGGAAGCTGCCGCCGGATTCCCTCACCGCGAACCAATCGGAACGCGAGTCGAACATTCGAAAAATGGCGGCGCGCTTGTGATATCGCAGTCGTCGAAGCCCGCAGCAGCAGCAAAGTCTTTCGTAATCATCCTGCAGCTCTCGATAACTGCCAAGTGTTGTCGCGATTAGCATATTTGCAATACATCATCGCGATCTTGCAAAACGGGTAGCATTATCTCGGCTCGACCAAGCTTCTCGCGTCTTGCAAATCAGAACGAACCAACCGCAACTGCTTGCGTCGTTTCTTGTTCGGCGAATGCATGTTTATCCTCGTCAGACATCGCCAGAAAGTTTCTTTCCAGCAGGCCCAGCAGTTCGACGACCCTGCTCCTGTTTATGAGCTTCGCCGTAACGAAACGCGTACACAACGCAGAGCGCGTCGATGCCAGCGTTCGTTCGCGCAAAGAGAGAATGACAACTAGGCGCCCTAGTTTCGGCGGTGCGGTTGCTAAGTGGTGCGAACAATGTGGAATTTCGGCGGCACGCGAATTCCGGTCGCTGTGGCCGGCGGATTCCCCAGTGTGAAGAGCCATAACGCTTGCCGTGAAGGCAGAATACTTTGCGTATATTGTCACGTGATCGTGACGTCGACAAAGACAGCAGCCGACGTGTGCAAGATGAAACTGTTTATGTGGCCGAACTTGTGGCCGGGAAATGAAAACTCAAACTACAGCAATACACGCTGTACAGTGACAGCGGTGAACAGGGCGTCGGCCGTCGATGAAGTGACAAGCGGTGAGGCGCGTCGGCATTTATACACGTGCCGTCGAACATTTCAGCGTTATCGCTGGTTGTCGCGCAAGCTCTAGAATAAGCTCGAGTGTTCGCGTCTTGCACGCAATGTTAACAAAGCGATCTACAAATATCGCGAAGCTTCTCGAACAACGAGGCGCGCTTTGCGCTGAGCGTTGCTGACAGTCTTTGTGGGTGAAAACCGAATGCAGAAAAAGTGATAATAACAAACGCACGTGCCAATATATTTATATTAAATGTGCGCTGTGAGGGCTGCGTTCTGTATGATTTGAAGCAGTATTAGATGCGAAGTATCTTAAGGCGGAGCTCAATCCGGCGGTGGTGGTGTGCGGCGTGACCACCCTTACTGCGCATGCGCATACCCTCTCCACACACCTCCTCCCACTCACCCTCTCCCCTCCCCTCTCCCCTCCCCATCTCCACTTTCCCTCTCCCCACCCCCTCTCCCCTCCCCTTTCCCCTCTTCCTCTGAAACGCGGGCTAGACATGCCGAAATTCTCTCCTGCGCAACGCCGCGATGAGCTCGAGCGCATGCGCGTCCCCTCCGCTTCTCTCTCCTCTCCCACGCTGCCTCCCTCTCGCCCGCCTGTGGACCGCGTTCCCCGCTCGCTCTGTAAGAATTAACGGCTAGGCTAGATGGAAGATACGACGCGCGTAGCGTCCCTCTTCGCGTTCCACGACGCGAGGTCGGTAGCATGCCCAACGAACGCCAACGGAACGCGATCGCGCAAGTGCTCCGGCTTCTCATCGCCTCATGGTCCCCTTGAGCGGGAGATGGTGTAATTTTTGGGGGGAATCTGTTCTAATGTACCCAGCGGTCATAGCTCGTCGTGACAGTGTAGCGAAGGCCGGTTTGCAGTAGAAGTCGGGTGCATTCGCATTGTAAGCCTTGACATAATATCCACGTTAGATTATGTGCATCTGCTTCCTATCACTGGGACGGAACAGCATGGAGACTTTCCCATGTGGGAATGTATTAAGCGAGCATCTGGTATATTGCCGACCATTTCAGCTCTTCGAAATTGAAACAGGAATGCTCATCGAAAGTACGCGGCAATAAGCGCACGCGGAAAATGCTGAGGAGTTCTTCGTTGGCTGAGGGCCAAGGCGAATATCGACGCTGTATTCCTGAGATTCTACTAGCTTTCTGCACCCCTTAAAAAATGCTAAGCGTACGTTTAGCGAAATATCAAAATTTTCACGTTCTTTTAGCTCGCCGAGTTCGCAGCATGAATTCACGTCAGCAGTGACAACGTCCTGGTTTCGTCTTTTTTTTTTTCTATTCGCGTTGCAAGCACGCTCCGTGTTCTGCTCACCGAGTCTGATGACACATTTTTTTGTGTAGGTATTCTTCTCCAAATCAACAAACTTGCTACGTTTGCTCATGTTTGATGTGGTGAGTCGATGGCCAGTAGTTTTTCACTTCTTCTACCGCATACAACTGCTACACGTCAGATGATGGCGTCATGTTTCCTGGTTTATTTATTCTTTTTTTTTTTGCTCTTCATGCCTCCTGAAGGAAGGAGTATAAGTTTATTTCTCGCGTTCCTTAGGGTACGCCACCAATGATGATATGTGGTGTTTAATGGCGCAAGGGCCAATTGATGGCCAAAGAGCGCCAGTTCATGAGACAAGGATGTGAACAATGGTTGCGGTAAGTAGCTGTATAGGGGCCTTAAAATTCCTCGCTCTAAAGGCGGGTAAAACATATATATATATATTAAAATCATGAGAGTGACGTGAAATATGTGCAGTGGAATTAATGACAAGTGGTCGCAAGAATAAAACTATGAAGATATGACATCAGCACCACTGCCTCGTCAATGCCCTTGAGTCCAAGGGCCGCGAGGCAAGTGCTATCTTTAACGTATTCACCGCAGCAGCGACCTCTGTTTAGAGGCCGTGCTACGGATCACCTTGATATATGACATGAAAACTCTGTACATCGTTTAAAAATGCAGACAATGACTGGTATGTAAAAAGCGGGTCCCTACCGATGAACATTGAAGGATGAAGTGGAAATTGCTGTTGGTAGGGAAATGAAAAGTGCTTTTTTCTGATAGCGTCGAGTTCCTTGCACTGGATAAGGATGTGAAGGACAGTGAGTGGCTGGCCACATCTATCACACAAAGGTGGCTCGCCACCGGACAGAAGGTGTGTGTGTGTACTGTATGTGTGTCCAATCCTAAGTCTGCAGAGTGTAACTTCTGTGTGGCGTGATTTCGATACTGGCGGCCAATTACCCAGATGCGGTTTGACAACGTGTAGCTTATTTCGTGTATGCGTATCCCATGTGGTCTGCCAAAAGGCTCTGAGCTTTCTTTTCAGGAAGTGTTTTAGGTCTAATGGGGGAATAGCTAAGGATGTATTGTGACTGTTTTCGTGGGCAGATGCTGCTAGCTGGTCCGCTAACACGTTGCCTTGAATCTCGCGGTGCCCTGGCACCCAGCACACTACGACATGTTGTTCAAGTGCGTAGATCGTGCTTAAAAGAGAATACAGCGAGACAAAGATGGGGTTTTTGTGTCTTTTCAGAGTTTTTAAAGCTTTTACCACGCTTAGAGAATCTGTGTAAATAACTGCCTTTTGTAGTTTTAATTGATGAATGTGTTTAACGGCCGCAAGTATCGCGTAAGCTTCTGCCGTGAAGATACTTGATTCAGGGTGTAGAATACCGGAATCCGTAAAGGATGGCCCAACGGCTGCGTAAGACACAGAAGTATCGGACTTTGAGGCGTCTGTAAAGAATTCTGCACAAGTGTATTTGTGCTGTAGTTCGAGGAAGTATGTACGGATATGGGCAATAGGAGCGTGTTTCGTTACTTCCACAAAAGATACATCGCAATCTATAAGTTGCCACCGCCACGGCGGTAGTTGTGAAGCGGGAGCCATTAGACAGTGTTCGAAAAGTGGCACACCCGTTTCTTCAGCTGAGCCCCTCACGCGAAGCGAGTAGGGCTGTCTCACCGAAGGACGGTGGTCAAAAAGGGCAGAACTAGATAAATCATTAATTGTGGGGTGTGAGGGGTGTTCCTTGTCTGCGTTCACTTTGAGATAATATAAAAAGGACATGTAAGATCGCTGCAGGTGGAGCGACCACTCGTTTGATTCGACGTAGAGGCTTTCCACGGGGCTGGTGCGAAAAGCACCCGTAGAAAGACGAATGCCCGAGTGGTGGACAGAGTCAAGCATCTTCAACGCGCTTGGTGTCGCAGACTGATAGATTATCGCCCCATAATCTAGACGCGTGCGTATGAGGCTTTTATAGAGATTCAACAGGCACTTCTTGTCACTACCCCACGTAGTGCGTGACAATACCTTTAGAATGTTCATGGTTTTTATGCACTTGTTCTTTATATACTTTATGTGTGATGTGAAGGTAAGTTTCGCGTCTAAAATTACACCAAGGAATTTATGCTCCGTTTTCACAGGTAGCCGCTCGCCATGCAGGTCAATGTCCGGGTCAGGATGGAGGCCTCTCTTTCTTGAAAATAAGACGCAAGTGCTTTTTTGCGGATTGAGGCTGAACCCGTTCTCGTCTGCCCATTTAGTTACCTTGTTCAAACCAAGTTGAACCTGCCGCTCGCACATTGTAAGATTGCAAGATTTAAATCCGATTTGCACGTCATCGACATATGTGCAATAAAACATGTTACGCGGAATGCACAGACGCAAGGAGTTCATTTTGATAATAAAAAGTGTACAACTCAGTACGCCACCTTGCGGCACTCCTGTTTCTTGGACAAATGTTCGGGACAGGACGTTGCCTACTCTAACACGGAATGTTCGATTGGACAGGTAGCTTTCAATTATAGTCAGCATCCTACCTCGTACACCTAAGTGGGATAGGTCTCTTAATATTCCAAAGCGCCATGTGGTGTCGTAAGCCTTTTCCATATCGAGGAACACCGAAAGGAAGAATTGCTTGTGGACAAATGCGTCGCGAATTTGGGCCTCGATACGTACAAGATGGTCAGAGGTAGATCTACCCTCTCGAAAACCGCACTGGTATGGGTCGAGTGAGTTGCTGGCTTCGAGGAAATGTAGGAGTCGCCGATTTATCATTTTCTCAAAAACCTTGCACAGACAACTTGTTAGGGCTATTGGCCTGTAACTAGAAACTGAGGATGGGTCCTTACCCTGCTTCAGAATCGGAATTATGATGGCTTCTTTCCAGGCCGAGGGGATCTCGCCGGAAAACCAAACAGCATTGTACAGGGAAAGGAGGGTTTTTTGGGTTTCAGAAGGCAGGTGTTTCAGCATTTCATATACAACACGGTCGGAACCTGGGGCGGATTTATTGCATGAGTTCAGCGATGCCTGTAGCTCAGCTAAGCCGAAGGGTTCATTGTATGCTTCCTCGTGTTTTGTGGATTTGCGCTCTATTTTCTGTTTTTCGATTTTTGTTTTGTGTCGTTGGAAAACTTCCGTGTAGTGTGACGAGCTCGACACCTGTTCGAAGTGTGCACCTAGGAAGTTCGCCTGATCTTCCAAGCTGTCGCCTTGTGTGTTTACTAGAGGAAGTGAATGCGCTTGTCGGCCTGCTACCCTGCTAACCATGTTCCAGACTTTGGCCTCCTGTGTATATGAATTAATGCCCGATAAAAACTTCTGCCAACTTTCCCTTCTTGCCTGTCGGCGCGTTCTCCTGCCTTGGGACTTTATGTTCTTGAAACTGTCTAGATTCTCGGCTGTGGGAGAGTCCCGAAGCAGCCTCCATGCTTTATTTTGTTTTTTGCGCGCATTTCTGCACTCAGTGTTCCACCACGGCACACGTCTTTTGCCGGGCAGTCCAGATGTTTGTGGGATACACTTAATTGCGGCATCAATCAAAAAAGCAGTAAAGTATTCTACGGCTTCATCCATACTTAAAGCACACATGTCGGTCCAGCTCAAGAGAGCCAATTTACAAAACTGTTCCCAATCGGCTTTGTCAAGGTTCCATTTGGGAACCTGTGGAAGACATTCATTAGTTATTGGTGCACTCAGAACTATCGGGAAGTGGTCACTTCCGTAAGGATTAATAATAACTTTCCAATTGAGTAAGGGTAGAAGCGATGGGGATGTAATGCTGAGATCTATGGACGAATAGGTATTGTTGGCGAGGCTATAATATGTTGGTTCTTTTTGATTGAAGAGACACGCTCCGGAAGAGAAAAGGAACTGTTCAATGAGACGACCTCGCGCGTCGCAGCGAGAGTCACCCCAAAGGGCACTATGTGCATTAAAGTCGCCAAGTACCAGATACGGTTCCGGAAGTTCATCTATCAAGGACTGAAATTCATGTTTTTGAAGGTGGTAGTGTGGAGGTATGTAGAGAGAGCAAATGGTGACGAGTTTGTTCAACAGAACCGCTCGAACAGCCACTGCCTCCAGGGATGTTTGGAGTGGTAAATGTGTACACGCTACTCCCTGATTAACTATAACAGCTACACCACCGGATGATGCCACGGCGTCATCCCGGTCCTTTCTGAAAATAATGTGACTGCGTAGAAAGTTGGTGTGTTTTGATTTTAAGTGTGTTTCTTGTACACACAGCACTTTTGGTGTATGTTTGTGTAATAGTTCTTGGATATCGTCGAGATTTCTAAGGAGTCCTCTGACGTTCCATTGTATGATTTGTGTTTCCATATTGGAAGTAAGATAGTGCTGTGTGTACGAAAATGAAGTGGCTCATGTTTAGGCGGAAAGTTGGAACTTAAGTAGCAGGGCCGTCGTTCGGCCCCGTTATCGGTTTTTTTATTTTCTTAGCGCGCTCCAGGGAGCTACGCCGGTCTTTCGGCACCAGGGGTGCCGACGTCGTCTCCATTGCCTCTTGCGAGGCACTGGATGCCCGCACGCGCGAGCTGGCAGTTCGGGTTGCGGGCCTCGCCTGGTGAGACGAGGCCTTGAGATCCGACGACCCTGAGGTCGCCGGTCCCTGTTCGCGAGTTGGCGGAGTAGTCGGAGCTACTGCCGCCTTGGGGGCAGGCGCCACAGCCAACGGCGCGCCCTGCGCAGGCCGAAGGAGTGGCGGAGGCCGGTGCGACGTTGCCCCCCGGCGCGCCGCATCAGCGTAGGGTGTAGTGTGAAAAGGCGAGCACCTTTTACGGGCTTCCTTAAATGAGATGTTTTCCTTGACTTTGAGAGTGATAATGTCCTTTTCTTTTTTCCAGTTCGGACAGGACCGCGAGTAGGCTGCATGGTCGCCGTCACAATTGACGCAGTGAAGTGTGCTCGTGCAGTTGTCAGAGGGGTGGCCTTGTCCTCCACATCTTGCGCATGTTTGCTGACCACGGCAGTTCTGCGAACCGTGGCCGAATCGCTGGCATTTGAAACATCGCCTTGGATTTGGTATGTACGGACGGACGGCTAGTTTGATGTACCCAGTTTCAATGGCTTGTGGTAGAGTGCTTGATGCAAAAGTTAGTACTAGATGTTTGGTGGGAATTTCTTTGTTATCACGTCTGATGGTGATACGTTTTACACTGGTCACGTTTTGATCTTTCCATCCTTCTAACAGTTCTTCTTCGGACAATTCAAGGAGGTCTGTTTCTGACACGACTCCACGTGAGCTGTTCATTGATCTATGTTGGGAGACAGATATTGGAATGTTGCCGAATGTGACAAGGCTGCCAAGCTTTTCATATTGTTGTCTTTCGGGTAGCTCCAGCAGAAGGTCTCCACTGGCCATTTTGGTCACCTTATAGCCCGGTCCAAAGACTTCAGTCAATGACCTTGCTACGACAAACGGGGAAATGGATCTGGCTTGCTTCTCTGAATTTTCACTGTGTATGACGTGGAATTTCGGATAGGTTGTTCGAGGTCGGCAAAAGGAGGTTAGTTCGTCGGTGCGTACCCTCTTTTGAGGGTAACGATCGAGTAGACGTGGAAATGCAGGTGTTTCCATAGTAAGTATTTGTATTTCGGCAGCAGTGGCGGCCACCCACCATGGAGTCCAACTAGGGGACGCTGCAGCACTTAACATATAAGGCTGCAGACGCCAGCCGTACAATGCCGCTATAACCTAATATATTATGTCCAAGCGAGGACACATATACATGGTTAACCCGAGCCGCCTATGAAAATGGTGAAGTAAACGAAGAGATTAGAAGACAGGACAGCGAGGAAAGAAGATGGAAAGTGAAAGATCGGAGAGGGGGATAGGAAAAGGCGACCGCCGATTTCCCCTGGGTGGGTCAGCCCAGGGGTGCCGTCTACGTGAAGCCGGGGCCAAAGGGGTGTGTTGCCTCTTCCGAGGGGCCTTAAAGGTCCAAACACCCGGCGTCGGCTCAACCCCCAGGATCCCCTTTTCCCCGGACACGGCACAGCCACGCACGGCTAGGCGTGGGAGGGGTCGAAACCCCCCGTTAGCTCGGGTCCGTGGTGTCGCTACACACCAAACGCCTGTTTCCACAGACGCCCCTGCGGGGAGGGTACGCCACCAAGATTAGTCATACACGACTTTTATTCCGTACAGCCTGTAAAGTTAACTCTGGATTATCTGTTTAACATAATGATGGTCTTCTAGAAAAATAGCGCTGTGTCAACGTGCGTCGAGGAATAACTGAGTTCAATTCGACTAACATGGCAGAATGAGCTTAAATTCATGTAATGTTTCAGTGACAAAATTATACATCTAAAAGGATAACGTGAACCCTGATTATATGTAGATTTAAGAGGAGCAGGGCCCAGGTCTCACCAGAGAGCATCATGGCTGATAACGTGACGCAAACTGCGACCAATGATTTACGATGGTAATACCTAATATGGCTGTATAACGTGTTTCTTGCTATGAGCTTAAAGATAGTTTAGAGGATTGAATGATCAAAACACAGTGTTTGTGCTACCGTAATTATCACACTGCTGACACGTAGAGTATCCTATGATAAGAAGCTGTGCTACGGTTCTGTTGGGTCGTTCGTGAGCAATGCGGTCCTGTAAACAAAGAAACTTTCAACTGAACTGGTGTGCATTAATAGGTTGGGACCAAGAAACAATGCCAGCTTTAATCAAATATTCTGTTCATTATAAGAAAACGGCGTTGTTCCTCAATAGTCTGACCGACAACGTTGAGCAAGATGCTACCCGCCACGCTTACAAGAGACGAGAAGATCATAGGCCAAAAGGCATCAGCGCGCCCTGGATGTGTGTTGTGTTTTTAGTCGCCAGTGCAGCCACGCGAAGCACCGATTAGAGAAGATGCGTTCCGCTAACGGTAATTCCGCCGTCCGTTCAGCTGCCAATGGCATCCAGTCGACGGACGAGACCAGCAGACTACCGCAGCGAAAAAAATCACACCATCTTCCGCTAAAGGGAACCATGAGGCGATGCGAAGCAGCGTTTCGGCATGTCGAGCCCGCGTTTCAGAGGGGTAGCGGGAGGGGGAAAGGAGAGGGGGAAGGGGGAGTGAAGAGAGAGAGAGAGAGGAGTGTAGAGGAGGGGAATGGAGAGGAAGTGTGTGGAGAGGGTTTGCGCATGTGCAGTAAGGGTGGTCACGGCGCACACCACCGATTTGAACTCCGCCGTAAGATGCTTCGCATATAAAAAAAAAGTCACAGGTTCACCGCAAAGGCGAAGCAATGAATGCGATAGTAGCGCCAGCATGATGATCCCGTCACGAGAGCCTATTTCTCCCTAAATATTTTGATGACAAGGCTTCTTTCTAGTGAACACGGGGAACGTGTCCTTGCAGAGGCTGTGAGATCCTGTTGTGCAGTACGGGTGGTTTGCGATTACACCAATGCGAACCACCGCCGATTCCTTGGCCGCCATTTTGAATTTGCACAGGGATGTTTAGATCACGTGGTTTATATGCCAGTGCAGCCAAAGTACAGCTTTCCGTGAAGCGGGAAGACTTTCCGCTTTAGCGCGGCGACAAATCAGTCTCTGACCGATTTTTTTCGCATCGAGTCCACTGCGAGGTTTTCCGGTCGCTCAGATTGCCAAGCGAGCGGATTTCGGATTATTTTTGCCGTTCTCGCCCCCTTTCAGACCACGTGTGAACGCGCCTTACCTTGACATAACAACATGACCTAATTCTTAAAGTTTAAGCCAGGGCGAGCACCTATCCGACTAGAAAAAAAGGAAATTCGGTCCCTGGCAAAGCAGTTATTCAGAACTATGGTTTCTCGCAAAGCAGGCAGTCAACACTTTCTAGGTTGCTAATCATTCGTTTTTAAAATAAAAGCAGGTGCGGGCCTTGGCACTTTTGATTTCATTTTTTTAACATACGCAAGCACCCCGAACCGCGTCCTTGCTTCTGGCACACATATAGCTGACTTGAGTTGCGTGACGCTTGACGAAAATACAAAAAAAAAACATATTCACGGTGTCTAAATTGCCCCTGGCATTGCTTTCTGTTTTGAGTGATCGAAGCCTGGGCTCGAAGAAACCATTTAGATACATGGATCATGCTCTATATATACAGACTTTCCGATACCAATTTGCGTCAGCCGCAAATGTTGCTAAAATAACTCAGACGAGTGTTGCTCACTTCGTACTCTGAAGTCCTCTCCATTTTCTACTACTCTTGCCTCTTAAAATATATTTTACGTTTCCCCTGCATATTGGTCTTTGAAAGAGATATTGTTTCTGGCTTTCAGGTGTCCTCTTTCTATCCGTCATTATTCCACAGCTTATTCGATGGGAAACTGAGACTTCACTAAAAACTAAAACGAGAAAAAAGAAGACTAACTTTAACAAAAAACTTGGAAGCGACAATAATCCTTGACGAAGTGTTTGGTAGTGGCCCTCGCATGGCAGTTGCCCTAGTGTATTCCTTGGTTAGCTTTGTGGTTGGTAGAGCTGCCGAAGCAGATCTCAGAGGCCACGCAGACAGAAGCGCGTGGTTGAAATATCCTCCAACAAGGAGCCGCGACAATCCCAGCTACTGGATAACTTTGATACTTTTAATACAGTGAAGCCACTGAAAGGATCACGGGTCGGTGCATTCTGTCGGATTAATTATTTTCTGAAATGGCCGCACAGTCATGTACACATCGATGATGGGGATATTATGATGTAGCATGATGATGAGGACATGTTTTTTGATGGCGTAAGGACTGTCGTCAAATGGCGCCATCACAGGTAATGTGGTGTTGTCGTTGACCAATGATTTACAAGTTTATACTCATTGAAAGAAGTCGAGGCCGTCTGGTCGGGAAGTAACATGATAGAATAAAAGCAGGACACCGACCATGAAATAAAACACGGAAAAAAATGACAGCATATCCACGTGGTGAATGATGATGAGTGGGGCGAAGCTCCAGAGGGAATCATCGGTAAACCGTGAAACTCTTCCGTGAAATTCGCCCAGTACATCATATAAAGAGCGTGAAACACCATGTATATATTAAACATCAAACTTTTATTGTACTGTTGGTGTACGTGGTCCCTTCATTATCACCGCTTTGTGATCGGTGAAATGCAGGGCAAGTGTCCGCTCCCGAGCGAAAGAGAAAGCGCGCCAAGAGGGAGCGCCTTGTCTGCCTCCATCCGGCGACTCCGAGCGAAAGAGAAAGCGCGCCAAGAGCGAGCGCCTTTTACAATCGCAGGCATCCAATGACATGCGCCATTTGCATTATGCAAGCGCCATCTGCCATCTTTAAACAGCAACTCTAAGAAATATACGAAACGCCATCTAGTGAGCAATTCATTAAACTAGAGCTCTAAGAAATACACGAAACGCCATCTAGTGAGCAATTCATTAAACTAGAGCTGGCTACATACATACATACATACTACTACTACTACTACAAAGGAGGGAACGACCCACACCCTCAGGAGCTTCGCCCCTAAAAATTGTCGCAGTTGCCCAGCGCGCGCACGGCTCTTGACCTTGAGCATTTTGTTTTCTTTTTTGGTTCGAAAGAGCGGCTTGTACTTTCAGTGTGATCGCGGGAGAAAGCGCGGGTACGCCGCGGCATCCCGCGGTAACTATACAGCTTAGCGTGCTTAAATTAGCCAATCTCCGTCGACATTTCGTTTATGACATCATTTGTCGGGAGAAGAGCGAGCGATTTCTCGCTGACTTTGAGAATTAATTGTAGATTCCAGGCCGCGTGGTGCGCTGAAGTGTTTGGCTCACATGTTCTCAGGAGCCTCGACTACCGAAGGGCAGCGTTTTCTGACCATGCTGAAGAAGTGTGGCAGGGCTCCTTTAACGTGGCAAAGGCTGATTATGATTAAACAGCAGAGCTGGCGGCAACGGCGCGCCATTCGTCCGCTTTCGCCAACGCCTGGCGCGCACTTCCTCCTCTGTCATTAGCACAAAGTGTGTCCGAGCGCGCGCTACCAATAGCCGACTCCTTTCGCTAACACAGCCAATCGCGCTCCTGCTCTCTCCTCCTCTCTATAACACCCGCCCCTCTCTCGCCACAGTTTACCTTCACTCATCTCCTCTCTAGCCAGCTTGACGCGCTCCACGTCGCTACCCTTTGTCTACAAGGCTCAACTCGCTACACTAGGCTTCCCTCTTACCCCCTTAGCTTTACCAGTGCTCTCCCTCTCGTAGCTGGGCTACAAAGTTCAGACGACAATCCTCGGGGATTTATTTCGGCTTTAAACAAATTAGCTGTTAAACTAACTTGGTTGGTAACGGGTGCTTCAATTGCGAGTACGCCTTTTTCTCTGGTCTTTACGCGGACCTGGATATTTCTTTTTATCTAGAAGGCAGCCTTTTCTCTTACGCCGTGGCACAAGTAATGAGGGTCGCGGAATACCTCCGAATATTCCAGCACCCATCTTTGACTGCCATACGAGATACTATTCACACCGCCTTAGGGACTTCTGGCAATCATACGAGATAATATTCGCACCGCCTAAGGGACTTCTAGCAATTGTACGAGATAATATTCACACCGCCTTAGGGACTTCTACTAATCATACGAGATAATATTCGCACCGCCTTAGGGACTTCTAGCAATCATACGAGATACTATTCACACCGCCTTAGGGACTTCTTGCAATCATACGATATACAATTCACACCGCCTTAGGGACTTCTAGCAATCATACGAGATAATATTCACACCGCCTTAGGGACTTCTAGCAACCATACGAGATAATAGTCACACCGGCTTAGGGACTTCCAGCAATGTGCCTAAGGGTGGCCACGATATTCAGTTGTTTTCACAATGTTAGCACACGCACTCAGCAAAACGTGGACTCCAGACCGAGGCACCACTTTTTTTTCATCTGCGCTGGCTAACGGAAAATGCACGATACACTGCAATTAAAGGAGCCATGTTTTCTGGAAAGAGCAAAAGAGCCATGCGCCAAGTTTTAATTCCCTCACAATATCACCACATTTACGCACTTAATGGGTGCAAGTCACCCTAATGCAATATTTTTCTCAACGATCTCACCACACGGTCGCGCTCAATACGCGCTGACAGCTGTGTAAAAGAGTGATTGACAGCAATGTTACTAACGTCCCATAGACGGATGAATGTGTGCGCTTCATGTTCGGGGGGAATGTCACAGCAGCGCCTATAATGATTCATGAATGCCACGGTACTCTTCACATAGATTGCCCGAAATGGTCCGCAGTGTCGAGCCACAGTATGAACAGCTGCTTCGCAGATGGCCCTGGAGCGTCCGATGTACTTGGTGAACCCTGGATAGGGCATGTCCTCATTGTGAAAGGTAAACAATTTCGATTGAAGGGGTAAATACTTGTGATCGGAGTACTTGATGTTCAGAGGGTATTCATAACAAAGGTAGCGGTTGGATACAACAAGACTCCCCAAACTGTCGTCGCTTTCAAGTTCTACTTCTCGTACCAATGCCGGGATACTGATATGCCTAGCCGGAACAATGAGTTCGTCGAGGTCTACGTGGACATAGTACTCCGTCCTTGATATGGATCGAAATATGCAGTCGTACAGCGCCGGCATCTGGCCGTGACCGTGAACCTCGTCAGTCTTGGCGATTAGCTTGAACGGGATAAGCGCCACGTCGACTCTCGCGGACTGCAGCCATGCCAGAAGAAGCTTGAGGACAGAAGACATGTCCAAGTCATAAAAGTAGAACCTATTCGCTCCAAGGGTCCTGTAATGTGTTACGAATTCTACGACCTTCCACAGGCTTATGTTATATCCGAAAATTGGCCGGACACAGACGGCGCAACATTTGTCTTCGACTGTTTCTGGTGGACGGTGCAGCTGGAGCCATCGGAAGGAATCGCGCGCCGCACCTTCAACAGCGACTGCCACTCGGATTTCTTCATTCGCTGTGCTTGTTTCGTTCGGTGGCGGGCAAAGAATAAAGGCATTCCAGAAAACCGGATTAAACCAGGCCCACAGTTGCCGGATACGCGCTGTGTGCGTTACTGTCTTGTTGGATGTGCGAATGATGCACACCAGGGGCGGCTGTTGTACGAGAGTGCGCTTTGCGTTCGCCTTCTCACTCCGCACGAGGGCGGTGATGTGAATCGCGTGCTCTGTCGTTGTGGCCACAAATGCGGAGAATACGTGAACGTGGTCCGTGACAGCGTGCCAGGCTTCTTCCTCCGTTTTCGGTGGCCCTTGACCATGAGATCGTAATGCTTGCTCTAGCTTTTCATCCCACAAGCGGAAGTGACGTTCAGTCCGAACTTCGTTCTCGCTCGGGCAGGCTGTCAATGTGGGAAACCAAGAAGGATTCAGCGAGCAAATAAGTTAACAAGGGCAACTATAATGTCCACATGGCAACAGATCAATAATATATACAGTTTTCGGTTCCAGTTATCGCTTTGTGAACTTGATCATAAATCCTTACAATAAATTTGCGGTTGCTCTCAGTTTGTAATTGGTAATTTTTCAAACCCTGTTCTTAAATCTAGTTAGCAACAACTGGAATTGCAATGGTTAAATTTAGAACTGTAAAACATAGTTATGAGACTTCCTGCAACGCAATAAACTTTTAATAACGTATCTCAATTACCATTCGTGAGCTCCTGCCAGCTTCTGCGCCATAACTAGGTCGCTTCAATTGAAAAGCTAATGTAGTATCAACTAAAAATACCTGCCATTTGTTCAACGTCAGTTTTTATTGAACTCATTACACCACTGGCACACGTAAGAGGCAAACACCTCGCTCAGATGCGCTAACACGCATATGTTCATAGAATAACCCTGACGTATCATAAAATGTTACAGTACAAGACATCTTTGGTGCCTTCAAACATATATACAGCAGTCATATAGATGTGTTGGGCTTCTACCGGTTTCTATCTATGTTGTGTCCATTATAATATAACAAAGGCACGATCGATTTTCTCAAGCGGAACAAGCGTAGTTAAGCCAGTGCCGCCAACAATCTCTGGAATATGACCTTATTATCAACTTTGCTATAATGTAATTAATGTAAGTAGGTTATCGGAATTCATTACACAAAGCACCTTTGGGATTAGTGGCGTTTCTCAGTTTCAGATATTTCAGTTTTGCTTGCATATACATACACGCAGACATACAAACGCACGCACGAAGATACATAAAGTAGGGTTGAGCCCCAACCCCCCCCCCCCCCCGAAAAAAATTTCTGCTACGCCCCCATGTGCGATGGATAATAGCCAGTAGTTCCGAAAAGTTGTCTCTGAAACGCTCCCGCTTATCCGACATATTAATTTTTATGTTCACAAACCTTTCACAATGCACATGCCATACTTACTCGTGTTCAAGACGCTTTGGTTTGTACCATGTAATCCCGTCCTCAGCAGACTTTGAGCTTTCCGAGCATCCTGAGCATCCCGATAAGGTGAGCCTGCCCGAAATTGAACATTTATCTATATCGCAATATTTCAATATCAACAATATTTAACTTTTAATCGGGGCAAATGCGGCAAGGTAAAAAAAAAAAAACTGATGATCTGTAAGCACCTGTCGCGCCATTCCACAGAGAAATGGCAGTAGTACAAGAGTGAGCTAATGTGTTGCTACAAGGCAGGGTTCTGTATAACACTCGCGTGAGCGATATTTAAAAGCGCGTCTCGCATACAAGTGTATATCGTAACAACTGATTAGTACATTCGGCGCCTTTGTGCACTGCCGTGCGGTCTTTATGCTCACTGTAAATATGTGACATGACATCTGATCTCCAAGGCCGGCAGCTTTGTCTTGCATACTCAACACCGCAATTATTACTCATCATTTGGAGATTTCAAAGGGACGAGGTTGCCATCCTCTGGTTTTCGATGAAACAGTGACACTCTTCCACTGGCCGTATTTGGTGCAAAATACCTATCTTTCGTGCTACTCGTTTGGGGGCCACATCTTGGACATCTGCCTTAAGCGAAATAACAGCAATACCAGCTAGGTAAACGTAGCAGAAGCATTTGCTCAAAACGCATCCGTATTTAAGTCACTCTGGTCACATGGGCCAAATCTATTGCGCAGAAGGCAGCCTTTAAAGCGCTATGACATTAAACGGCACGATATCTGGAAGTCTCCATTTACGCTTCCCGTCAGAGTCGGTTCAAAGTGTCACAGCACGCGATTCATTCGACAGGACAAAATACGAACCTTTTGCCACCGCCATTGCTCTACGGAGGTTGCCAGATTGCAGAAAGAGCGGAACGCCATACAAGCAGAGGAACAGGAGCGGCACCACCATGCATATTCGCTGCCCCATGGTCAACCGGGTCCTGCGTTGAGCTGCGTTGCGTTTTAACGGAATGAAACACTGCTTGTCTCGCAACCTTGTATAACAACATTCGTACTGAAATCATGATTAATTGTACAAGTGTACGAGTCGCATTCTTTCGAAATTATCCATAGTCCTATGTTTGGTATCCTTCGATACGAAGTCTAATGTTCCACTTCACCTTTATGGCGTCTTTCGAGAGCATATCCGTGTTCCATTGACTTCTGTTGTGAGTTCTGATCGCTTCCTAAAAAGAATTCGACAGCCGGGAAAGAACCAGGCTTCCGAATAACAACTATGCAGTTCGCAAACTGGTGTAGCCGAGGCAAAAACTTCGCCGGCAAATTGCGGAAGTCCCAGAGGAAAGGTTTTTCAGTGAAGCCACGCTCGCCCTATATTCACATGCATTGAGGCTATATTCGTACCAGGTTTTGCAGCAGACTTAGACGGGAAAACTCGCTAGAAAGCCGCTCGTTCACTGTAAAGCACTTTGCACAATTAAAACGATATCAAGCAGGCAGAACAAACTATTGCCGAGCGATAATGTGCAAAAATGATGGTGCAAGGGCGTTTTCCTTCCCCAAAATGCCTTTTGGCTTGTATCAGGGGTAATATTTTATCTAAAACAATCTTTAGGAGTAAGGGTGTTAAGGGTTACCCAAACACCTGTGGCCCATATGACTGCATGCCGGATGATAATGGGGACTCTCTGATTAAAAGGTCGTTGGAGTTTAGGAGAGCTCATATTAAAAGATCTGTCTCTCTTAGGGCTGTCTACAAGCACGCAAGAAATTTACGCTTATGCTGTGAATTTAATGCTCAATTATACGGTTCCACCGCATACTTTAGTACCTCTGAAGTATAAAGCAAACAAGAAATGATTGCTTACTTCTCGGTGGACGTGCGTCTGGCTGCGGCAGTCCGTCGACGCTCTTAACCGTGTCGCACGGTCTCGCAGCTGGGGCCATTCTTCTATCGTGGCGGAAGATGCTAAGTACGCCCACTGCAGAGAAGTGTCGGACGTGGCTAGAGGACTTGCTTAATGGCTAAGTTAGTTATTACTAAAGCTAGAATATACCCTACGTCACAGTCGATCCAGAAGGAGACATCACAGCCGCCGACACTTCGTCTCCTTCGGTTCACGTCTCAGCTGAAGATGATGATGGCCTTGCAGACCATAGCGCCTTCCCGATACTCAGTCATTCGTGTTCTGAGACAAACGCCACTATCTTGAACACATATTTGAATGTTGTCGTTGCGCACTGTGGAGTCGCCGGCGCCTTGCGGTGAAACCATGAGTATATGCCCTGCGTTGGGACCTATTTACCACACGTTCTTCGAACTACCTTGCGCGTGTTCGTGTGTTCACAAGGGGGCCGGGGCCTGGCGTACATGGACGAGCATAGTACAGGCCCGGCGCGGGCCAGTTCTTCCAAGCCCAGCCGTGGCCTGGGCCAATATAGCAACACCCATGGTCGGGCCCATCCTGAGCCCGGGCGTTCTTTTCTATGGGAACACTCGGTATATGGGAGTCAAAGCTGTGGAACGAGGAAACACATCCCCTTTTAGAAACCTAAAAACCGTTTGCCTTCTACTTCTCAATTTGATACAAAGATACAGTAAAGTTTAGTATCTTACACCACGGGTGTTGTGACATTCATTCGCTTTTCCGAAAGACACTCGTTATTTATCACCTCGTTCCAGGTAAGAATTTCCACATATATCGGAACGTGAATTACTCTGTCAACTCGTCAGCCTAAGGTTTCGTTAACAAAATTAACAAGCACTAGCGTAGCTTGTGATGTAGATCTTAGAAGCAACGTCATGAGCGCCTGTGATTTTTTCAGCAACGTAATCTTTTACGTGCCAAACCACGATATGATTTCGAGGCACGCCGTATAGTGAAGGGGTACGGGAACGTTGACAATCTGGTATATTTCAACGTCCACTGACAGACATTTCTTAAGCTTTCAGGGTCTGACACGTTTAATTATATATCTACGGGCCTAACTAATGTTTTCCTTCAATCAACTTACTCCTCACTATCTTATCTATCATATACAACCATTAATTAGAACCAATACTACATTTTCTTTGTTTTCTGACATATTCACGCCTTTCGTTTCCAACCAATTGCGTCGAGTAGCGACATACGTGCTTAGAAGCGCGCCTCCTTCTTTTCTCCCTCCTCTGCCCTCTCCGAGGTTCACGTCGCGTCGGTATTGGCCCGCTGCCGCCACGTGGGACCGCGCGCGGCGATGGTTTGTTTATGTACAGTCGCTGTCGACTGCCATCTTTGCTCGTGAAGCATGGTCTCGCTGGTGCACAGCGCATGTATTTTATGGATACGCACTTGTCATTCCGTGCGCGTTGTGCTGTGAAATACTGCTCGCACAAGACCGACGTCGCTGTTGCCTGCCATGGGCGGCTGCTGCGCTTTCTGATGTCAGAACAAGTCTAGCCAAGGCAAAAAGCCCCTCATGATACCGTCCGGTAAGCGCAACGAGTTGCGACAAAAGACGGTTGCACACAATAGGAAGGGAAGGCTTGAGTCCCACATTTTCCACTCGACTATGCAAGGTAAGTTGCGGGGCTCTCATACTGTAAGTGTGCGTCGAGGTTCGCGCGACGCCCGCTCTAAAGCCGTATAGAAGAGCGGAAATCGCACAGCAGTACGTCGCCATCTCCCACGCACGTTTCAGTACTGCTTCTGCGGGGTTTTTACTTTGTTTTTCTTTCTGTGTCAACCTTACGTGGTTACTTCTTGTGGACGTGATGCGCCGACTTTAGAGTTCGCGGTATTGGTTTGTGCGCAGCTGGCATCATGCACGCGGACTGATGAACAATGTCATTGCGAAACATCAGATTCGGCTCAGCTCTTTTGAATAAACAAAGCTTGAGTGCGAAAATTCGCATTAGGATTTATACTCTCCGATTGTTTTTGTTGCGTGCTCGTTTAAGAGGAAATAGCTTTCTCTAGCTCTTTTAAGTTGACCGCTCAGCCGGTGGACTTGCGATGCGAAGGTAGCTATCCAAAGCGTGCGTCCCCAACAGAGGCGTAGTGTGCGTTTACCCTTTAGGAACTCACGTATACGTGCCATTTCGCGCCTAGATTTATGTGCTATTTCGTGTGAAGGTCTATATCCGCGAGTGGAAGTCTCGCGAAGGAAACGTTTACGGTGACACGCTAGTTTTTAATATAATATCTGGGGTTTAACGTCCCAAAACCACGATATGATTATGAGAGACGCCGTAGTGGAGGGCTCCGGAAATTTCGACCACCTGGGGTTCTTTAACGTGCACCTAAATCTAAGTACACGGGCCTCAAACATTTTCGCCTCCATCGAAAATGCAGCCGCCGCGGCCGGGATTCGATCCCGCAACCTTCGGGTCAGCAGTCGAGCGCCATAACCACTAGATCACCGCGGCGGGGCGACACGCTAGTTTTTATATTCGCTTTCTCATTCATTCAGCGATATCGCTCTAACGCACTTGCGCAATACGGTTGGTGCGTTTAATCACTTAACGAAACAACCAACGCTGTCCAAATATATAAACGATAATTGATGGACGCCTTCTGGGGCAATTTTATTGGGAAAGCCTCAGATGCCTCATCGAACGCTAGAACTGACGTAGGCGATGTCGACGTCCCGCGTCGGCGGCGTCAACACGAGTGATCCAAAGTAGCATACCGCGAAGACGTCACCAAATAACGTCATCACCACGTCACAGATCGCCAAGACCGGGGACGTCATGGTGATGTCAATATGACGTCATCATGGCGTCACATAACGTGATGTCACGCGATGACATCATCACATCGCTTTGCCCCCATGATCGTTGCGCCGATCGCGGAGGCAATGCAAACCCATGTGAGGTGCACAAAGCTTTCTGAGTGGTGTGGGGTATGATCAATATGTCAACCGAAGAAGGACAAGAAGATGGCTTTTGCCTTCGAGTCGTCTTAATGCATAAGAGCCTGTGAGTTTTCACTAAGCGCCTGATGCCCAGGACTACTTGACCGTACGCGCGCGGCGACTTCAGGGACTGCAGTGCGTCTCGTGAGTTGAAATTTACCACTAGAAAAACTACGTTACTAATGAAAAAACTACTAAATTTACCAACGAAGGCAAGCACATGCTCTCTGTACATATTGTATAACCTATGCGGCACTACACAGAGCTGTCATGGGCCACCGTTACGCTCGTTTAGATCATTTTAGGGGCGACGCTCCTTAAGGCGGCACCCGTTCGTCCCTCGTAGTAGTGCGTAACCAGTCGTAACGCTAGTACCAGATCTTGACCTCCAAGGTGGTGCCGGTGGGAGATTTTTCCTGTGCGTTGTTGAACAGTAAAAAATTCGTAGCGTGCGCGTTAACTAAAAGCCGAATTCTTCTGTCTCTCATTCCCCATTAGCAGCCATTGGCGTGTTCCAGTAGGAAACGTTAGTAGAAGTAGAAGTGTAAGTGTTAGCTAAAAGCCGACTTCTTCTGTGTCTCATTCCCATTAGCAGCCATTGTTTACCTCCAAGGTAGTGCCTGGTGAGATTTCTCCTGTGCGTGATTAAACAATAAAAATTTTGTTCAAAACGCCGTTGATTGATGAAATAAACCAACGAAAGACGCCAGATGTTTTCTAAAAGCAAAACGAAAGAACGCCAGATGTTTCTAAAGAAAAACGAAAAGACGGCAGATGTTTTCTAAAGCAATGGTTTTCTAAACAATGAAAATTCACAGCGTACATGTAAAATTAAAGTGAGCTACAAGTCGTCATAACTCATCGAACCTTTAGTATAAACGCGCCCGATCTCACGTCGGTGATGATGTACTGGGCAGAATTCACGGAAGATTCATGGTTTACCGATGAACCTCCGCATCTTCGCCCACTCATCATCATTCACTCCGTGGATATGGTGTGATTTTTTTAATTAGTTAACAAACAGCAAAAAGTGCAGTTAATAAATGTGCATAAGTCACCGGAGAGAAACCTTGTGTTCTAGAAGCAGATACACGAACTCTCCCTTGGTGCTCTTTTATGCATTTTTTTTTTCATTGCCGTGATTTTCGCGAATTGTACTTGAGAAAAGGAGCAGCCGGTGCTATATAAAAGCGCTAACATCTCCTAAACACTAATTAATAAAAAAATAAGAGCTACACGGCTGGCGCGAATGCTTACAGCGCGCTGCCTGGCAAGCAAGCGCTATCTCCGCGAAGGGAGTCTGCTACGCAGGAGCAAAGTAGGTGGCGCCACGTTCGAAAAGAGTGTGCGAAGGAGAGGAGACCGAGGAGGAGAGTGTCACTACTTTACGGAGTTTCAGGAGCATTAGCTACACTAGGCTTCCCTCTCCCTCCCTTAGCTTTACCAGTACTCTCCCTCTCGTCAGGCTTCAGTCCCGTAGCTGGTATAGAAAGTTAGAATGAGGATCCCTAAGGATTTACGTCGGCTTTAAACAAATTCGCTGTTAAACAAACTTGTTTGGTAACAGGTGTTCGAAGTACGGGTACGCCTTTTTCTCTGGTCTTTACGTGGACCTGGATATTTACTTTTACCTAGAAGGCAGCCTTTTCTCTTACGCCGTGACACCAGTAATGAAGTTCGCGGAGTACCTTCGCATACCCCAACACCCATCTTCGCCTGTCATACGAGATAATATTCACACCGCTAAAGGGCCTTCCAGCAATGTACGTACCAAAGGTCGGCCACGACATTCAGTAGTTTTCAGAATAGTAGCACGCGCACTCAGCAAAACGTGGACTCCATACCCAGGCACCATTTTTTGTCATCTGCGCTGGCTAACGGATAATGCACGATACACTACATTTAAACGAGCCATGATTTCTGCAAAGAGCAAAAGAGCCATGCGACAAGTTTTATTTCCCTGACAAGATCACCACATTCACGCACTTAATGGGTGCAAGTCACCCCAATGTAATATTTCTCAACAATCTCACCACCTCGTCGCGCTCAATACGCTCTGACAGCTGCGAAAAAGATTGATCCACAGCAATATCACGAATATCCATTAGACGGATGAATCTGTGCGATTCATGTTCAGCGGGAATGTCACAGCAGCGCCTATAATGATTCATGAAAGCCACGGTACTGTTCACATAGATCGCCCTATATGCTCCGCAGTGTCGAGCCACAGTATGAACAGCTGCTTCGCAGATGGCCCTGGAGCGTCCGATGTGCTTGCTGAACCCTAGATAGGGCATGTCCTTATTGTGAAAGGTAAGCAACCTCATTTGAAGGGGTACATACCTGTGATCAGAATAGTCGATGTTCAGAGGGTATTCATAACAAAGGTAGCGGTTAGACACAATAAGACTCCCCAAGCTGTGGTTGCCTTCAAGTTCTTTTTCTCGTACCAATGCCGGGATACTGCTATGCCAAGCCGGAACAATGAGTTCGTCGAGGTCTACGTGGATGTAGTACTCAGTTCTTGACATGGATCGAAATATGCAGTCGTACAACGCCAGCATCTGGCCGTGACCGTGAACCTCATCAGTGTTGGCGATTAGTTTGAACGGGACAAGCGTCACGTCGACTCCTGCGGACTGCAGCCGTGCCAAAAGAAGTTTCAGGCCAGAAGACATGTCCAAGTCATAAAAGTAGAACCTATTCGCTCCAAGGGTCCTGTAATGTGTTACGAATTCGACGACCTTCCACAGGCTTATGTTATATCCGAAAATTGGCCGGATGCAGACGGCGCAACATTTCTCTTCGACTGTTTCTTGTGGTCGGCGCAGTTGGAGCCATCGCAAGGAATCCTGTGCCGCACCTTCAACAGCGACGGCCACTCGAATTTCTTCATTCGCCGTGCTTGTTTCGTTCGGTGGCGGGCAAAGAATCAAGGCGTTCGAGAAGATTGGATTAAACCAGGCCCACATTTGTCGGATACGCGCTGTGCGCGTTACTGTCTGGTTGGATGTGCGAATGATGCACACCAGAGTCGGCTGTTGTACGAGAGTGCGCGTTGCGTTCGCCTTCTCACTCCTCACGAGGGCGGTGATGTGAATCGCGTGCTCTGTCGTTGTGGCCACAAATGCGGAGAATACGTGAACGTGGTCCGTGACAGCGTGCCAGGCTTCTTCCTCCGTTTTCGGTGGCCCTTGACCATGAGATCGCAGTGCTTGCTCTAGCTTTTCATCCCACAAGCGGAAGTGACGTTCGGTCCGAACTTCGTTCTCACTCGGGCAGGCTGTCAATGTAGGAAACCAAGAAGGATTTAGTGAGCAAATAAGCTAACAACGGCAACTATAATGTCCACATGGTAGCAGACCAATAATAATACAGTTCTCGGTTCCAGTTATCGCTTTGTGAACTTGAGGATAAATCCTTATAATCAAGTGGAGTTACTCTTTCTCTCTAACTGGGCATTTTTACAAACCTGTTCTTAAATCTAGTTAGCAACAAATGGAACTGCAATTGTTAAATTTAGAACTGTAAAATATAGTTATGAGGGTTCCTGCAACGCAATAAAAGTTTAACAGCTATTAACGTATCTCAATTACCATTCGTGAGCTCCTGCCAGCTTCTGGGCCATAAATAGGTCGCTTCAATTGAAAAGCACGTCAAAGATCAACTGAAAAACGCCAGGCCTGCGCGGAAAGCGCAGCACAGTCACAGCGAAAGATGGAAGAGCAGCATTTCTAGAGTCCGTTATAAACTCTCTTGTGGCTACTAATACAAGTACATTAGCAACGTACCCACTACGCCACAAATCATAATTTTTGGGAAGTTGGGAAGCGCCCACCACGACATTATTCGTTATTCTCCGGAGAAGTGAGGTACCATCAGTAAGGCATTACGTGCATTTTGTTGATGCGACGGTTGATGACGATGAAGAATCATGGCTGAGCCCTTTGTAATGGGTTGGAAGCTTTAAACGACCCACTACGCAATTCACAATGCGTGACGCCCGGTCGTTATTTAACTGACCCACCACGCTTTATAACATACGTTAAACGGAGAGAGCGAGAGAGAGAGAGAGAGAGAGAGAATGAACTTTATTGAGAGCCTGAGGAAATGGATAATGGGTGCCTTATGGGCTTGCTTGGCAACCAATGGAAGTGCACTTGCCAGGAACCCACTACGCTGTAAATCATCATATTTTTTGTGAAGTAGGGAAGCAGCCACTGTGCAATTTTTCGTCATTCTGCGGAGAACCGTGGTACTCTCAAAGCACCTGTAAGAGATTATGTGCACTTTGTTAATGCTGTGGCTGATGACGATGAAGAATTATCGCAGAGGCCATTGTAATGGGTTTTGAAGCAGCTCAACAACCCCACTCGTTGCGCACATTTGCATTGTGTGACGCCCGGTTACAGATTTCACGTTGTGTGACGCCTGGTTGTTATTTTACTCTTCTACCACACAACATTAATATGGCAACGTGGTTCCTTCCCGACATGAATCCTGTATAGGGTCTTTTTGCAAAGCAGTTTCCAGCACAGGCATGGCCTTGAGGTAGAGCACTGGGATCCCACGCAGAAGGCCAGGTTTGAACCTCGTTCCATCCTGGAAATTTTTCTATTTCCGTTTTTTTTTTCTTATTTCGTGCGATAGCGGTTGCGGACACGGCGGTGGCGGCGGCGGACAACTACGGCACCCAACACGGCCGTTGAAATGATCTCATAACAGCTTTCGCTGTAAAATGCTACCAGTTAATTCACCGTCAGTTTTCATTGAAATCGGTACACCATTGGCACATGTAAGAGGCAAACTCCTGCCTTAGATGAGCTAACACACATGTACATAGAATAACAACGACTTATCATAAATGTTATCGTACAAGACATCTTTAATTCCGTCCAAACAAATTACAGCCATCATATAAGGTCTTGGGCTCTTTTACCGGTTTTCTTTCTATGTTGTGTCAAATGTAATATAGAAAGATACGAGAGCACGATCGATTTTCTCAAACGGAACAAGCGTAATTTAGTCAGTCCCGCCAACAATCTCTGGTAAATGACCTTAATATCAAGTTAGCTATAAATAGTAATAATACCTGAGATTTAACGTCCCAAATCGTCGATATGATTATGAGAGACACCGTAGTGGAGGGCTCCGGAAATTTCGACCTCCTGGGTTCTTTAACGTGCACCTAAATATAAGTACACGGGCCTCAAACATTTTCGCCTCCATCGAAAATGCAGCCGCGGCGACCGGGACTCGATCCCGCGACCTTCGCGTCAGCAAGTCGAGCGCCACAACCCCTAGACAAGAGTGACGGGGCAACTTAGCTATAAAGTAATTAACGTAAGTAGGTTTTCGGAATTCATTACACCAAGCACCTTTGGGATGGATCATAGCCAGTAGTTCTGAAAACTTTGCCTCTCAAACACTCCCGCTTATCCGCCAATAATTATTTTTATGTTCACAAAACTTTCCTAATGCGCATACCATACTTACTCGGGTTCAAGGCTTCTGGTTTGTACCATGTAATCCCGTCCTACAGCAGACTGTTCGCTTCCGAGCATCCGGAGGAGGTAAGCCTGGCCCGTAATTGAACATTTAACTATGGTAACAACATTTCAATATCAACAAGATTATACTTTTCATCGGGGCGAATGCGGCGAGCTACAAAAAAACGCTGATGATCTGTATTCACTTGTCTCGCTGTTCCACAGAGAAATGGCAGTGGTACAAGAGTGTGCTAATGTGTTGCTACAAGGCAGAGTTCTGTATAAGCCTCGCAGGAACGATATCGAAAAGTGCGTCTGCATACGAGTGTGTATCGTAACCAATGATCAGTACATACGCCGCTTTTGTGCACATCCATGCGGTCTTTATGCTCACTGTAAAGATGTGCCGTGACATCTGATCTCTGAGGCCGGCAGCTATGTGTTGCATACTCAACACCACCATTATGACTCACCGTTTGGAGATTCCAATTTGTCAAGGTGACCGTCTTGTGCTTTTTGATGAAACAGTGATACTCTTCCAGTGGCCGAATTTTGTTGTGGAACACTTATCTTTCGTGCTAGTCGTTTGGGGGCTACCGTTTGGACATCTGCCTTCAGCGCAATAACCGGCAATACCAGTTAGGTAACTGTAGCAAAAGCATTTGCTGAAAACGACTCCGTATTTCAGTCACGCTGGTCACATGGGCCAAATGTATTGCGCAGAAGGCAGCCTTTAAAGCGCTATTACATCAAACGGCACGATATTTGGAAGTATCCATTTACGATTCCCGTCAGAGTCGGTTCAAAGTGTCACAGCATGCGATTCATTCGACGGGACAAAGTACGAACCTTTTGCCGCCGCCATTGCTCTACGAAGGTTGCCAGATTCCAGAAAGAGTGCAACACCATACAAGCATAGGAACAGCAGCGGCACGACCATCCACTTCGGCGATATTCGCTGCCCCATCAGCAATTGGTTCCAGCGTTGAGCTGCGTTACGTTTTAAGAGAATGAAACACTGCTTGTCTTGCAACCTCGTACGATAACTATCGTACTGAAATCACAATCAATTGTACAAGTGTGCGAGTTGCATTCTTTCGAAATTATCCACAGTCCTATGTTCGGTATCCTTCGATACGAAGTCTAATGTTCCACTTCACCTTTATGGCGTCTTTCGAGAGCATTCTCGCGTTCCATTGACTTCTATTGTGAGTTCCGATCGCTTCATAAAAAGAATTCGACAGCCGGGAAAGAACCAGGCTTCCGAATAACAACTATGCAGTTCGCCAACTGGTGTAGCCGAGGCAAAAACTTCTCAGGCAAATTGCGGAAGTCCGAGATGAAAAGTTTTTCAGTGAAGCTAATGCACGCTCGCCCTATAGCCAGATGCAGTGAGGCTACATTCGTACCAGGGTTTGCAGCAGACGTAGACGGCAAAACTCACTGGAAAGCCGCTCGTCCACTGTAAACCACTTTGCACAATTAAAGCGACTTCAAGAAAGCAAAACAAACTTTTGCCTAGCCAGAATTTGCAAAAGTGAGTGTGCAAGGGTGTTTTCCTTTCCCAAGAGAACTTCTGGTTCGCATAAGGGGTAATGTTTCACATTTAAAACCTTTTAGGAGCTAAGGCTGTTATGGGTTATCCAAACACTTGTGGCCCAAACGACTGCATGCCAGATGATAATTGGGACTCTCTGATTAAAAAGTCGTTCAATATTAGGCAAGTTTATATTTAAAGATCCGTCTCATCTAGGGCTATCTACAAGAAGACAAATTTATGCATATTCTGTGAATGTTTAATGTTCAGTTGTGCAGAAAAACAATATCGCCCCCGGCACAGAACGGCGGCTCAAGGTACCATGGCTATCCGCCTCGTGCATCGGTATGGTGGCGCCACCGCTCGGCTCAGGCGGTTGCACCCTCTCCCAACCCCGCATAGGATCCCATGCATTTTGAATGAAGTTTGCGATACCGTTGCGCAAAAACAAACTAGCGCCATCTCTCGACAATACGCCACACCGACGATGCAACACCTCCTCTTTCTTCCACCGACTGGCCATGCTCCAAGCTAACTCCTGTCTCCACTTTCTTTTATTTCTTTCGGTGGCCGTGAGAGCGCGCGCTGTGCACTGTGTACATAAAGCCCCTATACACAGAAAGCCCCGAAGGTATAGGGGCTTTATGTGTACAGCGCACCCGACAAGGCCGGCTGGGCTCGTCGCTTTCGTCGTGTCTTCCTTGGACGTTGCAACGTTAATATTGTGTAAGGCGGTGGCCACACGTCGGATGATGAACCCTGATTTCATTCAGCTGCCATCTGATCAACGGCAATGTTTCAGACGCCTCAGTTGTGTACTTTTGTCCGTTGGTTTCCGGACAAGATGGCTTCGCAAGACCGCGTTTTTCCAAGTCAGCTGTGTGTGTGTAGTTCTCGGCGTCGCAGCAGTTTGATGACGCGAGGACGTCAACTGGTGCTACATCGTGGGAACCGCAGAGGTGACTGCAAGCTTGACGACATTGTGCCAGAATATTCTAGCGTACTGTACGCGCACGATTGTGCTACACTTAAAATACCGCGCTTGGCCTCGCGCGTCAACCTGGTACGCCTGTGTGCAACAAGTGTGTTGTTATCGTTGCTGCGGCGGTTGATATTGAATTGCAATTGGAATACCGTTCTTGCAAAGGTAAGTGACGCTGTAAGTAGTTGCCCTTCTATATGCTCGCTACTCCACGAACATTACTTCTAGAATCGCATTTTATGTTGAGTTGCACGTACCAAAGGAGAATCCAGCATACGAGATACATTACACGCGTGCGCATTTCCTATATAAATCTGAGTAATGCCACGCGTGCGCATTTCCTATATAAATCTGAGTAATGCCACGCGTGCGCATTTCCTATATAAGTCTGAGTAATGCCATGCTCAATTTAAAGCGCATGTTTTTGGGAAGCATCAAAGTTACTTTCAGTGCAGCTCCAAGCAGAGGCGTGGCTGTGTAATAAAGAAAAAAAAAAAAAAAAGAGGCGTGGCTGTGTGGTAGAACACCTGCTTGCCACGCAGACGGCCTGGGTTCGATTCTCACCCGGACCCAATATTTTTATAATTTATTTTATTTGCAGCTTTTTCGATTTTTCGGTCACGGACAAGATGATGATTTTTCGCTCACAACCAACGGTGCCGACGCCGACGGCGGAATTTCTGCGATACGAGCTCTTTAACGCTATCGCGTTAAAAGGCGAATATACACCAGATGGTCGCTGTAAGGTTGTGTAGCCCGAGCGCTCCCACCATGGGGTATTTTACAATATGCCATGTCGCCAGTATGATTGGGCGCGTGCGTGCACTTTAATGCTGATGACATCCGTTATTGAATGTTCCCGAATGGTACACTTTATTATTTACGGTTTTTCAATGATAAGGGTGTTTAGACGATTGACAACCCACATGATGTGGGTGTTTTGATTCGTCAAAATGCCTTTTCCCTAAGGTGTAAGGGCATTAGTTATAGGCCCGTATTCAAGAAAAGAACTTTCGCATTAAGTTCACGCATGAAAGTACGAGTACAGTATAAGTTTGAGATAAGTTTGGGGAAAGTTTCAAGGCTGCACTCAAGGTTCACTTATACAAGTATCACAATTCTGGGTAACCAGAGCTCCTGGAAACGAGGCTATAGAAGTTTTCATACTCATTTGATTAAATAAAGCACAAATAAATGACTAACTTTCGCGGAACACTGGCCGTAAATGTTTTGCCTTTATGATGGTACATTTCGTAAGAGGCGAAATAAACATTTCTTACTTTTGTTGAATTTTCAGCCTTCGGATGGCCACTACAAGCAACCGCCACTCAGCGGCTGTCGCTATAAAGTGGCCGTCAGAAGTCGCTGAAATTTTGTTGTCTACAAGTGTGTTGGTTTTTGTGGCGAGATATGGCGTGCCATAAGAGCGGTTCTTTTGTTACCTTACGTTCATTTCGTTCCTTGGATTCTTTTAGCACGAAAGTGTTTATGCCGGAATCCACCAAGTCTTTCATGACGTTTTTCCGTCACGGAAATACGTCAGCAAAATGAACGCCATCAGATGGCAAAGAAAACTATAAGAAATCCGTTAACGGGAGTCGAACCCATGACCTCTCGGTCAGCGACAATGGCTAGCGGGTGTTCAGGCCACTGAGCTATCGCCAAACATGTTACGGGGGCTACATGAACGGACCTTTTACCTTTCACAATTTCCTCTCAGCGCTCTTGGTTGGACGGATGCTATGAGCGTCCCCATTATAACTGGGCGGTGACGTGTGTGCCACAAGACGCGAAAAAAAAAAAAAACGCGCCGTTGCTACGGCCGTCCCTTTCGGCGCGTTTCCAATAGAAGTGTAATTTTTGGAAACGTTTTAACAAATAGCGAAGTCGCGGCTTTAGCCAAAGCCTCGCTCATAGTATCCATCCATATCGAACAATAGCTCTCCGACGCTCGCCTGGCTGTCGCAGCGCGTTCCTTTGAGAATGAACGGCCAGGACAGGATCGAGGGAACACACGACGCGCGTAGCGTTTCTCTTCGCGTTTCACGACGCCTTGAAGGAGTACATACCGAGTGTCAGTGTTTATTATGTGCTTGTTGATGCCATCGATGTGCGCGATTCACCCCCCATTCACGGTGTCCAGGTATATCTTGAAAACTTCAGCTACCGCAACGCTTAAATCATGATCATGGGCGTTAGTCGTCGGTTCCGAGATGTGCGACTGGTGTTAACGTGAGTGCGTCCACATCAAACGGTGCGATATCTGCGAAAAACCAGTAGACATTGTACAAGCTCTCATACAGCAGTGCACTATAAACGATCAACTACTTCTGTGACGACACGTTTCGCTTTTGTGTTATAACGATTCCTATGACGGAGGGATCAGCCGCCTTTTTTCTGGCTTTCAGCGTTTTGTGTATTTCTCTTAAGTTTTATTTTCAGAGCGCCCGTGTGCGTTCCCTTAATAATAAGAGAAGTGTTACCATACGAAAGGAACCAGCAATAATAATAATAATAATAATAATAATAATAATAATAATAATAATAATAATAATAATAATAATAATAATAATAATAAAACTTTAATAGCTGAGCTTCTTTCACTCACTCCGTTACACAGTTTATTCGGGCGTCCGCAGCAGATGTACGGACGCGCGCTGCCAGCCATTTCTAATAAAAGCCTGCGTCTGCCGAGCTGCTGCGGATGCCTGTGAAAACTATTTCATAATATGAAGCACGCGAAAGAACCTCACCCCTGAACTATACTTCAAGCATGTCATCGGCATGCAGTGGCGGAACGGGGTGACCGCGTTCGTTGTCGTCTGCACCCAGCGGCAGCATTTCCAAAAGCGTCCCGCGGCTGGAATTCCGCCTCGTTATAATGGCTCATTCACACTGGGGAATCCGCCCGCCACAGCGACCGGAATTCGCGCGCCGCCGAAATTGAACATTGTTCACACCGCTTAGCAACCGCACCGCCGAAACTAGGGCGTCTAGTTGTCACCGTCGCTTCGCGCGAAGGAACGCTGGCATCGACGCGCTCGGCGTTGTGTACGCGTTTCGTTACGGCGAAGCGCATAAACAGGAGCAGGGTCGTCGAACTGCTGGGCCTGCTGGAAAGAAACTTTCTGGCGATGTCTGACGAGGAGAAACATGCATTCGCCGAACAAGAAACGACGCAAGCAGCTGTGGTTGGTTCGTCCTGATTTTCAAGACGCGAGAAGCTTGGTCGAGCCGAGATAATGCTACCCGTTTTGCGAGATCGTGATGATGCTAATCGCGACAACACTTGGTAGTTCTCGAGAGCTAGAGGATGATTACGAAAGACTTCGCTGTTGCTGTGGGCTTCGACGACTCCGATATCACAAGCGCGCCGCCATTTTTCGAATGTTCGACTCGCGTTCCAATTGGTTCGCGGTGAGGGAATCCGGCGGCAGCTGCCGCAAAAATCGGTCCAGCACCGATCGGCGCGGAATGGCCTTTTCCGGCGGATCTCGCTGCCGCCGAAGCGGATTCCGCGCGCTCTCGCCGCCGAATGTCTCAGTGTGAACGTGCCGTAAGCCTCTATTGGATTCCGCCGATCCTCGAGAATTCGGCGTAAAGGCGCGTTCACACCGAGACATTCGGCGGCCAGAGCGCGCGGAATCCGCTTCGGCGGCAGCGAGATTCGCAGGAAAAGCCCATTCCGCGTCGATCGGTCCTGGACCGATTTTTGCGGCAGCTGCCGCCGGATTCCTTCACCGCGAACCAATCGGAACGCGAGTCGAACATTCGAAAAATGGCGGCGCGCTTGTGATATCGCAGTCGTCGAAGCGCGCAGCAACAGCGAAGTCTTTCCTAATGATCCTGTAGCTCTCGACAACTGCCAAGTGTTGTCGCGATTAGCATCTTTGCAATACATCATCGCGATCTCGCAAAACGGGTAGCATTACCTCGGCTCGACCAAGCTTCTCGCGTCTTGCAAATCAGGACGAACCAACCACAAGTGCTTGCGTCGTTTCTTTTGTTCGGCGAATGCATGCTTATCCTCGTCAGACATCGCCAGAAAGTTGCTTTGCAGCAGGCCCAGCAGTTCCGACCCTGCTCCTGTTATGCGCTTCACCATAACGAAACGCGTACACAACGCCGAGCGCGTCGATGCCAGCGTTCCTTCGCGTGAAGGGACGATGACAACTAGACGCCCTAGTTTCGGCGGTGCGGTTGCTAAGCGGTGTGAACAATGTTGACTTTCGGTGGCGCGCGAATTCCGGTCGCTGTGGCCGGCGGATTCCCCAGTGTGAATGAGCCATTATCTCGATGTCATGCGACGGGCCCTCCACGCGCCGCCGCGAGGACGCTCGCTATGCCCATATATGGCACGAAAACCTGCGAGCTCGTCGTCGTCACATCCGCCCGCGAGATAGATTACGCGGATCTGACGCGCCGTGCACTGATAAGGTAGCTGCGCTAACATGCAAGTGTGCGTGGAAAAAAAAAGATCGTTAATAAGTTACAAGCGTGACACGATGCTTTACCGATGTCTCTCTCTCTCTTTCTCATATTATATATATATATATATATATATATATATATATGGGGGGGGAGAAGAAAAAGGTATGCGCTGAACCAGAAGAAATACTTCAAAATGAAACACACAATTAGAAACAAAACAACTCGTTTACTACAAGGTTGCGGCCGGTGCATCGGCCTTCATCTTAATATATATATATATATATATATATATATATATATATATATATATATATATATATATATATATATATATATATATAAATGAGAACTAACAGACAATAACGCCCAGGAAAGTATAGGGGGTGTTATCTGTAGTATTTAGAATATAAATGTGAAGAAAGTGAAGCGGACGAAAAGATGACTTGCCGCCGGCAGGGACCGAACCTGCGACCTTCGAATAACGCGTCCGATGCTCTACCACTGAGCTACGGCGGCGGTCATCCTCCCGTCCACTTTCTGGGGTATATATGTTGATTTAAACCAAGGAGTGTTAGTCAGCGCCAATCGCAAGCCATGGCGGCGAGTGTGGAACACTCTTTTTTGCCTGTTGGCGTCACGTAGCACGTGATCTTAGTTTCAGGCGATGGTTCCTGGCTATTCGGTTAACGATATGAATAAAAGGTCAGTGTAAAAAAAAAAAAAAAAAAAAACGTTCATTCTGACGTTTCGGCCGGGGACCGGCCTTTATAAAAGATAAAAGACAGCCCCCGGCCGAAACGTCAGAATAAATGTTTTTTCACTCTGACGTTTTATTCACATATGACTTTTCAATTTGATGGAAGTGAGAAATCAAAAACAACAACCGTGTACTTAAATTTAGGCGCACGTTAAACCACAAGTGGTCGAAATCGGTGTTCCTCGATGATATCGCACGTGCTTCCGGCACTTATTTAAAAATCCTCAATTTAATTAGTGACCTGCGCTCTACGGGCATAATTAATTATGCGGCTTGCAAACTGCACAGCTAAGGAGAAGATAAACTTATGAGCACCTCTAGTTTTTTTTTTTCTTTTTTCACCTCCGCAAGAATGTTTCGTGCATTAAAGCCTGCGGCATATGTGAGGTCTTGATCGTCGCGCCTCTTCTGAACGAATTGAGCGGCGTACTGGCGATTTACTGGTCCACTTACGTTAAAGAAAAATATAAAAGTCACCAGAACATTAGGCGAGCAGGTGTTCCATCTCCTCGGCCTTGACGTCACAAGCCAGTGGCACGTATCGCCTAGGCATCAGCATGCAATGCGCCAGTGGCGTAGCCAGGGGGCGGCACACCGGGCCCGTGCCTCCCCGCCCCTCCTGAATTTGTTTTTTTTTGCCAGGGCATACAAAGCACAAAGTGACGCTCGACCACATCCGCCTGCCAGGTCCCCACTTCAGATCAAGCAGGTGCCCCCCCCCCCCCGAAAAAAATTTCTGCCTACACCCTTGCAATGCGCGCGACAAAAGTTGGTTCACTTAATATGCTCAAAGCTGACGCAACAACTGGTATAGACCAGCTGACCACTCCGAGCTAATGCTTTTAGAAAAAAACGAGACCACTATAGATCTGAGGAAACTGAATTTTTAGAAAAAAAGTTTAGAGACCACTATAGATCTGAGGAAACTGAATTTCCCAACAATTTGTAACTGTATTCGGTAGAACTGTACAGTACACGTTGCTAGCGCGTTTTAGAACAGGCAGGGAATCTAAATTCACGGCTGCCTGCCGCAGCAGCGGGAATATCTAGCTTTTTCTTGTGTCCAGTGGTATTCTATACTTCTGACGCCGACTGTACGTGTTCGAAAAAAACAAACAAACAAACAAGACTTACGAGCAGGCCTTGCAGCAGAAAACAGTGACGTACAAAGTCCCTCCCGATTGACACAGCTAACAACACACGTACTAGGAGTACCCGATAAAACAGAAACAAGCGTCACACGTCACCCCTGTATGTCACTCGTTTACGATACGGACCGCTAGACTGCGCGGCTAATCGGGATGCGAGATAGGAACGCACGCACGTACGCAGGTTACGGAGATAGAGCAGACGACGCGACCCGAATGCAGACGACGCGGAGAGAAGCAGACGACAGAAAAGAAGAAAAAAAAAAGTCGTCTGCTACGTTACATTGCGCGCGTGTACCCTGCAGCCAATCGCTCGGTGGGCTCAACCCTTTCGCTCGAGACGCGCGCGCTTTCGGAGAATCGCGCGGGAAAAAATAAAACGTAAAGGAAAAAGCGAGGCAAGCCCTTCCGGAGCTGGAAATTCCACAGCGCGCTCGGTCGCATGCAGCGGCGGCGGAGTTCTTTTTTATCGCGGAGCGCGCATACGTCGCTGCGAATCGGGCAACGAACAAAACAACTGGCGCGCGGAGCCTTCGATGCCCCTGCAAAAACACGTGGGAGGAATTGTTCCTGCGCATGCAGCGACATGTTGCGAGAGGTCGCCGCTCGAGCAAATAGAGCGCAGTTCGATGAACGCTCACAAAAATCATTGAACAGCAGTTAAAGATACATCTCAATGGAACCTGAATTAAAGAAGAAAGCATGAAAAAAAAAAAAAAACACGAAAACTCAATGTCCTAGGAACGTATGAATGCGAGCCAGTTGGTACCTAAGCATAGTTAAAAACAGCGCAAAATGAAGCAAGGACAATTAGACACAAGACTACCGCTGTTTCTGTTGATTGCGAAAACACACGAATATACCTTGAAAGAGGATACAACAGGCCCGTGTGTACCTCTTTTCAAGGTGTATTACAGTGTGTTTTTGCTATAAACCAAAGCAGTTGGCAACGGGCGCAACAGTACTGTGTTTGCTTGTGCTCGTTTCGTTTAGAGCTGTTTTAACTATATATGGACTCGAAGGCAAAAGCCATCCGGTGTGGGTATTTTACCGTGGACTTTACATTGCGCGAACGTCGGTTTGCTTTTTATTATGTCTGTCACACGAACGCCGCAATGGCGAAGCGAACGCACGGCTCGTGCTCAAGGTCATGCTCACACAGTCTATTCTTTCAAGGTCATGCTCGCATGAGACATTTAAGGCTTTCGCCTTTATATATACCGACTTCAATTGGCGCACTTTCGACTTGCCATGTATAGTTCGGTAGTGGCGCGTTCGCTTCCCGATAACCACCAAACAATGCCTGCCGCAGATCATGCAATTCCATGCATGTGATCGGCAACTTTTACTAGAATCACCTAATTAGTATTCAAGCTCGCATAACTGCGCAAGGATTCTTCTTTTTTCGCAGAGGAAGCACCGCAGGACATCTAATTATGAATGACGTCGGCATAAGTGAAATATTAGTGCTACGTCGAACGTCACCCGATATATAAGCTCTCCAATATACTATATATAGAGATGTTTCCTTTAAAAATGCCCGAAACTGTAGATTAATTCGCGATATCTTGAAGCTGAAGCAGCCTATCACGTATAGTAAGTATCACAAAGGGTATATTATTAAAGCTCGCTACAGAATCAATCTTGATTGCTCAAGTCTATCTATTCTTTTAAAAAAATCGCTGTGTAAAGTTCTAGTCTTTTATTCATCCGACGGAAACATGTTTATGATCACTGACAAAAAAAAAAAAATCAATGTTATGTGTTATGACCTCTCTCTTGTGAACATCGCGCTGAACGCTCCACGCCTTTGTACACGGTGTGACGTCACGGGTCGCAAAACATAATACTTTTGTGTATCTGCCGTATGAAAAGTCCATCTATCTTTGCTGCTTCTCTCGCAGCAAAGATTATATATATATATATATATATATATATATATATATATATATATATATATATACACATATATATATATCTATATATATATATATATATATATATATATATATATATATATATATATATATAGAGAGAGAGAGAGAGAGAGAGAGGATATACAGATGTATTAAATTACATCACATACTTTACTCTTTGGTGTCACTGTAAACCTCCTCCCATGTTTACGGAAAAGTGACCCATTGCATAACTGCCAAAACGGTATATAGTTTAATAATGCGAACATAACATGTTCAATTTCGGCGTCCCGTTTAGGAAAAACGGCTCAGGGATTATTTCCAGCGTGGCGGCAGAATATCCTCTGAAGTCAAAGGGGTCTCGATAATCGAAATGCGGTTCGCGGTGGCTGCGGGAATCGAACCCACGTCCTCTGGTTCAGCAGCACGATCGATATATGGCCGCTAAGCCATACCACGGCGAACACAAACATACCGCGCTTACCTGTCCCAAAATGGCCAAGTTACAAGTAAAACTCCGAGCGTTATAAGGTCAAAGTCCAACTGCAACTACACTCTTAAAAAAAAAGGTAGTAGTACTTGCTAACTTTGGGGTTGTAACAGCTTGTCACATATGTTACTACCCTGTTAGTAAGCGCAGTTAGTAACGGCAAGGGTGGTAACTGTTACTACATTTGCCGTTACTAACAGCAATTAGTAACTGTTACTACCCTAGCCATTACTAACCATAGGTAGTAAAATAAAGGTTGTAAAAAAAAGGTAGTTACCGATACTAACGTGTTCATTTTGCCACATTATTAACAGTGATCAAATTCATAATGTCACACTACTATACAACTTCGGGTAATTTTCCGTAGAGTGTCATGAACTAGAATACACAGATGCAACAACAATGTTCACTACGCGACAGTACTTGGTAAGCGGCACCCGGGGTACTTACAGCCCCTACATTCGAGGAGCACGACTGGTACCGGTGAGCACCTCTGTTTCACGATGAATTATCAAAAAATGTGACACTAAAGTACCATACTCTCCTACCGGATTATATGTGCTTGGGGTCGTAGCAGAAGACTTTTAATCAGCCGTATTAAAAAGAAACAATATGTTCTGTCTATCTGCTATAAAACTGCCGCAAAAAAGCATTATGTACAGCGGCCGAGACAAGGTATTAAGTCCACTAACATAGCCTCAGTGCATTTCAGTGAATTCCTGTGCTGTACATAGACACTAAAAAGCTAATAATTATCATTTCTGGGATTTTACGTGCCGAAACTATAATATGATTACGAGACGCGCCGCATAGACTCCCGATTACTTTTGACCACCTGTGGTTCTTTCACATCCGCCTGTCACGCTAGGTTGTTGGAATTGATATTGTGTACTAGAACGCGTATAGCACTTGCTTATAACTCATTAACTTTTGCTCCTCCGTTTTCAGAGAAAGAGAAACGTAATCAATCATTTAAAACCGCGGCTACGTCAACATGATTAAAACCATGCATTTCCCGCTTTGTTTTTCTTTATGTTTTGTTTCTCTCCTGTTTCAACAACGTCAAGAGAAGCGTCGAGTGTATAAGATAGATGACGTTGACAACTGTTCGTCTCCTATAGGTAACGCATGCAGTTTTGCATAAAACGCGAAACAGAACGACGACGCTACTTCGAAAACGTGTCGCTGTGTATCTCGCTATGAAGTCGACATATCGAACGTATATACAGTGTATACGTGCGACATAAGTCACAAATAAAAAAAAATATGACGCCCCCCACCAAAGCAAGAAGCAAAAAAGCAAGAAAAGGTACAAGAGAAAACATGTTCCTTGAGGAGGGGCTTAAGAATAACATGCACGAAGAAGTTCAAAACAAACAAAAAAAGTGACGTATGCAGCGGACACCCACGTCAGTCACACACACGAAGTCCCGCATCGCGCCACATATATAAGGAAATTCATAAACACGCAGCTGGTCGTTTTCTCTCTCTTTTCTTTTTCATCGTATTTTTTTTTTGTGCATTCAACACGGATTCTTTTTTTTGGCAAATTATGACGTCACGCAATCCTCGGGGACGTTCATCCTGAACCTTCCCTCATTTCCGTATACAGTTCTAAAACTGAAAATAAGTGACCTATACGTTAATTTCCACCACATTAGCGGCGAACTCTGATTGAAGTGTGTGTGTGTGAGTGTGTGTGTGTGTGTGTGTGTATATATATATATATATATATATATATATATATATATATATATATATATATAGAGAGAGAGAGAGAGAGAGATAGATAGATAGATAGATAGATAGATAGATAGATAGATAGATAGATAGATAGATAGATAGATAGATAGATAGATAGATAGATAGATAGATAGATAGATAGATAGATAGATAGATGCAATGGATCAAGGGCTCGTTTCTTTGTCAGACGCAACCTAAATGAAGCCAACAGACAATGAATCCAAGGGTGGCATTGGGGACATTATTCGTAGCTGTTGACTGCAGGCTAGTAAGTAATACATATTTAAAAACGACAAACGCGTGAAAACGCGACTTGCCGTCAGTAAGGACGGAACCAACAAGCTTCGGATATGTATATATACAAAAAAAGGTGACGTAATACGGTCGTACTATGAAATGATTTCGCACCATTATCCAACTAATATGGCACGCGACGCAGCGATCGCCGAGCAATTACTGACGAGACCCATGCGAGATAAGCGCAATTTACGCCATGCACGTGCGCGGCCCTGCTGAGATCGCGAAGAGATAAGCGAGCCATCGCTATCGCAGCCAGGCGTACACATCCGGCCAATATTTACGATTAGCCCGGCTTTGTTAAACGCTTCGCGTATATAGCAATATTGAACGGTTGGTCGACTATTGCGCCACGAATTGATTGCACCATCCCGTCCTATCAAGCACGCCGCGCGTAGATTACTTTCGGAGTTCAAGCTTCAATCACTCGGAGATTTACATGTATGTGCAGCGGCTAACTCACTGAGCCACCGCAGAATCTTGCTACCTCCGCTGGGAATCGACCCCGCGACATCGCGTTCTTCGAAAGTGTACATACATGCCTGTGTCAACGGTTTAACCGTATACGCATAATGGCATAACAATATGACAGAAAAAATGCATAATGGCGACTTTACAGACCTGAGTGCTTATGGTTACTTTATATACCGCTTTTGGCACGTGCCACGTATTCGCTGTATTACGAGTTTGAGTGTTTTTCATAACTTAGGAATTAGCAAATTGATTGCCGAAGCGTGACGTTGCCGTTCAAGTGTTGATTTTCCGTTTCACGTGACTAACACTTCATTGATGTAATTTGCTTCTGCAGGTAACATTCGCTTCGTATTTTGATAACCACTGTTCGAATTGTGATTATAATTGATGCAGGCATACTCGAGCGTACCTGCACTTTCATCTTTGGCACTTTATTGATATAACTCTTGTTGTAACAGAAACTTCTTATTGTAATACCCAGTTTCCTGCTATTGTGCCTTACAGCCCACCCTGTAACAACCTTATCGCCAACAGTATTGTGAATAAAATGAAATAATAAAAAGCTGTGTTATAGTACCTCGTTTGGCTATGCATGAGCGGTCGGTTCCTGTGCCGCTGCATACCGACACACTCCAGGACAACTTGGTGATCAAACCAGCGTTTATTGCCAGAATGATGCAACTTAACGGCGATAAGTGCGAAGATATTCACGATAAGTTATGTCTTAAACTATACAGGAAATCACTTAAACATCCTGTAGCCAGCCTGCGCGGTGGACCGAAGTATTTTTTCCACAGTGTACACACGTCCATGCGGGAGGGAGTGCGGTACGCAAAGAAAGAAAGAAAGAAAGAAAGAAAGAAAGAAAGAAAGGACTGCTCCCACAACTTCCGGCCGGAGCGAAGTTTCGCGGAGGCAAGTGTAAGTGGCCAGCCACGGTTACGCCGTATTGCACAACGCTTGCCCCGCCCACTCCGAAACGTCGTAACGTCATTGGCTATCTCGGGAAAACAATTTAAGGCAGAAGAGAGCTACGGGGAGGCCTCCCACTATACAGCCTTGTTACAGCTATAACGTGGCTATACGACCTGAGAGAAAGAGAAAGTATGAGAAAGAAAGGGCGGGTGGTGGGGGAGGGGGGGGGGGGTGTCATGAAGCGCGCAACTCTATTGGTTGAAGGGATTCCCCTCGAGGCGAGACCGTCCGCTGATTGGTCTACTCGAATTTGGGAAAGAGAAAAATAAAAGCGACGGGAGGAGCATGCAAGCGAGACGAACACATGACACTCGATTCATGAAGAAAACAAAAACAAACAAAAAAAAGGTAAAGAAGTCGAAAAGAATAGGACCACCTGCGACTACACGCCTCGCCCTTCGACGAAAACGCAGAGGTGTTTTTTTTATGTTTTCTTCATTACAAATTGCATGCCCTACACAAGCCCAGATAGGGTAGCGAAAAATAAAAAAGAAGAAATAAATAGAAAAGAACACAGAAAATGCACATTGCGACAGGGCAGGCAAACGAGGAACACATCTGAGACAGGTTGACCCAATTGTGATTGTTAGGTGCATGTTTCAGTGTGTTCCATTCGGTTATTGCTCTAGGAAAGAAACAGTAGTTCATGAAATTGTCTGTTCTGGCGTATTACGGTGTTAACCAGGGGCGTGGTCAGAGGAAGTGTTTCGGTGTTTGAACCCCCCTCCCCTCTCCTCTTTCCCTCTCTTACACTATTAATTTTTGTAGATATTGACAGTTAACGAAAGAACTAACCATTCGGTTTTATTAAAGCAGAAAAATTACTAAGAAATTGTCTGGGCGCAGGCTCTCTATTTTTTTTACTGACCTCGAAAAAAATATTTCTGGCTACGCTACTGGTGTTAACGAATGTGGTCTGGTTGCATGTCGCGTTATTCCAGTTGCCAGCGGGTGGTCGACAACCAGCTTGTTTTCCTTAACCGGATGATTTTTTTTTTTCCTTCACAGACGCTGTTTATTCCGAGAGAGCTCACTAGAGCACGCCAAACTAAACGAGGCGGTAACTTAACGCCTATACACACATTTTGTTTTTCTTTTGACGCAGGAATTCTCAACGGCTCTTTCGCGCCGTTCCGGGAACGGAAGGGGAAATCCGTGAACGAAAAAATGCCACGGCGGCTAAACGGTTTGTGGTTTATACGCCAACTCGGTGCACAGCGCACGACGAAGACTCTACGACGAGATTGTAGCAAGAATAAAGAAAGAATAGAGAAATAGAAATAGAAGGAGGGGTTGAATAACCAGCAACAGTCAAGCAATGAGGCGTCGGAGGCGCGGCCGGCCTTGACTTCTCGCTACTTGGAGCTGGAGAGGACGACGTTGGAAGGGTTTGTTGAGCGACCATCAGACGCGGAGCAAAACGCGCGCACACACGAGAGCGACTCGAGAAAGACGGGCGGAACGAAACAAAGAAAAATAAAAGAAAGAAAGTGTCATAAGTAAAACGGCGGCAAGCGAGCGAGCGAGCAAGAGTCAACACCGAGGCAGAGCGAGTAGCGGCGGCACGGCCTCGCTTTTTGCCGAGGAAAAAAAGATTGCACGGGAAATACGTAACACACGCTGCCACTCCACCCCCCCCCCCTTCCTCCTCCCTGCGACCTTCCTTCTCTCTCTAGGTTATATATATAGCGTGTATAGCAGAAAGAGGGTGACAGAAAACGCGAGGAAAGTCGCATCGCTCCAATAAAACGAAAGGAAAAATATGAAATGAAGGACGAAAAAAAAAAACGAAGCTGCGATGCTCTACAAACAGAAAGGGCACACACAGACCGAGACGTATACGTGTGAAATGAAAAGAGGATGAGCCTGAAAAAAAAAAAAATGGCGACGCGGTTGCCGCAACGGCTTCGCGAAAGAAACCATAATTTTGCGAAGCAGTGCAACCAACGCCGGGTTGCTTGCTTCCGCCGTAGTCCACACACACCGGACTCGCTCGAGAGTTATACAATAACTTTTTTTTTTTTATGTATATACGCAGCTATGACCCCCGCTGAGCGTTCAGGAATGCCGCAGGGAGGCATGGAACACATCTCGCCGCGTTGCACCACGCAGTACCCGCCTCTCGTGCAAAGGAAGTCATGGAATACTGCTTTAACGTGCCAAAACCACGACACGAGGCATGCCACGTATACAAGAAGTTGAATTCAGTGGGAAATAATATACAGAATCGTTAGAGAAAGTGGGCCGGCGGTAGAGGCCATGTAATTAAGAGACTGTCCTCAATATTCGGTTCTGTGATACTGGGTTCGTGCCATCGCCTATATAGAGGGAACGAATGAAGTTTCCGGTGTCTCTATATACGGTCGGAACCCCGGCCGATGTGAACCTTGACTCCGCGATGAGATACCCAAGCTGTACGTACTTTGACCTCGGCTAAACGTTCGCGAGACGATAGATATATCACGACTGTTGCTTCAGGAGAAAAGGCGCGCGCGCGCCGAGATATGGAACAATAATCGCAATCCGTCACATACAACGGAGGTCGTACATGTATGTGTTAATCCCGTCTGATTTTTGATGTATTGAGGTTGATGTATATAGGTACAGATACGTCAGTCGCCTTCTCTATACAGTCTTCAAATTGAACCTCTGAACGGCGTGCTTCTGGACACTGGGTGCATTCGCTTTGTTTACAGACTATATATATATATATAGTGCGTCTTCCATTCTATTACGTTACGTCTTATACGAGAACTACCACGTATAGCTTCTTTTAATCGCGCCTGGGACTTCGGAGATGTTCGTGCGCGCCAAGCTGCAGCGAAGACGCGTACGTTAAAGCATACAGGAGCGGAACTATTGGTTAGGCGATGCGTAATGCTGGTTATATGATGGTTACTGTCACCTATCCGCTGTTACAGCACAAACATCATCTTCATTTAGTGTTCTACCCGAATTCCAACCAATGATTGCGGTCGCCTACAATTTTCTAGACACCAGTTCAAGATGAACCAATGATTGAGTCGCCTACCGTTTTCTATATAGACACCAGTTCAAAATGAACCAATGATTGCGGTCGCCTACCATTTTCTAGACACTGCAGCTCAAAATGAACCAATGATTGCAGACGCCTATACCATTTTCTACAGACACCAAGTCAAGGTGAACCAATGACCAAGTCGTCTATGTGCCATTATTTCTTTCCCAGGAATGAACGAACATCGGAATGAAGCGCATAGCAGCAGAAGCAGCAAGCAGCCGAGACCGGCAGCTATGCACAGCTGCTTATCGACAGCCAGAAACGCACCCACGCATATCTACACGGGAATGCGCAGCGAGCTAAACAAAGTGCACTGAACATATATATCTCGGGCCGTGTGACAAGGATAAGACAGCCACGAAGGAACAAGGAGAATAAAAAAGAAGAAAAAAAAAACGCTGTCACTGTCGGCATCTACTGAACAACGACGAACAGATAATAAGAGAAACGAAGAAAGGAAGAACGCCAACTGCACGCAGCCCTATAGCCAGACGTTGAAGACCGATGACCTTTTGTACATGTATATACGTGGGCGACTTCGAAGAACTGACGTATCGTATATCGCGACAGGTACACCATATACACACATACACACATCCAGCAGCCGGGCCGGCACGCACGTTGTAGTAGGCCACACCGCGAATTAATTTTGACCAGCATACAGGGTTTCTTTACACAAGTGCAACTAAGTCTACACTGTAGGCACGCGTGTGTTGTTTATGCGTAAGCATAAGCTAATAACTTGTAAAGCTATACACTTGGAAAATTGTGCGCCAATCTGTAGCTAGCCCTTGGTGACGTTGGCTCTAGCTAGTCTGGGATCTGTATCATGGCTTGTGTTAGCTCAATGATGGATGAAATTGGTCAAATGTAGCCACGCTTTCGTTAAGTGATTGAATCGCAAACAATGCTTATACAAACTACCCGAAAATTCCTCGGTACGCAGACTCTGCCAACTGTTTGCTATTCGTGCCCCAATCGAAATACGGCCGCGAATCGAACCCGCGACCTTGAGAATTTTACAGCGCAACGCCATAGCGACAAAGTCGACAGCACGGCAGTTTAATACGCACGTATATAGTCAAGCTTGCGCCATTCACCGCTCGGCGTGTATAACGCAATCTGAGGGCCGTCAATTAAACCTGCAATATCTACTGCGGCATGGAAGCAATGCGGAAGCCACTGCATACGCATATGTGGAGAAGAACATTGCGCAGTCAAGCCGAAATGACGTATATGCCCAACCGGCAAATACGAAACCCCTATAGAAATACAGACTCAGGAAATCCTGCACCGTGAAATATATCCTCTTCTACTCGTTTTCTGTTTATTTATCTGGTGCCTCACTGTAGCATTTAGGAGAAGAAAAAAAAAAAAAAAGACGGCTACTGTATATAGACGAGGCATGACCCGTGCAGAACGCAATCCGCTGAGCTTGGGATGCAACGACTCGGAGGAGGGTTCAAACCAAAAGTTGCCAGAGCAGTACAGACGGGTCCACTGTTAAAGGGAACACTTGCGTGCAGACCATGTTTGGATTTCGCTCTCTAGCAAAAACATAGTGGCTTAGATTTGCATAAAACTACTGGCGGTTGACAGTTCTGCCTCTTTTTGACAGACTCGTGCAGTGCATATGAACAACGTTTTCCTATCCACTTGCTGTTAGAGGGCCAGCAAAACGAAAGGTGCTCATTGGAGTGTTCCCTTTAGCAGTGGACCGTACTGTACATGTTGATAGTTCACGCGAGCGGATCTTGCCGCCTTTATAGAAGCCGAAGTTTGCTGTGGTGGCTCGTGCTGCCGATGTCACGAAGAAACGAGACATACGCAGCGTGGAGACCGCGCGGTGGTCCATTCTATATGCGCGCAAGCACTCAGCGCGTGTCACAGAAATTGAACAAGCTCCGGCCACTACTCACCACCTGTCCGCTATAAAGAATGAAGAAGTGAATAAACGGGCAGGAAACACCAATTGAGATTTCTGGACAGCCCTAACCAATAATTTTTAACGAACCGTCGGGATTAACCCAGTGATAAAAACCGCGGGACCGCACGTTTCAGCTGTGATGGTTAACCATGCATCTGCAGATGCACGAAATGCTGGGACGTTTTAAGTTCTTTTTTTTTTTTTCATTTTTGTAGCGTTCCACTTGCACCCTATTATACTTGTGCGCAACGAACGAACGTTTGCGGCACGGTAACGCTATTCTCTTAGCTCCCGCTATCACGCTAACGATATATATATATATACTAAAATTAGGCAGTTTTAGAATAGCGAACGCAAAGCTCTGCGTTGGCTCTTAGCGCAACTGCGCATGCGTCGTACGCTAACCGCTTGCAGGCTCCCGCTAAGTGACGGAAATAGCGGGCCGCAAACGCTAACTTAGCGTACGCTATTCTAAAACTGCCTATTGTCTAATGGCAAGTGCGAATGTGCCAACACCGGCCGAACGTCACAGAACAGAGACGGGTGCACCAGATCGACGCAGCCGGGACCCTATCCCGGTCCTTGACATATACATGCTGTATCAGTGCCGAGCACATGTTCGCTTCGCTGCTTCCGAAGGCATGCCAAGAGCGCGATAGTGTAGGCATTCCGGAGCGAAGAAGCGGCGGCGCGCGGCTTGGCGTTCGCGAACGCGGAAGCACTAGCTGATCGCTTTTTCTGTCCGCGCTGAAACGCACATTGCGTGCGCTGCTGATTAGGGGCGCCTCCGCGGATGCCACTTGGACGAAGAAGAGAGCCTGCGACGGAGATTAGACCGGCACTTGTGGAGCAGTGACCTTGTGGGGTTAAAGGGAAGAACGGCTCTTTATCGTCGCTATACACACGCACCAGCCTGCGCTAGAAGCGTGCGCGTGCCATGTTCGAACACGTCTGTACGCGACGAACACTCGATGCAATCTAAGCAAAAGCAGTTTTAAAGGGGTACTAACACCTTTTCCCGAAGGCGTGCTTACTCTGCCATGCAAATCTCCTGTATGCAGAGACGGCTCTGCGCAAGTGTGAAGCTCAGCAAATGCTGAGAAGATATTTTAATTTGATATTAAAGTCAATTTTTCCATGGCGCACCTACCGACATCGACACTAGCTTGACGTCAGGCTACAGTACTAATGGCATCTTCATGAAATCGCACCGGTGCGCACCGGGGCGCCCCGGTGCACCGTTTCGTCCAATCATCGTAGCGCCTTGGTGCCCCGGTGCGCACCGGGGCGGATTGTCGAAGATGGCATTATTATGGCATCTTCATGAAATCGCACCGGGGCGCCCCGGTGCACCGTTTCGTCCAATCATCGTAGCGCCTTGGTGCCCCGGTGCGCACCGGGGCGGATTGTCGAAGATGGCATTATTATGGCATCTTCATGAAATCGCACCGGGGCGCCCCGGTGCACCGTTTCGTCCAATCATCGTAGCGCCTTGGTGCCCCGGTGCGCACCGGGGCGGATTGTCGAAGATGGCATAATTCTGGTGACCTCACGCAGCAGTCTGGCTAGCTGTGATGACATCAGGCACCAAAATATTCAAAATAGCCGCTTGTGCGTCACCAAAGGAGCCACGGTGCAGATCGGCCCTGGAAACGTCACCATATATTGTGCGAGCACGTGACGAGAAGCTCATACCGTGTTGTGACGTCAGGGTACAGTAGGAACCGAAAATATAGCTTTTAAAAACATACCGTAATTGCTTTTTCAGGGTGCACTCGCGCTTAGCACTACCTTTTCTAGACTCTTGAGGGCTTGGGCTTTCATTTGACGAAGAAAAAAACGACAAATGAAAATGTTCGTGTCAGTACCCCTTTAACGACGGAACTATGTCAGGTCGACGTTCAACCGTTCCGTTTGTACGCAAAAAACTCGGCACAGCTTGGTGAGGATTGAAAGAAGGAAGGGGAGAGGGCATGTATAGTATAGTATTAGTATAGTATAGTATAGCAAGCGGGGAGGGGCGAGGGAAGGGAGCGTAGGAGTGATGCGAGGGTGAAGTGGAGGGTAGAAGCATAGCATAGCCAAGTATATATAGTATAACAAGGGGTGGAAAAGGGAAGTGGGGGTGAGGAGGAGGGTATAGTATAGTATAGCGGAGGCCAGTGGAAGAGGGAGGCGCGAGTTGGAGGTTGGAGACATGCGGGTGGTTCAAGCGGAAAGAAGGTTCCCTCAGCGCTACACCATGCCCACCTTCGCCTATAGCTTTTCATCACTTTGCATTTCGTCGCTGAGGCTTCCACTTAGCTCCACAGTACATTTGCCTTTACGACGTAAAGTCAGTTAAAGCCACGCATGTTTTTTTTTTTTTCAGATATCTTTTGCATCGTGATATGCTGATAGCAAAAAAAAAAAAAATGCAGTTAGGGCGAGTCAAATGATCGTAAGGGATAATCATAGACGAAACAGGGATAAGCGCTGCGTGTGCGTCGTGTTTTGCCCTTGTGTCGAGTTCGCGCGGCAACCAGTTACTTCCAGAGATTACAATTTGTTCCAACCGAAAAACGAAAACAATTAAGGGGTATATTCCCGAACGAGAACTGACAAAGGTGTATCGTTATCGCGGTCAGCAACGCGTGGTGTTATTGCTGCTGTGGCTGCATGATCAAAGACGATACATGCAGGTGTGTCAGGGTGGATGCAAAAAATGAAAGCAGTGGATGCCAAAATGAAAACGAAGCGACGACGTGTTGGTGACAATGGGCCTGCCGTTGGTCTTCGGCTTTCCGGGGGTAACGGTGGCAAAGCTTTTGGAATCAAGGCCGTAGCCAGATTTGTCTTCACTTTTTTTTTTTGCCGCCATTATCGTTAAAAGCGTGGTCATATAACCATGCACATCGATGAAGAGACAGACCCGAGACTGAGTAAAGGTATATGGGGAAGACTTCGCCCCCCCCCCCTCCCCACATGTGGGCATGCCTATGTGCACAATACGGGCATGGGGCAATATGGGGAAGACTTCGACCCCCCTGCGATTCCTCCCCCCCCCCCCCCACATGTGGGCATGCCTATGTGCACAATATGGGCATGGGGCAATATGGGGAAGACTTCGACCTAGAGCACTGCACGGCCCGCGGGCCGGGCCGGGTAAGGGATTGTTGGATCGGGCCCGTGATCTTCGGGCTCGGGTCGGGCTCGGGCCTGAGCCAGGCCCGTATTAGGCCCGGGTCTCATACGTATCTGTATAATCACGCTCCGGACACCCGACACGTCACGTCGACGGGGATCGCTAAAGAGGCCGCCGGCTGGTTCACTTCGGCGCTCTAATAGTCAGTTGTTTTGGAAGCCCTTAGTCCGGTCTCGCTTTAAGGCGGAGAATTTTCAAATATCGAAGGCGGTCACACGATGACGACGAGACAGCCATCTTCAGGGAACAGCGAGGATGGTGGCTCGCTCTCTAACGGGTGTGCCTCGCTTTGACAGATCTATGGCACTGCGGTGGCGGTGACTCGGGGAAGAAGGGTGGGACAAAGAAAGTTCTTGTTTTGAACAGGAAAACGTTGTGTACGTTGGGTGCAGTCGCCTGCCGAGGAGTCAACACGACAGCTTTAATTTATGTAACGCTGCCCAGCCTGGTCTATTCCTACCAGAAGCAGCTAGAGCACGTTTTTTTTTTTTTTTTCATTGCATTGTGCAATAGATGAAGTTTGCAGACTTGCTACTTTTACTCAACAGCCCTAGCTCGAATGCAATTGATGTAAAACTTAAACTAAAAATGTCTGCCATGTTTTTTTTTCAGTTTATGGAGGTATATTTTGTAGTCGTTCTTTGAAATGCAAAAATAAGATTGCGTGGTTAGCACTGCGTGCGCACATGAAAGAGCCAGCTATGACTCCAATTATATTTTATATTGCGCTGCAATTATTTCGCAAGAGTGTTACGGGCGTAATTAACCGAAAGTATACACAGTACCAGTGAAAGTCGTGACACTGAAAGAAGTTCCCAAAACAATCTCTAGAAAATATCTTGTGTGCGGCAGGTATCTTCACAATAACCGAATGTTAGACGGTGCCTCCTTTATGCTTAATGCATAACTAGCTGAAACGGGTCGGGTCGGGCCGGGCCGGGCCCAAACTTTTCGGGCCCGGGCAGGGTACGGGCCACATTTAAAAACACCGGGCCGGGCTCGGGCGGGCCGGAGCATGGCGTTTTCGAGCCGGGCCGAGCCCGGGCCGGAAATATCGGCCCGTGCAGTGCTCTACTTCGACCCCCCTGCGACTCCCCCGCCCCACATGTGGGCATGCCTATGTGCACAATATGGGCATGGGGCAAACACCGGAAATGCGAAACTGATGCCACAAATCACCGCGCGGGCATCGCCGCAACTCCACGTACACTCGTATATAAAATATCTACGCGTCTCTGGACGTAGCGGGCTGAATTGCGGCTGTTGGCTTCGACAGCAGCTACATACCGAGCGTGCGTGGTGATGGGAACTTCGTTTCGTTTCTTCTGTTTTGTGATTATAAAGCCCTGTACCGTAATTGACGAGGCAACAAGTGGCGCGCACTTGTCGATGTAGAAGTACAGCGGGCGGCCGGTGCGTACTGCTGACGTCACGGGAGTATGCGGGCGAAAAACTTCCATGCCATGAGGATATACGGACAACCACAGAGAGAGAGAGAGAGAGAGAGAGAGAGGAGGGGGGAGAGAAAGAGAGAGAGACGGCATTCCCCGAATTCAAACCCATGGCAACAGCTGCGAACGCAGCCAAACTGCGCGCCACATGGAGACCAAGCCACCCACAATAACATAACGAAAAAAAAAAAATGTCGAAGATATAAAAAATAATATACAATAAAATAAAATAAAAAAAAACACGACGATATGCGGGCAACGCGCGCATATTCGGCGGCGGTATGCTTCGAAGCCTCTGTGAATACACAATGAGGGAATCATACACTTTTGACATCAAACGCATCAAACATTAGCATAAGGAACATGCCGTGATAGATAGCAAATCGGCCTCTCAATTTTGTACAATGTGCGTGTGATAGAATATCAGTTTGTATGTTTGTATGTATGTATGTATGTATGTATGTATGTATGTATGTATGTATGTATGTATGTGTGTGTGTATGTATGTATGTATGTATGTATGTATGTATGTATGTATGTATACGCATCCCCCCATGGCTATGCCGGTGACAGACACAGACAGACAGACAGACAGACAGACAGACAGACAGACAGACAGACAGACAGACAGATAGATAGATAGATAGATAGATAGACAGATATATAAATATGCAGAGAGGGTAACTGTACATTGTACGGTTTGCTACCCTACAATATCAACATTTGTTACTGGCAGCTTTTCCGCAGTCGGCATAAGCGATGCCTTATATATATATATATATATATATATATATATATATTATGCGCACCACCAGAGTTCGTTCACAAGTCCCGCAAACTCGTAGTCGTGGGTTCCCCAACAGCGGTTTTCTTTTTTTGTCCATTTCCCTTTGCGTCCTAATTACTACACTTTAATGAAAATTACCATGTTTCGTTGGCTTCATTACAGCGTCCCTTATTCATTCACCTAAGATGACTCGAAGGAGAAATCCATCTTTTTCTTCTCAGTCAATGTACTTAAGAGTTACTGTATATGTATACAGTAACTCTAGATGTACTGATCCTGCGCCGCCACTCTCCAAAAGCCTTTTGCACCTAACGTGGCTTTTGCACTGCCTCCAGGATCGGAGGCATCTCACCTGGTTTTGCAGTGCCTCCGTGATCGGCCCACTTTTAACCAAGCAACGATGTCGCGTGATGACGGCATCGTGTCACGCGACGTTACGTCACTAATTTTGGCGACATGTGATGCCTTGATGACGTCATATCGTGACGTCATCACGTAATGATTTTTTTTTTTGCATCATTGGTGTTCTCCGCGACGCCGCGGGACACCGACGCCTATACGGTGAGTTTTCGCGTTTGATGAGGCAAGCAAGGCTTTCGCCTTAAAAAAGTCGAACCGAACGAATTTCGAGGTGCGCTGAAAAAGTCGCAGTGGGAACCAATCGCAGTCGAAGCGGTAATAAAACGTCATATCTGCAGTATAACGAACTACGCTCTCTCACTATTTCCCCTCGACTTTTTATTTTTTATCCAATCTCTCCCCCCTCCCCCTTAAAAAAAAAAAAAAAGCTGCGGCAGTCCGCAAACAGTTTTCCAGGATATTGCGCATCTATAGATGCCGGATGCCTCCGCGACAGCAGTCGCTTTATATCTCTGATCCGGATTCGAATGCAGTTATAAATATATATATATATATATATATATATATATATATATATATATATATATATATATATATATATATATATATATATATACACATTTCTTTTTCTTCTTCCGAAGAGGATAGAAAAAAAAGCTGTTGTCCACCTGTTGCTGTGTACGAGCGCAAAAAGAAAAATGGCGCGCCCGTCACACATGTGCTGCGCTCCCGTCGCGAAGGGCATCCGACAATGTACGACCGAGAGGCCGTATAAATGAAACAAAGGAACGGGCGAACAAACTCGCGAGCGCGCCGAATTCCAGGACTGAAAATTTTGCCAAGTAAGAAAATTAACGCGTAGGATCCACCTAAATACATTAAGGCTGTCGACGACGTCGCGTGACAACGATCTTTTAGTTAAGCATATACCCTGTACCAATTACAGTTAAGCTCTTTGTTATTCTAACCCCGTACCGTGTCTGGAATCGGCGTACTTTGCAATGACTCTCCATGGCTGCACAAGAAACCCCGAGAAAGGAGGCATAGGAATTTTCATCGCCTGCTTCGAACACTAAGTTTCAGGGCCATTATGACTACCTTAACACAAATATATACACGAATACATACACTATTGCCTTTCTGTAAATAAACCTTTCTCTCTCTCTCCCTCTCTACACTAACTTTAGGTGTGACGTTAACACTGCCTCGTAGTTTAACACTAACTTCATCGACCTAACACTACTGTAACAACATCTTAAGCGCTACCGCAGGGGCGTAGAATTTTTCAGTTGGGGTTCAACCATACTTTATGTATGTTCGTGCCCGTGTTTGTATGTGTGCGTGCACATAGGTATAAACGTGTTAGATTGAAAAATTTTGTGGGGTGAGGGTTTTCGCTTTTCAATCGCTTCCTCGCAGGACCTCAAAGTTTTTTTGTTTTGTTTTTCCAGTACGAACCGTGAACTGTAGTGTACATGTATACATAGCGAACGCACACCGTTGAGAGAACGTGAATTTTTCTGAATGATTAAAAAAATTAAATTATGGGATTTCACCGAGAGGACGCGAAGTATCGTTGCCGTTGTCGGTTGATTTACTGCGGTTGCGCAACGCTTCCCGGAACCTGCAGTTGCTCGTCACTTGCGTCAGTCCCGGCCAACAACATCAGTCCTTTGTTTGGAACAGCGCTGCTGCCTGCCGCGTGTATATACGCAGTTGCACGATCTCTGGCGTTTGGAAAAAAAAAAAAGAAGGCGAGATAAAAACACGTGGCCTCAGAGATTCACTAACGAGCCGCTGTGTAGAGAGATTGCGTTAGAAGTTACGACAGGGAGAACCTGTCATCCACCTGTTTCGTAGCCCGAAGCTATACACACAGATGGAATCCACAGGGATTTTCTCAGTTACGGATTTACTACCAGAATGTTATGCATTCCAAGTTGACAAAAAAAAAAAAATTCACGAGTCATTTTGCTATCGGGAAAATGGGGGCAATCGAAGCTCTGCGTCTGCGTGCCTGTCGTGTCGCACTACTTTTCTTTATTTCTATGATTGCACAATGCTCCCTCCTATAACTGCTTCCTTCCTCCATGCCGGGAATCGGACCTTCATCCACGTGCTTACCAGCGCGACACTTCAGTTGCTACGGGCAACAACGACGGTCACGCGTTCACGTCCAGGCAACAATGAAGCGTGACAACGCGAAACTACGAGCGACTTCGATAAAGAAGATCAGATTGCCGCATCAGAAACGGCTGAATCGCCGGCTACCCCAGGATCGAGAGAGCGACCATTATTGGAAAACGGCGCGAACAAAATACGCATGCGACCGGTGCATCTTCGAGGGGCCGCATTTTCTGTACACTCGTCGGCGCCGGGGTTTATTTTCGCGTACAACGCCGCCGCCGCCGCCGAAATCTAACTCATAACACGCTTCGCTTGAAAAGGCACGTGTGCGATGGAGCCCGTACAGGCTCGGCCGACGCACTCACCGCCGCCGCGTGCGGCCGTGTTTTGACAAGAGTTCGTCGCTCCTCTTCAAAAAAGAGCGGCGCACCTCGCCGACAGGTACGAATACAGGTGAACGTACGAACGAAGCCTTTGCGCCGCCGCGAAGAGGGGGCTGAAAATGCAAGCAGCGCGCGAGACTCACTCGTCCGCCGCTGATCTTATGACCGGAACGTCGGAAAAGGTCATCCCGAGATCGCCTTCTTTCGATCTATCTCCCGTCGCAGTAACACTCCCCCCTCCACCCATGCAACAGCCAGCGTGTACCTGTACTGTTAACGCGACCGACCGTGTACACCGCACCGCAGCCAAGCAAAGGACGGCTCTTGTAAACAAGACCGCTCAAGCGAAACAACCCACGCACGTGCGCAGGGGCGACACGTGACGACGCTGGCGCGGACGACGCACTTAACTTGCTCCTCGAAGCGTTTGAAGAAAGAAAGAGTATATGGCCATGACGAATAACGAACGCGCGCCTACGCAACCACAAGAGGGCGACAGCCTCACAAGGGTGGCGCATGCGCTAACAACGCGGATGAATGCTTAACAAGAAGACAAGGAGAGAAATGTGAGGTCGCAAGGATAATGGCGCCAGTTCTCGCTGTTCGCAAACAGTGGGGTGCGCTGCAGCACCGGTCAAATGAGAGGTACCTCAATCACCCGCATCGAAATGCGACAGCTGCATCTGGGATCGAACCCGCGACCTTCAGGTCGGCAGCAGAGATCACCGTAACCACATACATGTGGTTAACGGTGACTCCAAAACAAATCGGCGTATACGAAAAAGGAGACGCGTATTTTCGCTGTCCCCCGTGTCCCGGGATCGCGTAACAGAAAGCCCCTCGTCGAACGAGAAAAACAGTGAAGACGAGATGGCGTGAGCAACCGAGGCACGAGCACGAGTCGAAACAATGGTGCCCACATGTACATATATGTAGACGGTGACCTGCTGCACATTATATACCTATATAGACACTCGCGAACGCTCGAAACGCGAGCCTTAGCAGCACATGCATACAGCTGTGAAACAATGTGCGCACAGCGGCCGAAAGACACCGGTGTTTATTTCCGGTGTGTCGAGAGGAAGCCGCAGCTCGCCTTTCGCTGACCCCGCGTCACTGAGGAGGCGATGATGACGGTGCGAGATCGTTTGACGCGCACTTCGTATAAGACTTCTGACACCTCGGCGTGTGCACGCAACTGCGCACGCAAGTCGATGCTGATTGTTGAAACAGCGGTCCAGAAACCTCGTAGTGCTACTTTTATGCCAAGGAAGTGCTTATTTTGAAATAAAATCACGTTTTAGTGGTCCGCACCGCGTTAGCGCACTTCAAATCACCCGCCTGAAAGCGGTATTTCGCACGTCACTGTTGCCGTGCCCAACGCTGCCCGCCTTTACTGCGCCGCGGCGTGCACTGGCGGCGTCCACCGTTCGGGCATCCGGCAACATCACATGCATGCGGTATTTTGTCGAACTTTCTGTCAGAGCGACTTTCACGAGCGTGCAAAACACGCGCGGCAGTACGCGATACCGAAACTACCACTGAGACGCGACTGACGCGACCGCGGGAGCGAAGCAGGGCGCCGGGCGAAGCGCAGTTCGGCGAAAACGGAACTTTTGAACCACGCGCGCCGTTCCCCATGGCAACGCCAAAGAGGGTCTTTTTTCCATGAATCAAACAGAAATGAGCAAGCAGCATTTTATTACGTCTCTTGATGCACGGAAGGTACTTTTGTTATTGCTGCTAGTTTGATTACTAGTGATTTATTGTAGGCAGACTCTCATACGTCATCGGGATCACTTCGAAAATGTCTCACTCGTGGCGCTCATCATGTGATACATTTAGCTTAATTTCTCGGTAAGTAGGGCACTGCTGTTGATAATACTGCCGTTTTAGACGTTGTCATACACTGAGCTTTCACTCTGACATAAACTGTCATTTGCCTTTAGTGTCCCTTTAAGATTTTAGAACAGAGAAAAAGTTTCAAGAATGCGATAATAGCTGCAAGCGTCGTACGCCAACAAACTTCCGGTCACTTCATTTATCAGTCTCTAACACCGAAGCGGAAAGCGTACGTGTTTTTAACTCGGAGTAAGGAAATACCAGTTTTTAAAGTTTTCAGATAGGAGAAAAAGGCGCGTAAAATTCAACGGCACCTCTTATAATGTTGTGTAGACACCTTAGAAGAATACTGATTTGAAATATTTGGCGATGCACATGGAGAAAAAGTGTTGAAAATCTGCGGGCTACTCGCCAAGGCCTTTCTTCCCCGCTAATGCTAGTCAGTGGACAAAACCGGAAGCAGTACAGGGCATGTGTTTGTAAACAGTGAAACCGACCATGTTGAACCCGTTTGTAAGAGACATGCCGGGGTGCAGTTCTTGTCCCATATATGAGATGTCTCTTATAAGCAGGGTACCAGGCTCTCATTTTCTGACCAATCCCAATATATATGCACACTGGTGCCTCGTATACACAACTGTCTCTGACATCAGTGCCTCTTATAATGGGGTTAAACTTATTTGCGAGTTGTATGAATAAATTACCCTTCAACGAGGACAATGACGAAGACGACAATCAATCAATCAATCAATCAATCAATCAATCAATCAATCAATCAATCAATCAATCAATCAATCAATCAATCAATCAATCAATCAGCGTGCCCAGGAGCAAGCCCAAGGTCAAGTGCTGGCGCACGCATCAAGCAAAAATAATAATTATTAAGCAAGCAAAAATATAACAGTTCAGCACATCAGCTGAAGTTCACCATGTTCGACAAGGTATCGCTCGATGTATTAAATAAGTGGCAATAATTACGCGTGTGAGCACAGGCGAAATGCCTTATATACATAATTGTTTAGAAAAGTGTCAGCACTTGCGACTTTAGAAACACAACGGCTGACTAAGTCAACCTAGCGTAAATAGATAACGCGACACGAACGTACGCCTAAAGCCAAAGAAAGAGCAAGAATAATCTATTACGCATACAACCATTACTCCATGGTATACAGTCCCGCGCGAGTAATTCGCGCTAGTAATTATTATATAAGAGGACACCTCCTTGAAGTAGTCTACGCGCCATCTCGCCGTGACGTCATCGATTCGGCGGAGTCCGTAGAGACTGAGCGGACGTGACGTCACGGATCACAGTGCGAGTACCCAAACATGGCGGCTACAGTTGACTTCACCGTACAATATCATCACGCGTACGTCGTTTCGCAATTGACGGTGGCGGAGTCCGTACAGACTGAGCGGACGTGGCGTCACGGATCACAGTGCGAGTGCCCAAACATGGCGGCTACAGTTGACGTCACTGTACAATATCATCACGCGTACGTCGCTTCGCACTTGACTACCCCTCTTACCGATACGTCTACCTGCGCGCAGGCAGCACCTGTCATGCTGTCGCGCCCATTTCTTATAAATACGCGGCTTCTCGACGCGCCGGTATCCCAAGATGGCGGACAAGATGACGTCAATGCAAATAATCCATATCGGTAAGGATCCATGGAATACATTGTTCTAAAGGACGCGACGAGCTAACTTAGCAAGTTTGAATAAATTTCGCTATAAGCTATACAGCGACGAGTCGACGACCACACACACACAAAAACAGAGCTTTAAGGTCCGTGACGGCATGATGACGTAAACCAACTCGAGTGTATGTGCGAAATAATAATAAAAGAAAGCAGACCGTCGACCTTTACTTAAGCTCTCGCTTATCTACCGGTACGGTATCACAGAGTAAACGAACACCCGATTTTAAGGTAACGGTTTACCGGATCAAGCATGCCTCTTTTTTAGTGAAACACCAAAGACAAACGTTTATCTCATTTCGTTATCGCTAAAATATGGCCAGAGAAAGAGCTCGAGTGCCACGCTTTAGCCGGTGCAGGTCTCTTAATTTGCACACTCGATTGGTTTGATTTTATCGATTTATCGCAACACATGTTATCGAAGGCGAAGGGAAAAGCCATTTAAGAATGGCTTGAGGGAGTTGTTCGCCCCCGCGTATACAGGCAAAGACAGCAGCTGAGACACAAAGCATTTTGTTCACACTATTGATACAAGCACTTCGCGACAAATCATTTTAAGAAAAGAAAATGCTATTTGAATATACCACCAAAATACACATCCATCGCTTGCTATACCCTACAGAGAACGTCGTGCATTTGCATACATCGTATAAACATATCAGCGTGATGCACCAGCAGGACACTTCATCACAACTATAGCACTGCATTAGTGTCGTTTCAAGTATACAATTATGCAAAAACAGGCACTTTTAGACAAGAAGTTTAAGCTAGGAAGAAACCGTTTATTGTCGTAATCGTTTAGTAAACGCGGAGTTCGTTACAGATCACGTGACTTTCCTTCTACTACAAAAAAAGAGAATAGATAGATAGATAGATAGATAGATAGATAGATAGATAGATAGATAGATAGATAGATAGATAGATAGATAGATAGATAGATAGATAGATAGATAGATAGGCTAGATAGATCAGACAGACAGAAGAAAGACAGACGGACGACAGACAGACAGACAGGACAGACAGAAGACAGACAGACAGACAGACAGACAGACAGACAGACAGACAGACAGATCAGATAGATGATAGATAGATAGATAGATAGATAGATCGATAGATAGATAGATAGATAGATAGATAGATAGATAGATAGATAGATAGATAGAGTCTGCGCCAGTGCAGCTACTAGCGCAGCCAGAGCGTATACTTAGGCATCCTTTCCCTAGTCGAAAAACACTGCAGGTTGCAAAATAAATAATTAATAAGCCGCCATCGGCCACTTGTACCGCTTTCTTTCTTTCCAGCATCTATAACGCTCGTGGAAGAAGAACAATGGACGATCGTTAACGATGTATGGCGCAATTCTACGCCCACGTTGCGCAATAAACGGGCAACGATCGCGGAGTCTTTCCTCGAAGCCAAGGGCGCGTCATCGGCAAAGCAGGCACAGGTGCGCCTTTCAGCGAGAAAACCGTCGAACATGGAAACATCGCTGAAACCAACGTTTTGAGAGGAGCACTTGCGTTCGTATAAGAGCAACTGAGTTAAATATCTACCTTTGGTTTAACCGAGTTGGATATGTGTAGAATCGTCGAAACGCTTATTAAACCGTTATTATTGAGAGAGGTTCCTTCATTATGGAATTATGATCCAATCAGGCGGCAAAATGAAAAAAAAAAAAAACAAAGGACAGAAGGGGGCGGGAGTGGTACAACAGACGGTTAGCCACTACGGCCCTTCGAAGATAATTCGAATGTTCCGTTTCATATTGATCATGACTGTACAGTGTACGACTACCGAAGTGCTATTGCTATAAGCTATAATTGCACAATTATTTGCAGTATTTCTGATTTAATTAAAAAAAACAATGAAACGAAACAAAGAAACGGCGGCATCCAGGCACAAGCTTTGTCGATCATTACCTTTCTTTCTTTTTTTTTGCGCGCGTCGTACAGAAACAAAGGGGTGTAATGACTCGAGTACCGAGTCATGAAAACACAGACCCCCCCCCCCCTCATCCCACGAACTGCGCGACACTAGAAACGACGCAGTTGACGAGTAGTCGTACGACGCAGGGAGCGTTGCACCGGACACTGGCTGTTAGAAAGTGGGGGGAGGGGGGGGTTGACAAAAACAACCGCAGGTGTCAGAGCCGATGGCTCGCTATAGAAGGAAGCAGCGTGCACGTGAATCTCGCTCAAAACAAAAGGGGGGGAGGGGGGGCGGCAGGCGGGCTGGGACACATGACCTGCCTGCCCACTGAAAGACAAACAACAGGCTATAATAGCCGAACACAGGTATTCTCCAATACACCCGGTCTGCACTTTTCCAAACATATCCTCCATGGAAAAAAAAAAGACGAAACGATCAAAACACGTCGAATCGGAACCGGCCCGCTCGGCAACTGCCGCTGAGTCCTTTCTTCGGGTTACCTGTACGACCAGAGGCATAGAGACAAAGGAGGGATGAAAAAGAAAAAAAATCAGAAGAAAGCGAGGAAACGCGTCATAATAATAGACAAAAGAATGGTGGACGCTGGCAGCTGCAGGCGACAGGCGATACGACGAAGCTCGACCATTCCAGCTCGAAACCACGTGCGTGCGAGAACTCGCGTGCGATGATCCCAGCCCGCGCTTTTTTAATAAGCATCACGCGGTCATTGTCTCAGCGATGCGAGGGAGCAAGGAGAGGCTCTGGTCGACCAGAACCAGCGCGGACGATGCGAAGTATTACAAAAAACGAGAAATGCTAGCCGCATCGTTTTTCACCTTTGCGATGCTCTGGCAAAATAGAACGCAAAGACGCAAAAAGAAAAGATGCCCAGACGCGGGTGGATTCCATTTCTTGACAGAGAAAAAACAAAAACGGTAGCAGGCGTAAACGCGACACCCATCCGCCTCGCGAAGAGCGTGAGAGCGCTAAATGGCGAAATCCAACTCCGAAAATCGGATGCCAGGCTATGGTGGCTAGAATAGCCAGGCTTTGAAAGGCTCGTCGCGAACGCTCAGCGCACGGTTTGCTGACAGCAAACGCACTTGCCATTTCTCTCTCGGATAGCTTACAGCGTGCACATTTGAGCGTGCACACAAAGATACGCTTTTGGCTGCGCCAATCTCGGAGGCTGTGTATTAACTCTGACTGTGATCGCGTGGGCCCTCGAATTAGGTCATGAGTGCACGTATGTGTGCTTAGTTCTTGCTTCGTTTTTTTTTCCTCCAGTTTTCGGCGTGCATAACGTAGTTTAGTTTCTTTGTTTGTTTGTTTTTGTTTTACGCAGTGATGTTTCAGTGCACTTGCCCATCCACCCGTTCCAAAGAATAAACGCACCAAATCATCATCACCGCTACCTGGTGTTCTTACGTGCACCTAAACATGGCGTCCTATTCTGGACGCTGTCAAATCCCGCCATATTGTCAAATTTCGTAATGGCGGTATTCTAAACCAATCATCAGAGGCCGTATAGAAGCCCTCGGAGCCAATCAGAGTTGACCAATGGCGGAATTTGACGACGTCCTTAATAGCACCGATGCACAAGAACAAGAGCGTTAGTGAAGCCGGCTGACGTGGATGGATGGATGGATGGATGGATGGATGGATGGATGGATGGATGCTATGAGCGTCCCCTTTATAATGGGGCGGTGACAAGTGTGCCACCAGGCTAAAAAAAAAAAAAACAAAAACACCTTTACTCTTCTTCTTCTTAGTGTTGGCCTAGTGTCCCTACTTCAATTAAATCTTACTACAGGAAAAAAAAAAAAAACTTAAATTGTATATCTAGTATATAGCGAGCGTAGCGCCCCTTTCGTGTCATCGCAAGAACTATATACAGGGTGTTTCAAGAAATGTGTCCAACCTCCTCAAAAAATCAGGAAAATGCGATATTTGCTCGGGGCTTTCAGAATTCCTTTTTCTGTAGTGGCAGGAATCTTAAGGTAGTTAAAGACATCAGTTAGGACAATAATTAAGAAAGTTACATTAATTAACTTTTTAATTAGTGGAGTTAGGTGATTGTGTCAAATGGGAGAATTGAAGTTCTTCATGCGAGGAACCCATCCGAGCTTTGAGATTTCGAAAAAGCGTCCTCTAGTAATTGTTGTGGCGTAATGAAATTCAACTAAATGCAACGGCTTTCAACAGCGAAAGCCATCGAATTCGGTTGAATTTCATTACTTCGTAAATATTACTAGAGGCCGCTTTTTCGAAATCTCAATGTTGGGATGGGTTTCTGGCAGGAAGAACTTCAATTCTCCCATTTGACACAATCACCTAACTCCACTAATTAAAAAGTTAATTAATGTAACTTTCTTAATTACTGTCTCAAGTCATGTCTCTAACCATCTTAAGATGCCTAGCGCTACAGAAAAAGTCATTCACTTATTTTGGACGTCTCAGAAGAATATGGCAGTTGCGTTCCTCCATGTTTCTGTTTAGGTTTCGCCATTGAATTTGAATTTCATTACTTCGTAATTATTACTAGATGCCAATTTTTCGAAATCTGAAAGTTCGGTTGGGTTTCTGGCATGAAGAACTTCAATTCTCCCATTTGACACAACCACCTAACTCCACTAATTAAAAAGTTAATTAATTTAACTTTCTTAATTACTGTCTCAAGTCATGTCTCTAACCATCTTAAAATCCCTGCCGCTACAGAAAAACCAATTCAGAAAGCAGCAATCAAATATCGTATTTTCCTGATTTTTTGAGAAGGTTGGACACATTTCCTGAAACACCCTGTATACTGGAACCGTTAGAGCGCAGGCGGCAAAAACACTAAGGCGCACGCATGCTATCGGGAGGGCAATGTCCTCGTCGAATATCAGAGTCGGCCAACAAGAAGTCCGTGGCAAGGCGAAGCAAATACCGCACCGCCGCCGTCGTGGTATGTGGCGAGCAAACACCACGGAAGAAGCATGGCTACCAAAGAACGACGGCCGCGAAGCCGGTAAACCAATATATCTGTGAATGAAGAATGGAATGCGGCGTATAAAAAAGGAAAAGAAAAAGAAAACTTACCCCAATTCCACCCAGTGTTAAATCTGTAGAAACAGCGGAGTTGCGGTTCTCCTGTGTTTCCCTTGTGATTTTCTGTGATGTTTTGTGATAGTGTGGATGTCTGCGAGGACGTCATTTCTAGAGCAAATACGCACGGGAAAGGACGTGTGGCAGGCCCTCTACACCAGCCCCTACTACAGTGACTCTGCCGGCCTTCCCCGTTTCACTGTGCGGCTACAGCTCCGTCCGCGACCGATGCACTTACGCCATCTATGGGTGTATCTGAGAACCGGTTTTTGCGGGACGACTTTAGACCTTATTTGCATTGGAGCCGCCCTTCCCCGTTTCACTGTGCTGGTATGTATACTATAGAAGCTTTTCTTGGACGTTATAACTGCGCGGCTATCATTTCGTCCGCGACCGATGCAGTAACGCCATATATGGGTATATCTGGGAACGGGAGCGTGACGTACGACGAGGACACTCATCTGTCGTCAGGCCCAGCCCTAGAATGGCTCCGCCGTTCAAATCGCCACAGAGAATTCGAGTAAATTCGATCACCACTGCTTCCGACGAAGTCAACGCAGGTATCTATACTCTCGAACTGCCCGTTTATTGGGCTGTCCATTTGGGCCGCCGTTGATTGGCCAGAGCTTGACGAACAGCGCGCCCCCTGTTTCCGGTTCTTCTGCAACGTCATTTTGACATCCACAACTCTCGAAACAAGCGAGAGGAACGGAATGCGCTTCAATCAGCGTTGGCTTCAATACGGCGAACGCAGCCCTCCAGAGATTCGCGTTTGGCTGCGCCAATCTCGGAGGCCGTGCATTAACTCAGACTGTGATCGCGTGGGCCCTCGAATTAGGTTTAACGTTGCCTCCGGTTCGACACATATATGCGCGATTACGTCATGGCCTGCTGCGTTTTGCAGCGACCGAGCGTGCTCTGATGACGTTAGGCCGAAGTGGACGTGCCCACTAGATGAACGGTTCCAAAATAGCTCCCCAGCATCTGCCAAGCGACCAATCACAACGCCGTCCCCGTGTTTTCATCGCCACGGCTTCATTGAACGTACCAAACCAACTAGGCCAAAAATCTGTACTCTTGCAATAAGTGTAGTTTTGCTAGCTTGCTCTGCTTGGTGTTGATCCTTTGTTAACATGAACACACCAGACCAAACATACAGGCAATATACTTCCATGAAAGTGAATATAGTCGCATCCCATAATGCATATCCCCATATGAACTTTCCCCTTCCACTCCCCACGTACTGGAAAAGCAAGTCAGAGGCCTATTAACTGCATGCTCTGATTATCTGTCTTCTATGTGCTATACGTTATGAAATTATCTCCCTAGGCAATTTACTTCCTTAACTGAGCGAACGAGGTAAAATCACACAAGCGCTGTCAGAATATTCCGTGAACATACACTCGGGCAGACTACAACGTCCTTTGAGCAGCGCTGTATAAGGACCTTGGTAACAGTGTCATCAGTGATATAGTGCCATCATGTCATCGTGCAATACAGACCGTTCATGACGCCGACGCACGCATGTGCCAACATTTGTCATGTAATCACGATAAGGCAAAGCGCTAATTGCGAAGTGTCAGCTTGCATGCCCACGTGTCAATGAGCGGCAGTGGCGTAGCGGGTGAAGCTGCTTTCACATGTCGCGACAGCACGGCAAGCCAAACTTCCTTAACTGCGCAACATGGAGTGATAAGGCGCTTGACGAAGTCGGCGGAAGCCTGTCTGCTGTGGATCACAAGTGTAGGGACCATCAAAAGTCTTTTTTTTTGTTATTTAATTGGCAGCCATATAGTCTTTTTTTGTTATTTAGTTGTTTGTATTCCGATGACCATTCTAATATTTTAACAAAACTTACGGCGGCTGCGGGACAGCTTCCCAGAGTCTGCTTCATTGCGGTTTGTGCACTAAGACAGACAGACAGACAGACAGACAGACAGACAGACAGACAGACAGACAGACAGACAGACAGACAGACAGACAGACAGACAGACAGACAGACAGACAGACAGACAGACAGATAGATAGATAGATAGATAGATAGATAGATAGATAGATAGATAGATAGATAGATAGATAGATAGATAGATAGATAGATAGATAGATAGATAGATAGATAGATAGATAGATAGATAGATAGATAGATAGATAGATAGATAGATAGATAGACAGATAGATAGATAGATAGATAGATAGATAGATAGATAGATAGATAGATAGATAGATAGATAGATAGATAGATAGATAGATAGATAGATAGATAGATAGATAGATAGATAGACAGACAGACAGACAGACAGACAGACAGACAGACAGACAGACAGACAGATAGACAGATAGATAGATAGACAGACAGACAGACAGACAGACAGACAGACAGACAGACAGATAGATAGATAGATAGACAGATAGACAGACAGACAGACAGACAGACAGACAGACAGACAGACAGACAGACAGACAGACAGACAGATAGATAGACAGATAGATACGAGCAGCAATATCTCAGCTCCTCGCCGTATCGGAAGATGCATGCGCGCACGCGGCGCCAGGTTGCACGCTCTTGCTTCACGCAACAGTGGCACATGCTACGCGCAACGAGGAGCAACGCACTGTGACGACTTGTATCGAGATTGGCGGTTTTTAAAAGGAGACGCGAGCAACAGCAGTCGCCGTTGCCGCTCCCATTGTTGTATAGCTCCAAGAAAGGTCGGGCACCGGGGGCAAACAATCCACTCTGTATATCTATAGAGGCTGCGCAGCTATGGCAGACAGCGTGACACGCGCTCGCTCGCTCACTGCTCGAAGGAGTTGCATTCGCGCGCATACAGCCATTGCCTCGTGCGTCGAGTCTCGCCTGTTTCCAGGCTGCCGCCGCCGCCTATATGCGCCTCGAGCTAGGCTGAGACAATACACAATGCAACGACGTATATACGTACACCTTCACGGGTCGCGTACCGCCGCCCACCGTTTAAATGCTTTTGCTTTGCCTATTCGGCAACGGAAACCGTCCACCCGCGATTCAAAAGGGTACTAAGTACTGCAAAGGTTTGCTTATATAATACGCACACACATATCGAATGTTCTATTACTGATCGTATACAGAACTCTCTAAAGATGGCCTGTAGCGGAAAGCACCACTATATAGTCCTCAAACTGGATTACAACTCAAAGAAAAGGGGGGGGGGGGCAATTACGAACACGAGGAATCGACATGTGTGAGAGACTAATCAATAAAATCGGTAATGATTGCAACACTCATTGCAAAGTTAGCTATAGATTAGGCAACTGCAGCCGACGACATCGCACAAGGCGTTTTCGCTTCGAACAAATTATTAGGGCGACGACACCACCTTTTCGAGATATCATTGGAGCTTACACAGCATTTTCAGAATGGAGAATTAGCGTTAAAGCGATAGGACACGACGGTTCCGCAAAAAACGACGCAAGACAAGCGCTAACCCGTAATTAAAGTATATTTCGGTAATACAGCGCAGACAAATGAAGAAGAAATTATCAAGCAATCAAAGAAAAGGCGCCGGCCATGGAAGACCAGGCGGGTGGAGCGTCGACGTTCGCGCCTGGTGGTGGAAGTTCATCACGAGGAGGTCGCAGCCAGCAAATGTCCGCGTCGAATATCCACTACGAAGTCCACCGCCGTCCCTAGTGGTCCTTCCGCTGCGACCAAGAGGGCCTCCGATGCACCGCCGCCAGACACCGACTAACATCCACTAGGAAGTCCACCGCCATCCGGCAGGGCATTCCGCTAAGACCAAGTAGGCCTCCGATGCACCGTAGCCAGACACCGACTAACATCCACTAGGAAGTCCACCGCCATCCGGCAGGGCATTCCGGAGGGCCTCCGATGAACCGCCGCCAGACATGGACTTCAACGCCCCGTCCACCAGCAAAAGGGCCCTGCTCGTGAGGCTCCAACGAGGAGTAGGAAGTCTCGACCAAGGAGTTCCTACCCCCAGCGATGGCCGTCGTGCCGCTGCCAAGAGATCGAAGCGTGGTCGTAGGTCGCGGGTGCCGCTCCCGTGGCAGCAGCAGTCATCGTGCCAAGAGGGGAGGGAGCCAGGGATGGTCGAGGGCATTCCTCTGGCACCGACCACGGTGGATACAAGCGCAGGAGAAGCCACGACCGTGCAAGTTCCACCACAGCATCGGTGAGCGCCCGAAGAAGGACGAGAACTCGCTTGCCACCGCTCTATGAAACAGTTCTTCGGTAGCGGCCGGTGAGCACCGAAGGAAGGCAGACAAACGGCCCGCCACTGCTCTGAGGAACAGTTCTTCGGCAGCAACTGGTAGGCGAACACCATCCGCGGTGGGAAACGGCTCAAGTCCGCCGCAGCCATTCTTTGTCGAGCCGTATACGTGGCGGAAAAGTGGGGGCCAAGTCGAACAAGTTCGGCAAGCGACGACTGTTCGAGATCTCGCCGGGTCAATGCGGGACGTGGCTGGCGAGGATTCGAAAAGCGGCAAGCTGCTCGATGACGAAGATGCGAGCGCGTGCGATATGCCAACGTCGTCGTCTTCTTCCTTTGTATAGCTGAGCTGGGCACTGCAAGCACGCGTACACCAGTCGTCGTCTTTTTCGCGCGTGTATATGCGCAACGTTGTAGTGTAGGTAGAATAAAAATAGGAGTAAATTTATGACGACACTATGACTTCAGACATCGCCAAAATTTGTGACGATCGACGCTATATGACTTCAGATATCGTGAAGTCGTATGATGAGACATCATCGCCTGGTCAAGGGTGGGCGGATCACGGAGGCAATGTAAAACCACGTTAGGCGCAGAAAGCTTTAGGGATTTGGGGGGGGGGGGGGGTAGGTAGGGGAGGGGAATCGTGATCAACAAAATCGACTAAGGAAAATAACACTGCTTTCGCTTTCGAGTCGTCTTAGGTAAATGCATAAAGGGCCGTGTAATGTACCTTTCACTGAAAGGCGTAAGGTGCCCGCCGGGGAGCGTTTTACCGAAAAAAAACTTTTTCGAATGGTTGCATCGTCGAAGCAGGAGGAACAAACTTTATTGAATGTCCTGTACAGGGCTGGAGTGCCCGCCTAACTACTCCCGCGTTGGACAAACCGGGAGGTCAAGTATCCTATAGCCGTACTGGACAGCTAGGACTTGCTGCTTGTGGTCTTGCGACCTGATCATGCTTGAGAACTTGTCACGAGTAATGCCAGGGGCCAAGCGATTGAAATATATTGAAATGTCCCGTTTCCACGCCGCCTACAGGCGAGCGTCTCCGCCAAATGCCACAACTCACGCCCCCTTCGCTTCGGCAAGCGTGTGTCAGCAAGCGGAGTCACTTCCCCCGTCTTCTCAGTAACCGAGAGACCACGTAACGTTCACGTGACGCACCCCCCTCCCCCCCTCCTCTCCTTTTGTTCTTCCTTCTCTTACGTCACTACTAGAGTAACTCTAGTCACTATACTGCTTCGCGGCGCATTTCCTGCAGTGGCAGAATATTGCGCGATACGCACGGGACGATCAACCCAAGTCACGTGCCACGGTCGGTGACGTTGAAAGCAGTGCGTGTTGCGCGTACAGGGTATTCGTGCGTGTTGAATTTCGCTCTCCTTCGAAGAGCTGCTCCATCGAAAAGAAACAGAAGAAAGAGGAAACTTCATTACCAAACTTCTAAGAAAGAAGAACCGAGGGCGCGCGCGGCCTTCTCGATGTTGGGTTAGAGCGACAGGGACCGTCTACTCTACTGTCTTCGATTACATCGAATGAAACAAAAAGATTACCGTGCTATATTTTTCTCTATTCATATTCTTGTTCTGAAATCAGTCATTATTTCCGTCAGAAAGCTCTGATGATAGTCTGACCGCTTGGCTCGTTAAGTGTTTTCATTTATTCGATGTTTTATTTTTAACCTGAATTTCCAACTTCGTTTAGCTTTATATGTCTTTACCATAAACATCCTGCCGCCCGGTTCTTGCCCCCCCCCCCCCCCCCTGTGGGTGAGCGCCATCGGGAAGAGGTCGTCATCATCTCGATGCCAGCGTACTTTAGTGCACGACGGGAGGCGGCGCTGCCTCGAGGTATCCTATCTCTTAATTTTTCCAACGTTTTCACGCCACTCAGGCGTTTCAGAACTTTGCAGGCACTATCTCTACTGAGCGATCTCGTATGTACGCGCCATGCGTGTTTGTTTGCAATGCCCAAACATGGTCAGGAACACTTCAGGAATGGTCTGGGAGGACACCCTCCACTGACAAGAGGTCGACATATACCTCTAGGCTGTTTTAGAATAGGGTACGCAAAGATAGCGTTCGTCACGTACGTACGCCATTTCCGTCACTTAACGCCCGGGGGTACGCAAGAGAATAGCGTACGATGCATGCGCACTGGCGACAAACACTAACGCAAAGTTTGCATACCCTCTTCTAAAACTCCCTATTTAACGACTCAGTTTCGCCGGCATCGGCCCTAGGATATACAAAGAACGTGAGACGCTCACAGAACACGGACGCTCACGCCTATGTTATTATTAGCATTATTATTAAGGCCAAAGCCCTAGTTGCCTCATCAAACGCGAAATTTGACCATCGGCGTCCCGCGGCGTCGGGGACGCGCGATTAGAAAAAATCATCACGTGATGACGCCACCATATGACGTCACCGATCACCAAAATTTGTGACGCCACGTCGCATGATGACGTCATCGCATAGCATCGTAGCTTGGTCAAAGGGGATCCAATCACGGAGGCCGTGCAAAACCAGATACATCGACTGAAAAGAAAATGAAGATGGCTTTCGCGGGACCCTGTGAGTTTTTTTTTTTTTTTTTAACGTTACTTTCCTCGAAACATACGCTAATATACACATCTGCAGTCGCACAACAATAACTTCCACAGCGAGTTCTTGCGAAGAACGTACTGGACTATATCGCTATCTAAACCGCAGAACAAAGTACAAGGACAGAGGGAAGTCAACAAACTGGCGCTGTTTGTTAAAGCACGCGTTGTTCTTCGCGGTCAACGTGCCTGCAGATTTCAGCCTCGACCGCAACGTAGGCAACACAACAGATACAGCCGCTGCAGCGTCGCCATCGCAAAAGTAAATTCTAGCGGCGCGCCTTTAAATGGATCAATTTTCTTATACTCGAAGACAATGACTTCGAGTCCGTTATATTTTCACTGTATTACACCAACTTCTAGGTTGGCTAAACTTCACGTGACGAGCCAATTCGAGCGCCGAGAGGAACGAAACACGCTGGGTATATGGGGACGCGGGCGAACAATGGAGCACTATGTCGCTACACATGAAGAAGGTCGGTGACTGTACAAAATCACACCATCTCCGCTAAAGGGGACCATGAGGCGATGCGAAGCAGCGTTTCGACATGTCGAGCCCGCGTTTCAGAGGGGGAGTGGAGAGGGAAAGGGGAGAGGGGAAGGGCAGAGGAGGTGTGTGGAGAGGGTTCGCGCATGCGCAGTAATGGTGGTCACGCCGCACACCACCACCACCACCGGTTTGAACTCCGCCATAAGACGCTTCACATCTAATAAGCAATAATCTTGAGCGCGGCGAGTGTTTTCTTTTTTAACGGAATTCAACGTTACATTTATAGCTTGCACGTGACGTCACGGACGCAGGTTCTTAAAGGGACGCTGAAACACTTTTCCAAGCCACGGAATAACTTCACTAGAGGAACTTAATGCCTCACGAATCGAACGCCGCACAAATTTTTAGAATCCGTCCAGTACGAGCGGAGTTACAAAGATTTGTCGCACGCTGTCATTGCTTTCTCTCTTCTCTCGTCCCGACGAAAGCGCTGGAAGCAGGGGGTGGGAGGGGGGGGGGGGCACGGGGGAAGAAGGTACGTCACGCGCGCCTCCTGACCGTGAGCACATTTTCTTTCTTTTTTTTTTTCGAACGCGTGGCGTACTTTATGTGCGATCGCGCGCGCGGGCGGGCGAGTGGCGGCCTCTCGCGGCGGCCGCAGTAACTACCGAGCGCGCCATGTTCAAATCAGCCAATGGCGTGTAACCTGCCTGTGACGCCGTAAGCATCACTTTTTTGTCGAGAGAAGAGGAAGCGCTTTTTAGCTGACTTTGCGAACTTATTGTAAATCCCAGGCAGCGTGCTGCGCTATAATGTTTGGCTCGCGCGTTCTCGGGAGCCTCGACTACCGATTGGCAACGTTTTCTGACCATGCTGAAACCAATTTCTGAAGCTGAGTTTACTCAGCCATACAAATCTCCTGTATACAGAGACCGCGCTGTATAAGTGTGAAGCCCAGTAAATGCTGATAAAATACTTTATTCTGATATTGAAGTCAGTTATCACACGGTGCACCGACTGACATCGACACTAGCTTGTGATGACGTCAGGTTCCAAAACATAAAATATGGCCGCTTGTGCGTCACCGAAAAACATTCAATATGGCCGCTTGCCCGTCACATACGGAATGCATACGGAGCGGAGCCACGCAGCGGAGTGGCCGTGGAAACGTCACGACACCTTGTGCGAGCACGTGACGAGAAGTTCATACCGTGTCGTGACGTCAGGGTACAATAGGAACCAAAACTAGCTTTTTAAAACATACTGTAACTACTTTTTCAGGGTGCGCTCACGTTTGTCAGTACATTTTCTAGGCTCTTAGCAAAAAAAAAAAAAAAAAAAAACGACAAGTGAGAATTTTCGTGTCAGCATCCCTTAACGCACTGGTACATAGCGACTTGGATGACGTCAGGGCAGATAATCGCGAGGCGGTTAACTACGCGTAGACGAAGCTGGAACGTCTATCGCTTATGTGCATCTATAACGAAAGAATCTGCACGCATTTTACTGCACAACATTAAACGTGACGTCACAAACTGCGCGTCCCGTCACTCTTGTCGGTACTGGATCCAACACGGCGGCTTCGGTGACGCAAGTGCAAGCCATTTTGTATTCAGTACTGCAAAGGCGTCACTGCATGCAACACGCGATCGAAGATTTTTTTTTTTACGAAAAGCAACGCAGCGACCGGGAACGTGTGTCGACCGGAAAAAAGGCCACGCTGAGTCAGTTATCAACCAAGAAAGCACAACTGATAAGAGGCGACGATTATCCATTGACACGCTAATAACAAGTGGCACGCACCGACGCTGACGGCACTGGTAAACAAGGGGACGTGTTCAACGATATACGCAAGAAAGAAAGAAAAAGAAATATCTGTGCGATTGTACGTGCCAAAACCACAATGATTATGAGGCACGCCGTCGTGGAGGGCTCCGGAAATTTAGGCCAAATTTATGTCAGAGTGAAAGCTCAATGTATGACAACGTCTAAAACGGCAATATTATCAACAGCAGTGCCCTCCTTGCCGAGAAATTAAGCTAAATGTATCACACGACGTGCACCACGAGTGGGACATTTTGAGACTCCGATCATAGGCGTGCGCAGGGTTGCCCATCAGGTGGAAGGGGGGGGGGGGGCAAGGTTCATCGCAGCGCCCTCCGCCCTACTAAGTCAATGTGTGGGGCAGATTTTGCGCCCCCCCCTCTTAGGTGACTAGGGGGGGGGGGCGGCCACCCCCCCTGCCCCCCCCTGTGCGCACGCCTATGACCCCGATGACGTGACAGCGTCCGACTACAGCAACGTTTATAGAACCAGGTAAGTTGCAAAACTCCCCGCGTCAGCCAACCCGTCGCGCGGCGCCGGGGCAGCTTCCGGTTTGGTGGCGCTGGCGGCGCAACAAGCTTCCGCTAGCAGACGAAAACACGTAGTCTGCGTGGCAAGACGCCGCGGCAGCCGTTCAGAAAGGGCTCCGTTGCTTCTGTAATTATCGAGATTTTCCGTTGCGCTGCCGCTGCAACGTAAAACTGAGTAATATTTAGCAGTGGAAAGGTAAAGTCAGTTAAGCTATGGCTTATAGACTGCCCACGATAACTGATGCTTGATAGCGTAACATATGAATCGGTCTATTACCCTATAAGGAATTAACTAAATGCCGCATTCCCGTAGCGTAAATTCTTTAGCATAGTGGATGCTTCGGCGTGTTGGTACTTCTGTCTTTTCGTTTTGGACTGTGCAAGTATTGCGCGGTGTTAACGAATAAATCTTTGTTGCAAGTCAGCGCGGTTGTTAGTGTAATCCTTTTTTCTGGTGCTCCGTCTTTTTTTTTTTGCGCTGTTTTCTTTCCGATAATTCTTCACTTCAACTTTTTTGAAGTGAGGAGTTTTCACTATGTATCGCGGCTGTCGTTACTTGCAGTTATTGAGTGGTAAAATCGCTGTTTGTGTACTGCACGCCACAATTTCAGTCCTGCTACATAAAGAAAAATTGTATTTATTTTACGCACGCAATGCAGAAAAACAATTTTTCAGATATTGCATGTATGGTGTGGTGCACACAAACGGCACAACTTATTTACAGTCTCAGGCATTAAACCTTATCAAAACAGCTCTAATTAATTGTAAAAGATTATTTACCGCACAATTTTTAGGATCACTCAAATCAAGGCAAGTTCAAGAATATCTTTGGGGCGCATCCTTCAACGAGGCTCTTTTCCGCTGGCGATTGCAGCCCTAATTCTTACCATTGACCGTGTGAGCGAAAGTCTTCAGGATATCTTCCTCATGAAAGTGCATATCACATACACGAGATCGAGAAATGGCGCGATTCCACGCCACTCGCTGGTCAGGGTCACGCGGGGCACAAACAGGTTACGAACTTTCTTGAATTTCGTGGGACTGTCGCGACTTCTCATATAGCGTCCCGAGCCGTCCCTGTCGGGACAGCTATATGTCCAGGATTTATTCCGGACCGTCCAGTTAGAGATTTTTGTGATCCAACGCACACCCGACACCGCGCGTCACGCTCCAGAACACGAAGATCTCACGAATACCACGCACGAAGCAATGTTGCGGTGGTACAGCGGTGGCTGCGAAGGGCTTTGGTTACTTTGACTGTACTTCTGTGCGCTGCGCGACAACTTTTACGGGTACATTCTCCAGCAGGGGGAAGTGTTGCGAGCAGCACGTAGCCAGCTGAAGAGGCCGAAACAATGAAGAAACAATCCCCCCCCCCCCCCACCTCCCTCCCCGACTCCCTTCATTGAAGAACCCTACGCCCAAAAGGAATGTCGTGGTGTCTCGGATTTCCTGTAACCTAGCAAAACATTTTCTTGGGCTAGTTGGTTCATGACTTCTGTGGGAAAATGACTTCTGTGGGACAAAGAATACATCCCGTGTTCTTTGTCGGTCCTTGTGTTGTTTTGCGCTACAATTTTCCCACAGAATTCCTGTAACCGCTCGTACAGCCGGGAACCCATGTCGGCACGGTGAAGACACGCAGCACATCCGAAGCACAATAGAAAGCGCAAAACTGCTCACGCAGAATTAAGCAGCCTCCACGGATGGATGGATGGATGCTATGAGCGTCCCCTTTATAACGGGGCGGTGACACGTCTGCCACCAGGCTCGAAGAAAAAAAAAAACTTCCTTGTTTCAAGTTGGCTTAACACCTTATCTACGCTGATTAAATCTATGTTATTATACCAAAAAAAATATAAATTCACGGTTCATCTCTCTGCCTCTTAAGGTAGAATGACCTTATTTTTCCCCAATATTTATTTTTGTACTTTATCTCTACTTTTCTGCCACCAATACTCTAACCGTCTCTTACTTATTTCTATCGCGGACGTGTTCAGCTTTCCATTGTTGTCCCTAAAACCCAAGGCTTCATGTAGACTCGTGCACACACGTATACCTCGGTGAATATCGCCACATTCAAGCAGTACATGTTCCATCGTTTCCTTAGTTCCCCCGCAGCATGTACATTGTTCTTCGTTACTGAATCTCGCTTTATAACTACGCGTTCTAAAGCAGCCCGACCATAATGACGCGCCGCAACGCTGGCTGAAGAGAGTGGAGCGAGTGAATCCTGATGCGACAGCAGCGCCACATCTGTCGCTGATGGCGGCGGCGCCGCGCAACATCGCTTAGTTTTGCAACTGACCTGGTTCTATAAACGTTGGACTACAGGGTGTGTCCAGATAAGATCGAACACGAGGTCCCGGTCACCATTCCCGATTGTGATGAAATTTACTGTAGGTCTAGGCATTGCACCCAGAACAATGGTTTCGCAGTTAGTTTTGCGAAAAAAAATTTTGTTCGCCTGAAAAAAATATACATAAATTTTGGCCGCAAAAAACGCTTTTCCGCCCATTTCGCGATTTCTGAATTTTGAGCGCACCTAGGGAAAAAACGGTGCACTTCTTGGTCACGATATTTATTCCCCTTAAAGAACAAGTAAAATACAATCTTACGAGTCTATTAATTCCCTTGCTTGTCGAAGCACTTTTGAACAAAAAAATCACAAACGTGCCAAATCGCACAAAATACCTCTATTTCAGGAATTTATTGCTGCAAGCAAGTTAAAGTGAGGATAATGAAAATCGGTACGTATTAACTTTGATACTTTCGCTCTCTTTTAAAATAATTTGCATGGTTTTATCACGCTCCGTTTTACTCGATAATTGGGCTGAAACGTAAGTGATTTACGAAAAACGGCGAATTTTGAAAATCATTTTCTCAAAAAGGCCATTTTTAATTTTTTTAAAAGTCCCTCTGATTGAAGTCAAGGACGTCATCTACCATTGTGCCGAAAAAAACGTTGCATTATTTTGGTTGCGGACAAGTTATAGTGCGTAAAATGTGACCATGCCAGCCGAGCGGCCGCGTCGTTCTTTATGGGCTGAAACTCGGATATAAGTTGCTAAAAATACTTGTACGTGACGTAATCACAAATCAGCAGCTCCACACCAACAAATGCGCAGCCCGGTGTCATGGTTAAGCAAGCTTTGTCTTGGGATCAGCCGCTTGACAAACCCGCAGCAGCGGCCGCTCGATGCTGCGGGCGCTGACATTACATAAGTGCCGCTTCGACTGCGGATGAGCTCCGCTTGAGCGCCAGACTGCGCTCAAAGGACAAACGAGAGAAGGAATGCATCACTGTGAAAGTTAAAGGCCGTTAAGTGCCAACAAATGTCATAATATGCAACGAAAACTCTGCTGGCAATTTCTCAGTGAGCGCCTTCAATACTGCACGGATGTATTTTTTTCCCTGCTGTTATGCCCGAAGCCGCATAATATCGTGATAAACGCTCGACTTGCGTTGAATATTCTATCTGCGGACGCCCAACAATACAGTATTGTAAAAGCGGTTCTTTAATGAAGTAAATGACTTGGACACACTTCTTTTCACAGCCGGCTGACACAAGTGTTCTGGCACGAGATGAACAACTACAGTTTGAGTTGCTCGACCATCGGAAGCACGTATGGCAGCTTTCTTTAGATGTCAATGGCTTTCTTTTGTGCCATATGTTGCTCATGGAATGAACCTAATTATATTTAGGCCATCCGAAGAGAAAAAGCAACACATGAGCGCACTACTGGAGGCGCTAACTGGGAAATCGCTGGCAGAGTTTTCGTTGCATACTATGACATTTGTTGGCACTTAACGGCCTTTAACTTTCACAGTGATGCATTCCTTCTCTCGTTTGTCCTTTGAGCGCAGTCTGGCGCTCAAGCGGAGCTCATCCGCAGTCGAAGCGGCACTTATGTAATGTCAGCGCCCGCAGCATCGAGCGGCCGCTGCTGCGGGTTTGTCAAGCGGCTGATCCCAAGACAAAGCTTGCTTAACCATGACACCGGGCTGCGCATTTGTTGGTGTGGAGCTGCTGATTTGTGATTATGTCACGTACAAACATTTTTAAAAACTTATATCCGAGTTTCAGCCGATAACGAACGACGCGGCCGCTAGGCTCGCATGGACACACTTGACGCACTATAACTTGTCAGCAACCAAAATAATGCAACGTTTTCTTCTGCACAATGGTAGATGACGTCCTTGACTTCAATCAGAGGGATTTAAAAAAAAATTAAAAATGGCCTTTTTGAGAAAATCATTTTCAAATTTCGGCGTTTTTTCGTAAATCACTTGCATTTCAGCCCAATTATCGAGTAAAACGGAGCGCGATAAAACCGCGCAAATTATTTTAAAAGAGAGCGAAAGTATCAAAGTTAATACGTACCGATTTTCATTATCCTCACTTTAACTTGCTTGCAGCAATAAATTCCTGAAATAGAAGTATTTTGTGCGATTTGCCAAGTTTGTGATTTTTTTGTTCAAAAGTGCTTCGACAAGCAAGGGAAGTAATAGACTCGTAAGATTTTATTTTACTTGTTCTTTAAGGGGAATAAATATCGTGACCAAGAACTGCACCGTTTTTTCCCTAGGTACGCTCAAAATTCAGAAATCGCGAAATTGGCGGAAAAGCGTTTTTTGCGGCCAAAATTTATATATTTTTTTTTTCAGGCGAACAAAATTTTTTTTCGCAAAACTAACTGCGAAACCATTGTTCTGGGTGCAATGCCTAGACCTACAGTAAATTTCATCACAATCGGGAATGGTGACCGGGACCTCGTGTTCGATCTTATCTGGACACACCCTACACTTAATCACTAGTAATCAAACTAGCTGCAATAAAAAAAGAACCTTCCGTATATCAAGAAACGTAACAAAATGCTGCTTGTTTGTTTCTGTTTGATTCATGGAAAAAAGAACCTCTTTGGCGTTGCCATGGGAAACAGCGCGCGTGGTTCAAAAGTTCCGTTATCGCCGAACTGCGCTTCACCCGGCGCCCGCTTTCGCTCACGCGGTCGCGTCTCAGTGGTAGTTTCGGGATCGCGTACTGCCGCGTGTGTTTTGCACGATCGTGAAAGTCGCCCTGACAGAAAGTTCGATAAAATGCCGCATGCGTGTGATGTTGCCGGTTGCCCGAATGGTGCACGCCGCCGCGCAGTAAAGGCGGGCAACGTTCGGCACGCCGTGACGTCAGACAGTGACGTCAGAAAGACCGCTTTTAGGCGGGTGATTCGAAGTGCGCTAACGGGATTCAAAATAATGCGATTTCAAAATAAGCACTTCGTTGGCACAAAAGTAGCAGTACGAGGTTTCTGGACCGCTATTTCAACAATCGACGTCGACTTAATATTTGCCTTTGACACGGCATAGTACACGGGCATCTATAACATTTCGCTTCCATCGAAATGCGACTGCCGCGGCCGGGATCGAACCCGCGACTTTCGGGGCAGCAGCGGACAAGAATGAATGAACAAAAGAGAGGAAGCTGAACGAACTAAAGAAAAAGAGAGAAGAAAAGGAGGAAGGAGAGAAAGAAAAAGAACGCGTTCGAAGAGATAAGACTGAACGCACGTCTCGCTCTGATGAGCCCATATCTGTTTCACAGGATCGGCCGATTACGCCTATATATACGCAGTTTCTCCTTCAAGAATACGCGACTTCTCTCGCGGAACGTCGGAGTCCATACATACGTGCCGCTCAACACGTTTATCACACACTTCGAACTTCAGGGGGGGGGGGGAGAAGACGGCACGGACGCGGTGTGACGATAAGGGAAGGCGTTGCGACGCAGCTGCTCACATCTCGCGCGTGGTCTCTCGCGGAACGTATATGCACTGCACCGCGCGCGCGGTGTCACGCGAGCTGCGTTCTTCAGAGGGTGCGGCAGTCATGCATGCGGGGGGAGCTTATCCCAGACATCTATGAAGATCTATATAATAAGAAAGTTGGGCGCGTTGATTTTAATTCAAGATGTAGGGTGGCGCGACTAACGTGTCGTGTTAGCCGAATGCATAAGAGACTCTGCGAGTTATTTGAAGCCAATTTGTCTTACGTGGCCTCCTGTCATCCACATTCCGTAACTGCAGGTAAGATAACCCGGCCTGGTGGCTGGCTTGAGGAAGAGGGTTCGATTCCGGGTCACGGTGGCCGCATTTCGATTAGGGCAACTTTGTTTCTTTTTTTGATGTTTTTCGTAGCGGTATGTCCGCGGCTTCCTGGAGCAAAGGATCTCAACGGCTGTAATTACGCTAAATGGTGCTGGCGACACAGCTGCACGCTTTCGACGTCCCTGCCGAATCAAACCGGACAACAATGGAAAAATATTTACGATTGGGGGCTCGCTATTTACGTATATATCTCTTATTCGACGCCCGTTCTGCACATTACGTGCCCCGCCGTATATGTAATGACGAATAAAAGGAAGAAAGGCAGGTGGCGTAAAACAAAATAATGCCAAGGAAGTTGTAAATATAGTAATTTTTCAGCGTCGATTTGCTTTTCAAAAATCTACGGCAGTGCTCTGAAAAAAAAAATGGGGGGAGGGAGCCCCCTGCAGTAAGAAGCATAGCCAGAATTTTTTTTTTCTTTTTGGTGGGGGGAAGGGGGGTTGCCACCTCACCTCTGTGGCTTCGCCTATTCCCGCAGTCCTCACGAACGCAGATGGGAAGACCCACCCCTGAGGCCTTTACAGTTATGTAAATGTACAGATACACACGTACACACACACACACACGCACACACACGAACATATAACAACACAGGCGGGTTGGACCCCCCCCCCCCTCCCGCTCCTCTTTTTTTTCTTCAGAATTTTCACCTTCAGAATTTCACATCCGCTCCGACTCTGATCGTACGAAGGAATGCCACTCGCTTAAACCAAGCAGAATAAAAATAAGCTGATATGTAAATTGGGTGTTTTGGCAGCGCCGGTTAACCGTACGGTAGGTACGGAAATACTGTACCATCGTGGTCGGCATGTAGCTTTTTTTTTTCAATCTGCCCAAGACCTGTATTAATTAACCATTATAACCATTTAGGCATGTTACCGTACGCATCGAGCAGCTGGCCCAGGGAAAAAAATAACTTACAAAGAAAGCTACATGCCGACCAACCTACCTTTACGGGAAGACATCATTACATGAAGGCAGATATACATGAAAAAAAAAAAAAAAATCTGGCAGCTTCGCACTCGTCGTGCAAAGAAAGCCTGAACGAAGTGCGGATCTGGGCGGCCTTTGTTTCTCTTTTAATCTCATTACTTCCTTTTTTCTCTTCTTTGTATTTTTTTTCTCGCTGTTTTGTCCCTGCCTATTTTTATTTCTTTCTTCCGCTCACATTTTGGTCAACCCCAACGAAATTTAGTCGGAAGACTAAAGTTCGTGACTGCGGCCCGCTAGCTAGAGTGAGTTTGAGACCCCTGGATTGTGCGAACGTGTAAAGGCATAAAGAAAAGCATAACATCCCCGCTGTAAAAAAGTAGATATATGCTTATTTTATAGTATAGTTGATTATTTTTCCTTCCTCGGGTCAGCTTGCCGCCTAGAAATATACCTTTTCGTTGTTGTTGTTTTTTTCTTTTTTTTAATACGACATTCGTTTCGGTCAAGAGTGCAACCGACAGAAACATTCTAGCGCGAACTCACACTACAGAAAGCCCTCATGCCATATACTCCACACTGTCACGTCTCCTATAAGATCATTTCAGCGACGAGGCGATGTCGCGAGCGACACTTATTCCCGAGCCCCGACACTTAAGCGCGTCAGTAAACTATACCTTAACGCGTTAACCAGATCCGACAGCAAGCTATAGGGAACCCAAGCTCAAGTTTGCGGCGCGACGACAGCGCCGCGCCAGCCGCGCTGCGGCTCTGTCGGAAAACACTGAACCGTCGCGCGGCCGACTCAGCCCCTTTCACGGTAGCGGTAGCGCACGTGCGCTCGCGTTCTTCTCTCGGTGCGGGTAACTGTGGGGCCGTCAGCTCGGCACGTTGAACCGAGAGGCTTGCTGTGCGAAGCTGCGCATTTCCACGATGGCAGAAGCGACCCCGCGGAAGCGCAAGCGTGGTCCGAAGTATTGCGGTTTAGTGGCCAGCCACAACAGTGCAGACAAGGCACACGATTCACGTGTTAAACTGTATCGGTTCCCGGGCGTGTCGCACGAGAAATAAAGGCGGCAAGCGTGGATAGCTGACAGCGCTGTCTCGCCTTCTATTTTGGCTGTCTGAGTTCATCGCTTTCGTTCGTTCCGACTACCTGAATGGGTAAGTAACGGGGCGCATGCACGCAGCGACTACAGTAATGATTACTCGCTGTCTTCTCGCATTGTTAAAGTCCCGTTACGGTTGTAGGTGAAGCAACTTTGTGTTTTGATTCCCCGTGCTCGTGAGACCTACCCGTCGTTGTTGAACGTTACATTCGCGTTATACCGTTAGCGTTGCGCGGTTGGTTGAATTTAACTGAACTCCGCACATTGTCAGAAGTTCGGCGCCTGCATTTCACGCGTCGGGAAGGCTGCTTTATCACGCCGGAACGGACGTCTGCGCATTTTCAGCAAGCTTTGACATCGTTCTGCAGGTTTGCTTTGTTTTTGTCACTTTATTGGGGTGACATATATTTAAGCCGCTAAATATAACTGGCACTTCATACATGCTTTGCAATTGCAACCTTGAATTAACCACCTTCTGACTTTGTGCGATTTTCTAGCCGCGTTCACGCAACAGGTTTTATACGCCTGTCAAGTCGGTATCATAAAAAGAGACTGCAAGCATGACGCGAGAGCCGAAAAAACGAGGCGAGCAGTTCATCTTGCTTCACAGTGGTTGAAGCTCAGCTAGCTGCCTCGCGTCTTAATCGGCGGGTGATTCTCCAGCGGCACGGAGGACTTGACTCTAACCTTCTCAGGAAGCAGTGCCATGGCCGTATAATCTTTTTTTCGCACGCCGCAAACGTTTGTTCACGAAAGTACACGGCTGCTACTGTAAGCATGCCATATCAAAACAACAATCATATTATTCGTAGTCCACGCCGCAGAACATCGATAGCGTGTACGGCTTCATTTCGGAGTGCATGTGGACCATTATTCATCTTTAACGTGACAGAATGAGACTTACCTCGAGGTATACGTCCTACACGGTGTAATCGCGACTTGGGAAATGCATTTCGCTTTGAGTCGGGCGTGGTTGTCGTCGATCGTCTGCTCTTCACCGTTAACGTGATTGACGAGCTTTCCTCATTTTACCAAGTTCGCTTTGCGGAAGTGCCAGTCAAGCTTGAAGATCCTTTTGAAGCCGCACTGCACGCGGTACATTTTGAGACGCCGCAAGTGCACCGCGAGAGCTCTGCACGTGCACGGAAGCGAGCGGCAACGCGGTGGCGAGAAGGGAAAGCGCTCGCTGATCACGCCCCAGTTTCTCTTTTTCTGCCAGAGATGGCGCTGCCTGTCAAGAGCAGCAGCGCCGCTAAGCGTTGCTTGGGAAGCCTATACTGGGTACACGAGAGAAAAGATGACAGCGATGACTCATGTTCGCGCGCCCACACCGCCGAACCCAATTACGAGTCGACGTTGTGCACGCTACACTAGCTCACTACACTAAGTAGGCGTGTGTTAGGAGGTGTTACACGTTTAAGCACAGTAAACAACTCGAGTAGAGTAGATAATTGGACGGTTTACAGACCACACTGTCGCGAGGTGACGTCATCACGTTTGATGCATTTCCAGCATTAAGCGAAATAGGAAGAAGAAAAGAAAAAGCACACACGGAAAGAAAAAAAGGGCATCAAGAATGCTGGTTCTTACTGTACTTTTTTGGTTCCGTGCCAATATGCCAATATGCCAATATATATATATATATATATATATATATATATATATATATATATATATATATATATATATATATATATCAAGAGGAAGTCACGGTGAAAAACATAACATTTATTGTGAGCTCTCGGCCGGGCACCGGCCTTTGTCAAAGATGACAGCATTACATTGCGGTTGGGTTTAAGTACAGATTCCCGCAATACATGCACAGATGCACACACCGTCGCGATTCGTTGGAACGGTCCCGTTCCAACGAATAAATGTTATGTTTTTCACTGTGACTTCCTCTTATATTTATATATTTTAACTGATAGCCAGGAATATTCTTTTGATTCGAAACTAATATATATATATATATATATATATATATATATATATATATATATATATATCCTGTTTCGCTTAAGCGCTGGAAATTCAATAGTCCAGCAATCTGCTCTAAGTGACGTCACGAGAATGGGGACCATGTGTTCCGCAAAACAAATCAACCGAGAAGACAAACGGAGAAGACAAAAAGACAAAACGCGCGAACAAGTTGGTTGTGTTGGCTATAATTATAAGTTCTTGCGAAGCATGGACGCGTGAGAGATCTATATGGGGCGACAAGCATGCGGCGTATGTCCGGAAAGGTAGCGAAGGCCGCTGGAGAAAATATATTACATGTGCGGTGAAGAAAACAAGCGCTAACTTGAATGTAAATTTCAGCGCAGAAAGTTCAAAACGCGGAAATGTACTACAGTTTAACGAAATCGTTTTCTTTTTGTTAATGCCCAGGCACATGATGTGATAATGTTGTGCTGACTATACTACGAATAAATGAATAAATAAATAAATAAATAAATAAATAAATAAATAAATAAATAAATAAATAAAAAGCAGGACCAAGCGTTGATCACTCGTTAGCCTGTTTCTTCAGTAGACAATCAGAAAACGGTGCTATAGTAAAGAAATAACAAACGCAAGTTCGCATACGGAAGCAGCGATGACGAACATTTATGATTAATATTATATCCTGCAATTAATCAACTAAAATTATGCCTTGAAGTATGCATCCCACATGCGGGTAGCCCGCATCTAAGCACAACTATGGAACACGCATATAATAATAATAATAATAATAATAATAATAATAATAATAATAATAATAATAATAATAATAATAATAATAATAATAATAATAATAATAATAATAAATATGAATTGCCCAAGAACAATCGTGCATTTTGAGTGCTGGTAGATGAGTAAAGAAAAAAGAAAAAGTGGAAAGCACGAAAAAAAAAAGAAAATAATAATAGGGCATAACAGGAGAAATACGTATTAAATGTAAATGACAGTTATAATAATAGCTACAGAATAGAGGACTGCGTAAGACGGACCCATCTGAAGCATCCTCGAGGTGCCAAGGTCAAAGTACCATGTAATCTGAAGGGATCCGGGATGCTCAAACATCAAAGTTCTCGGTCGGCGGATGAAAAACAACCAGATAACGAGTTACATTCCTAGAACACAGACCGAAAAATCAAAAATGACTAAAGTAACAGAAAGGGCAAAGGCGGTGCAACACAGTCACGAGACGCACACCATGCATGCATCTTCGCGCAGGATAGCTAGAAGACCGCGTCGTCGACTCAACCCCGGAAGGCGCCGAGGAGTCGCGACCACAGCGCTTGGCGACGACGCGGGACGCGAACGCCGAGGACAGGAAGTCGCGTTCAGGCAGGCAGGCGGGCGATTGTGCGGCGACGGCGCCAGAAAGACGGAGGCCACCGCAAAGAAGAGATTCGGCTTTCTCGACGATTTCCGAGAAGTCCATGTAGCCTCCACAAGCCTTGTAGCGGAGTGACTCAGGAATGGTGACTATGCCGCGTGCAACACACGGGAAGCAGCGGCAGAGCCGTCGCTGAAACTGTAGAGGAGGCGTTGTAGAAGTGAAGGAGGGCGAGGAGGAGATTACACGGGCACGTGGTAGCCACTTGAGGGACGCGCAGGCTTAGTCACCAGTGAGAATAACAAGCGCGGGGGGGGCGGTCCGTCCGTTACGCGCCTTCCTTCGCGCCCATCTGCCTAGTGACTTAGTCACACCGTTCACACACACACACACAAACGCGCACACACACACACACACCTATATGACAAGTAAAGCCTCTCTTCCTCCCCATCTGCCTCCTGGTGACTTAATCACATTACACACACACACACACACACACACACACACACACACACACACACACACACACACACACACCACACACACACTTCAAGTCCTTCCTTCTCTCCATCTTACGCGATATAGGCGTTCGAAAAGCGCGCGGGCACACGTGCGCACGCATGGGCGTCGCGTAACGAGCGACGCGTTTAGTACAGAACAACCCGATACTACATCGATGTGCGAGGCCCACGCGTTACAGTCGTGACAACATCCAACAGGAACGCCGAGCGTTACACGCGGCCTCAAGGCCCGAAAGTGAAACCTATAGCTACGCCGGCAGGAAAGGGGGTGGCGGGAAAGGCGTGTCGGACGAAATGGGTGCGCGCGACTCTCTTCGCTGATTTTTTAAGAGTACACACACGAGAGCTATGCGCGCGTATGGGAGCGGTCTTTTTCCTTAATGGCACCCGCCGCAGCATGAATGAAAGTTACTCGAGCCGCGGTCGCCCCCATCCTCCTGCCTGCATGATGCTTGCTTGGTCACGAAAAAAAAACACACCGAACGGGAACGTTGCCAAGAGAGACTCCTGTCGCATGAGCTGGCAAATCGCGATTTCACCTCCGTGTGTGCGTGTGTAACTATATAGGCTGTATACTATGTACTATACATACCGGAGAAATGGCACGTTGCAGCGCTCCCTCCGGGCACTATTGGGGCAACGGCGAAAGCGTAGAGCTTTCTTATTAAACGTGCGACAGAGGGAAATCTGGCGAGTCAATCAGCCAATACCAACCGTTGTTCCATTGGGAGGACTTAAGGAAACGAAAGAATGACGAACACCACCAGCACTGGTGTTCGTCATTCTCGCCCGCATTTCTATTCTTAAATTTGATCCCCTATAGAAGTCTTTAGCATACACCCGAATCTATAGGTTAGCGGGCGATTCCGCGTGTTACCCAGCTTTGAAATGCAACCGCCGAAGCGGCAGGAATCGAACCCGCGTCCCCGTGCTGAGCAGTGCAGCGCCGTACAAGCCACCACGGCGGGGAGGTTGCTACATTGATTCAGGCGTTTTGGTGGCTTTTATTTACCACGTTCTTGCCCTTCTATATCGGCCTATGTATTTTGATTTTGTAGCAAGCCTTCATTCATAAACGAGCAAAGACGATCAGAGCCCAAGCGTACGTCTGATTTACCCGGTTATGTTCGTGAATTGACGCTTTCAGATTTCACAGAATCACTGTCGTGATAATATTGCCATTGTTTTGTTTTTTATATACTTGACATCCTTGTGAAGTGCCTATATATCTGTTTGTTCTTTATGAAAATGTACACCAGTCCTGCAATAGCTCCGCTGAGGGTTGCCGCATTTGAAAATAAATTAATAATCACTCAATTCCTAACGCAATAACTCGGGTGAAGATTACATCAATCATGAAAAAGCCAGATTCGTTTGAAGAAGCCAGACGGATGAACCTCAGTGAAATATATGTAGAAACCACCATTCTCCAGCCGGGTCGACGTCCATATAAATGTCACTGCCATGGAACAGCGTCTTTGCATAGACATTAGCACCAGTCTGCTATAGCAATTTTTTAAGGAAGCTCCACTGAAGAATGCACCGCCCGTGAAACCGGCATGTTTCCTTCGTCGGTTCGTTTAGGTCGTATCTACACGGAGGCTGCGCAGAGTCGATCAGGGAGAAACTTACTTCGGAACTCGCGATCTTTACGAAAGCCTCCAATGCATGCTGAGAATGCCAGAGGAGCGCTCGCGGCTCGCCTGACGCGGCCTTGCGGACTTTTAAGTTTACGATCTGTAGGATTATGCTTGCGATCGCAGAGATGTGTACCAGTAAGTATACAGTTTACCGCTATATCACTCACGTGTCCTTGGAGCAAGTGTACGCGCGTGCTATGTAAATGAAGGGCGTGACGTTTTATTCCTTAACCGCGCATTAATTGGCACTGCAAGCAGCCGCATTTCCGCTTGTACGCTAGTTAGTTAAACAAGGTTATATACGTAACTGCTCTGGTTACTCGATCTACAAGGCTCCGTAGCATTCGGGTAGTAGGCCTGTACATATACGATGGACAGGAACGCTGCCAGAAAGGATGTCGCGAAAGCTGCCGAGATCATAAATTGCGACTTTCTATACAGGCGCCACTTACACACGCCGCCCGAGGCGTATTTGTATGGAGTGCGCCACACACCGTTCGTCCCCGACTCAGATGAGACATGAATGAATCGAGCTACTACACGGCCGGAGGGTACGAACGCCGCCGACCAATGAGGGAATTGCCACGAGAACCGCGGGGGGACTTGGAACGCTGCCCGGCGAGACCTCCAGGAGATCTCGGCAGAGGAGTTGCGTGCCGGACAAAACAGGCGGCAGGTAGACCGGATATAGATAGCCCTAATGTTCTAAAAGAAATTACTAAGGAAAGACTGTTCATGTATATCTGGCTTGGAAGTTATGCGTAGTACGTGGATTTGAATTATCATCCGCGTGTGTGGCTTCATGAGCTTCTCACACGTCATCGTCGTGATATTTGTAAACAGAGACGACCCTGCAGCAACGTCCGGTATCGATGAAAGCGGTCAATGGAGTGTAGGGGCGATGCCAGCGGGGGGCAGGGAGGCGGGGGGGGGGGGGGGGGGGGGGCATTTGAAAAATTTCGTCATCCTCCCCCCTCCCAAAGAGCAAACATATAATCAAAGCACAAAGCTTAAGCGCAGGCGTGCGCACGGGAGGGGGCGAAGTCTGCCCCATATCGTGCCACAGAGGGAAATCTGAATATTAATGAGAACTAACAGGGGATATTATTAGTAGTAAATGTAAGGTAAATGTGAAGAAAGAAAAGTGAACGAAAAGATAACTTGCCGCGGGCAGGGACCGAACCTGCGACCTTCTGGAGAGTCGGACCTGTCCCGTCGATGTTTATTTAAAGACCACGCAGGTTTTGAGTTTGAGTTCATTTCACCAGAATATTTACGTTATTTACATCGTATATGGACACTTGCCCATATAAAATAACACCGATTGTGGTGTGGACTGGGAGGAAAAGAAAAGTTGCGAGGATAATGGCGGACAAAGGCCCCTCATGTCGAACTCCAAAAGCGGTTAACTGCCCATACTTACTCCCGGATAGGCCGCGGACCAAAGGCAGGCCATTGCGAGAAGGGAGTCGTCTCTTCATTTTCAATGTTTCATCTAAGTCTCTCTGTTCCGACGTGGGAGCGGCCCGCAACGTGCTAAAAGATGTTCTGAGGGCCCATAATAAAGTCTTTCCATCATCCATCCATGTATCGTGAAGCATGTCATGCTTTCGACTCGACCAACAGTGTGTGTGTGTGTGTGTGTGTGTGTGTGTGTGTGTGTGTGTGGGTGGGGGGGGGGGGGTGTCAATAATTTGTCCCCTCTAATGGCGAACGCTGCGCACATATATGCGCATATCCCCGCAGCCCCCCCCCCCCCCCCCCGCAGCCCCCCCCCCCCCCTCCTTCCGGCCAGTAAAAAAATCCTGGCGCAGACCGGTGAGTGTGTGTAAAGCGAGCACGACTATAATCAAACAGCGATATATTCCATGAACCGGAAGGAGTTTCGGCAGGCCGTACAGAAGCAGTGTGCACGACTGAGACGCGATCGGCTCGGATGCCATAACACCTACCAAAGCACGCTCGAACCAACCTCGTGCCGCGTTGGGTGTTCTATACAGGCATAGCACGAGGTCTGAGTCACGTCGGGCTTCGCTCGGAAGGGCGAATATATATCCGGCGAAAAAGAAGCGCGGAACCAAAGGTATAGCGTTCCTCGATCGGGACGATATCCAACTCGAGGCGCCCCACCGATGGCTCGGATATCAGTGAGAGATGGAGGGGGAGAGACGTGGCCCGACAGGCGCCGCCGCTGACACTTCTGAATCTCGCTGGATAGCTCTATTTTCGCCAAGTCTGGAAGCAGTGCTAACGCGTACACGCCATCATAGGCGTGCGCACGAGAGAGGCAGGGGAGGGGTTGCGGTAATATACTCCTCCTCCCCCCCCCCCCCCCCCCCCCCCCCGCGGCCCCATAGTGGAGAACCCCGCGCAGCATATGCACGCCACGAATTGACCGGCAAACATCAGTTCACTCGACAATGCTGGGCGACAGCTTGCGACGCTCGGCATAACCAAGCCGTGTGGATCTATTGGTGCAATGACCGACGAAAGGCATGGGTTCGATTAGTGGCCACGGGAACCGCCTTTCGATGGGTGTAAAATGCAAAAAAAAAAAAAAAACACCCGCATACACGTCGCAGAATCCCGGGAGGTCAAAATTTATCCGGAGCCCCCCTCCCCCCCCCCCCCCCCCTTTATACGGCGTACCTTATAATAATATCCTGGTTTTTGGCACCTAAAACCCTGCAAATAATTATCATGACCGACTAATTTCCACTTAACTTCCGCTGAAGGACGCGTGCGGAACGCGTGAACGTGATCATGACGAAGGCATTCTCGTATGCACTTTCGTTTCTGGGAAAAGCCGCTACCAGGTGTATATACGAAATGGCCCATTCTTAATTAGAATGGCAGAATATCGAGCTATTGTTGGATAGGCATTCATCGTACAGAAAAGAGCAAGGCGTGCAATGCACGGACACAAGAGAATGGATAAGTACGACACAAACGCCGGATTAGAGAGCGATCAGGCCTATCAGACGTGCGTGCGATCGGCCACCTGATCGCACTGAGGTTCGATAGGACAGAACAGTCCTATCAGGACCCAGTAAGATCAACCAAGTGTGATCAACCCAGTGTGGCGGAATCTAGTGTGACAGGACCCAGAGTGATAGCCTGCCTACCATATACTGGGTTTGATTGCACTGATCAGTCCAATCCGGCGTTTTTGTTGTTTTACGTCTCCAGTGTCCCATGTCAGTGTGCTGCACGCACGGTACGCAACACAAAGATTTTAAAGGGACACTAAAGAGAAACAATGCATGAATTGGTTTAGATCGATAAATTGTGCTCTGAGAACCCTAATGTCGTTAATTTCGCCATCATAGTCTTATTAATAGAGGAGAAAATCAAGTTCTAAGTTTCATTTTTAAATTTCGCGCCGAAATCGCCCCGCGTGACGTCACGGACTTCAAAGTGTATTTACCGTATATTGGCGCCATTGACTCAACAAAATTACCCCAAACTTGGTATGTTAAGTCTATGGCCCCCTCAGAGGACAATGCACTTGATTTTTACCGATTAGGAACTACGTGTCAAAACATGTGACGTCAAGGTGGCGTCGCCCATAGAGTTTCCTACAATACTTACTAGAGGGAACTCTGGCGCTAGTGTCTATGGGAGCTGCAACGCATGACGCTTCAGCCAGCATGGGAATGATGGGTAGTACACAAATTTGTCTAAACTTCGTACTTTCGACTCCGTTTGGCTCCGCGTCGGCTGCATCCGCTTTGTCGCAAAACGAAGTTCAGCAAAAGTCAGCAGTTTCACTTCGCCACTTTAACTTCTTTAGGCTCAGAAATTCAAATCTGATCACGAAGTTCACAACGGTCTATTATTTTATCCGAAACGAACGCCAAAACACAGCAATAAACAAAGCCACAAGTACGTTTGAAGCCGCAAGCACGAAGACTAGGCAAATTTGTGTACTACCCATCATTCCCATGGTAGCTGAACGATCGAAGCGCCAGAGACCCCTTTGGTTAATTTTAGGAAACTCTATGGCGTCGCCTACCACATTTTGTTTTTGCGCGTTTTCTCGCTTACTAAGCGTCTTCTCGCAGCAAGCGTGGTGTTTTTGTTATCGTGAGAGAGTACCTTACTAATATGAGAAAAATCCATTTGCTCTTTAGTGTCCCTTTAACGGCTTCGAACAGGGGCGTAGCCAGAAATTTTTTTCGGGGGGGGGGGGGTTTAACCATACTTTATGTATGTTCGTGCGTGTGTTTGTATGTGTGCGTGTATATATACGCAAGTAAAACTGAAAAATTTCGGGGGGGGGTTTGAACCCCCCCAACCCCCCCCTTGGCTACGCCCCTGGCTTCGAAGAAGTAATTCGCAGTCACTCAGTTAACGCATCAAAAGATTCACGAAACCAACATGCGTTGTTCGTTTGTTTGTTTTCTCAAAGTGAAGTGCTCTACTGCAAAGAAAACTTCCTAGTGGGCCATGATTTAGCGCAGCGCCGTAAGGTGGTGCCACCAGTGCAAGAGGCCCGAGAAGGCTGGCTTCCAATGGACAAAAACATCACAGGAGTAGAATAATCGCAATAGGGCCAGCTGCGTGCCAGATACCGCAATAGTTCAGAGACCACTAAGCGCATCGTATTGGAATAATGTCAACGAATTCACCTACCAGCAAGACCCGTATGAAAGGGCAACCTTCTGGGAGCTCTGCGATACAAATTAAGCTGTCGGAAGCACTAATTGGTATAGACGTGTCAAAATAAGGTAATGCCCTTTTCAAGTATTTACGGAAACGAAACGCGGGGGAGATTAAGAAAACCGTAGTCGTTAGAGGTATAGGTAACTGTACAATATGGAGTCAAGTTCTAATTAGGAAGAAAAAGATGAAGTGGAGTGCACTTTTAAGAAGAAACAATAAAGTTAAATATTAAATAGCTTCAGACTGGTAAATTAGACTTCGAGAACTGGATTCCGGTTCTTTCGTCAAAGTTCATTATTAATGACAAAATTAAGGTCAAAGTTAAAACCCTTGAACTTCGACACCTCAATATCAGTGTGACGTCACGGATCATCGTTTTTTTTTTTCTTATTTTTCGTGTTTCGGAACACATTGGCTCAATAAAATTTCCCGAAACTTGCTACACTAAGTCTCTGGGTTCCCACGAACATAATGTAATTCATGCTTACCACTAAAGCATCACGTGTGTCCTAGCAGACACCAATCGAAATATATGACGTCACGGCGTGCTGGTGCAAGAACCTCAAGGCAGTGGCGCCACATGCGCCTTAATTTCGCGCGTTTTCTCGATTACCGCGCGTCTCTTATCACGTCAAGAGTGGTGCGTTTCCGGTAATACCTCGCTCCCCCACCCCCTAATAGCGAACCACGCGCACGCCTCTGCTCTCAATCCAATCACTGAGTTGTGCACTGATTTTTCCCATGGGGACACTGTGGCCAAATGTCACTGACGGACACGGCAGACAGTCATCGACGGTGCCGTCCATCACATTTTTACCGAGAATGCCACTCCCGATGTTACTGCGTGTGCCCCATCAACCCGCACACAAGGGTTATAGTCCAAGCGATCCGGATCGGTCAAACACCTGGCGGGTCGTCGCGCTTTGCCACGGAATGTCCGCGCGACGACGCAACGTTGAAAACATCTAGCGCCAGCTCATTACGAGGTCAACGATCCCATAATTGAACGTGCGACGGTGCGTCGGCTTAGAATACAATATCAACGTAAAAAAGTATAACAAGGAACGACGCTGCGCCAAACCAAGAGACGGGCGATCAATCGTACATACGTCGCCCAAATGACAACCCCCCCCCTCCGAACTCCTTTGTCCTCCCGTCTAGCAAAGCAAATCAAAATTTGGGGCGTCACGTAATTAAACACGTGCCGAACGATGTCACGTGACTGGCACGCGAGGAATGCCGACCCCGCGCATTACCACGAAGAGGTCCCTCAGGTACACCTCACATCTATCTCTCAGGTGACGCATATACAGGGTGTTTTTTTTTTTTCAGACAATACAGTTTTTTTCACGTGAACTCCATGTTGAGGCGGGCGGAAATATTTCCTGCAGGTAAAATTACGTTGACGCGACGAATTAACAAAAAAATTCGTTAATTAACTTTTTAATTGTTGACTTGAGGACAGGTGTTTATATTACAAAGTTGAAGCGCGTACCATTTTATCGCATACCTATCTTTTAGAAATGAGAAAAGTTCCGCGTAGTTCGAGATAATCGTCATCGAATTTCCTGGGTGAAATCGAAACTGGCCGCGCAAGGCGCGCACGAAGCGCGACCGTTCTGCTACGTCAGACCGGAACTACCCGTCACATGGGAGTGACGAATTTGAATGACGGCGAGCCGCTGCCGTATGCTTTCGTGAAAAGCTGCAAGTCATCTCGATTTTGCCCGCGCATCACCTTACTTTTGCGCGTAATGTTTGGTGCTTATCTGTCTCTTTCGAACTGTGCGCAAGAAAACAGCAATATCAACCTTTTCTTTGTCTGCATGCGAAGCATAAAACTCAGGGCATGGCCACTGCGGCACTTCTTGCATACAGGCAAAATAGTTTTTCGTCCCTCTTTATAGTTTAAGAAACAGATAGGCACCACCCATAGCATGCAAACATTAAGCTGTCTACTAGTGTATTTCAGAATGCTTGCCGATTTTTCTGACCAGATACTGCTTTGGCGCGCCTTCATTGAAATTTCATCATCACTTCCCTATCACGTGTGATTCCGGTGTCCCGCCGCGCTTCGCGCGCGCCGGGCGCGATCACTTTCGATTTCGCCCTTGAAATTCGACGACGATTATCTCGAACTACGTGCAACTTTTGTGATTTCCCCAAAAAAATAGGTATGCCATAAATTGGCACTCACTACAACTATGTAATGTAAACACCTGCCCTCAAGAGAACAATTAGGGGAGAGAGGAAGCAATTACAGCGTGCGACAAATCTGTAACTCCCAGGGGCGTAGCCAGTTGGGGGGGGGGGGTTGACACCCCCCCAAATTTTTCAGTTTTGCTTGCGTATATAGGCATGCACACATACAAACGCACGCACGAACATACATAAAGTATTGTTGAACCCCCCCCCCCCCCCCCCCCCGAAAAAAAAATCTGGCTACGCCCCTGGTAACTCCACTCGTGCTTGACGGATTCTAAACATTTTTGCGGCAGTTGATTCGTGATGCAATAAACTCCTGTAGTGAAGCCACTCAATGGTTACTTGGAAAAGTGCTGCAGGGCCCCTTTAAGGAAACCCATAAATACAGTACGGTCAAACGTTAAAGGGAACACTTCAATGAGCGCACCATTCATTTTGCATGCCCTTTAACAGCAAGTGGACAGGGAAACATTGTTCATGCACTGCATGAGTCTGTCAAGAAGAGGCAGAACTGACAACCACCAGTAGTTTTATGCAAATCTAAGCCACTATGTTTTTGCAAAAGAGCGTAATCCAAACATGCCCTACACGCAAGTGTTCCCTTTAACAGTGGACTCGTCTGTACATTTCGCGGCTTCGAGCGCGCTACCGCGCCGTGCGCAGCTCGCACATGTGGCGAAGGCGTCTGTTTTGCTAAGGAACGCTCGAGGTCATCGGCATGCCATTGCAACAGATCTATTATCTATTGTAATTCATTGCTGCCACACCGATGCATGACCTTTGTAAATACAACGTCAACTATATAATTCTCGCGTGCTCCCTCCTTCGAAGCTGTGCTTTCTTTTTCGCTCTTTTTATTCGCGCCGTTTTTCACACAATGGATACAACGACCAAGTGTTCATACCTGTTGTAAAACTAGCGGTTTTTTTGGGGGGGAGGAAAAAAAACGCTAATATAACGAGACCATGCACCTTTGAAGAGATCTGAAGCCAAGACGTAAAAAAGTTTAAAATGGTAATGATATTCTTTACAAAATTTCCACACTCGAGTTTATTTTTCTTTACCGCAAGGATGTCGTTTATTGGCCGAGAAAAATGGAGACCTATAGCTAGTTTTCCATATACTATAGTGTCGCGCAAGAGATGTCAAGTGACGTCACATAGGGAGTTCGTTGCCACTTCCAGGCGCGCAGGAAGCAGCGAGATGGTATCAAGCGCGATCGTTAATAGTAAACACTCGACGTACACCCGCGAGCAAAAGTATACGGACCACTGGAGGGCGTGCCGAAATTACCGTCTGCTGTCAAGAGTATTGCTCTGGCCGCGCAATGGCCAGAGCTATGCTCTCGACAGCAGACGGCCTGCCACCAGACGGCAATTTCGGCACGCGCTCCCATGGCCCGTATACTTTTCAGGGCTGGGCAGAGATACTCAGAAAAGTATTCCGGAATACAGATATCGAAATACATGAACTGGGAGCCTAAAATACAGATACTGAGATACATTTGCCTTTAACGTAACGGGATATTTCAGAGATACTTTTGCAATAAGACGAAAAAAGTATTCCGGAATGCAGTTACAGCGATACAGATACTGGAATACTTTTTTTATTTCAAGGATGCTCATACTACGCAAAGACCCTTATTAGTGAAGCATAATGTTGTAATTAAAGTTACAGCGCATCGAAAGGTTCAGTTCATTTATTTATTTATTACAGTACCCTCAGCACCATTAAGACATTGCAGGGAAGGTGGGGGGCGGACAAAGTACATAATCAGTAATCAGTAATAATCAGTATTCAGACATAATTACAAGTATCAAGTGCAATAAAAATACACTATTTCACAGCAACAGTAACAAGGATGGGACACCGAAATCGACATACTTGTCGAAGAAACTAAGCTATGCTAGAAATAGCACACTTTAAGCAAGTCACTCGAATCACTAATGAACACCAGTGAATTGAGAAAAAGCACACATTTACTTTGAAGACCTGCTTTGCTGAGAAGGTTGCTGTTTGGGCTTCTCAAATGGGCTGTCTTCTAACAGCGTCGGTTCAGCCTCAGCACAAGACTCACGAAAGAAAAAAGTCTGTCTACCACTGAAGGCGAGCACAAATTCGTGTTATAGTGAATAAATACCGCCTTCATAGCCGGATAACCCTGCAGCGTGGCGATATCTCTTCTCGGGTCATCTAGATACCGAAACACTTACGCCCTCACTTGGGTTGTTCTGACTGTTCAGAATCCGAAGTCGGTCCCTATCTTCGCAATCCTCAGCCGTCTGACCCTGTCGGCTTCAATGAAGCTGTCACCACCACCAAGGCTACCAGCACCCATTTCAGAAAGCCGCAACAGGCGAAGTCGGCTCCGGCGGGGGGGGGGGGGGGGGGGGGGAGCCTGCTACCACAAAAGACCGTTTTACGCATGTAATCAACTAGGAACGAATCCCTAACATTGGAGAGGTGGCTGAAAGCGCGTCAAAGATAGCCATGTTCTAGTCACTTCCGCCGCGACTATGGGAGCTCCTTTTGGAAGTGCCGCCGCTTTGAAAACTGAACGCATGCGAAGCATTGCAAAGCCTGTTCCAAGGCGGCATCCGTGCGGAGGGTCACGAAGTAATGGCTTGCCACCCGAAAAAAAATTAGGCGTGCTGCACTGACCTTGAGAGACAGCGACTTTCGTCGGCAGAGGCCGACAACACTGCCCCCGCGATTCTGCTGTCTGCGGCGTCGCGCGCTTTACCACATGGACCATTCTGTGCTTGAGGGGAAACCATCGCCGCCCTATCTGTCGGCGACCGGCGGCGCGCCTTTGCTTGTCTTGGCATAAAAAAGAAAAAAAAAACGTCATTCTCCCATTGGAAACACGCCTCAACTCATTTCCGACACAAAAAAAAAAAACAATGTAACGAGATACCCGTGTCCTGCATAGTATCGCGATACAGGCGATACATCGTAAATGTATTTCACTACTGAGATACAAATACATTTTTCAAATGTATCTCGATACAGAAATACAGATACTCAAAAGTATCTCTGAAATACTATCGCGATACTCTTGTATCGCGATACTGCCCAGCCCTGTGCTCACGGGTGTACGTCGGAAACTTCTGCAGCTCTGCAAGGGCTTTACTCAAGCACATCACGTGAGCGGAGTTCGGTGTGTATACTGTGGGGATCCGAAGATTTTCCAGATACCGCCATCTGGGACTGTGTGCATTGCCGTTTTGTGTCTGCGATCCGGGCCCTAACCATGGGGAGGGCTGGGGGCTTGGCATTCCTTCACAGGCATTCCTCCAAGGGGGGTCTCAGAGGTGTGTGCGCATAAGCGTGAACAGGGGTGGGGGGTGGGGTAGGTTGACAAGACCCCCCCCCCAATTTTTCAATTTTGCATGTGTGTAATACATGCACACAAAAACCCGCACACACGAACATGCATAAACGGCGGTTGAACCCCAACACCCGAAAAAAAAAAAAAAAAAATTCGGGCTACGCCTCCTGATGCCCAATACTGTAGGCAATCTAAAATCTGCCCGATTTCTTTACTACTTTCGAAAACGGTCATGTATTTGCTGTATTTACTCGAGTAGTGCTACAGGTCAATTTTTCATTATTGCATTGTATAACCATTCCTTCATATGCTACTACTAAACGCACTGCATATCCTTAGTTCTGAAATAGCCGCCACGGTAGTCTATAGTGGTTATGGTGCTTGACTGCTGACCCACAGGTCGCGGGATCGAATCCCGGCCGCATTTTCGATGGAGGCGAAGATGCTTGAGGCCCGCGTGCTTCTATTCAGGTTAAAGAACCTCAACAGGTCGAAATGTCCGGAATTCACCACTACGGCATCTCTCATTATCATCGTGGTTTTGGGACGCAAAAACCCCTCAAATTATTACTAATTCTGAAATAACTGTTCTTCATGTTTCGTTTTTTATGCTCACTATCCAGTTTCTTTTTTTTTTTTTAAATTTCCCCCTATGTAATGCCCTAATCTGGGCGATTAGGGTAAACAAACTAAATGAAAAAGCACGCATGCAAGCGCTACCGCGGCCATCCGGCACCGAATACAACAACGCAGCCTTGTGCTCCTAAAGACAGTCCAGCGGCGCAGAGGAAAGCTTGTTCGAATTGGGGTTGTACGTAAAGGCAGCAATTTTACGCAGGAAACGGCGTCGCCCTTAACGAGCGAAACTGCCGTACTAATTAACGGCGGAGAAAGACGGTTCTCTCTCTCTCCCTCCGGCGATCATCGAAGGACGCTAGCACGTACCCTTCCATCGTCGTTAGTGGCAAGTTATACACTACAACACACACACACACACACACACACACACACACACACACACACACACACACACACACACACACACACACACACACACACACACACACACACACACACACACACACACAGTCTAATAGTTCTCGGCGTCCTACCAAACCGCGTGGGCACAGGATCTGGCCAGGGGAACAACCTCCCTTCGCTCGACACGGACCGCTGGCCGCTCCTCTCCCCCCCACCCCCTCCCTCCCGAATCGCATGGAGCGAACGTTCCACCCCGCCAGCCACCCTACAGAGATCCCTCTGAACTTAAAGAAAAAAAAAAAAAGAAAGAAGGAATCGTTTATCGTTCCCGTTTTTTTTTTTTTTTCCTTTATTACTTTTATTTTTGGTACGCGTCGTATTGAGCCCGCCGCCAGCGCAAGAGCTGCACATTCCGAACGGGTCTTCACCCACCGCGCGCGCGCATCGAGACAGCGGCTAATCCATGATGCATGCACGCGCGCCTAGCGGAACCCCCGCCGCCGGCGCCGAATATCCAAACACTGGCGACGTGGAAATAAAAAGTATGGTAATAGAGAGAGAGAGAGAGAGAGAGAGGAAAGAGGGGTGGGACAGCCGGGAAAACAATCGCGAGAGAATGAAAGAAAGAAAAGAACGGCGTCGAAAGCGCGAAACGGCAGAAAGCCCGGCACGGGACCCACTACCCTTCTCTCCCGTTAGCGTCTCCTTAGCGCCCCTCACCCCCGACAGCGTCCTTTTCCGCAAGGCCTCCTCTCTCTCTCTCCCCCTCCCACCCAAACAGAGTTCAAGCCGGGACGACTAGTATGCTGTCGCTAGCTCGGTGGTGGTAGTGGTGGCGGTAATGTGTTGCACGAGTTAGGGCCAGGAGAGAGAGGGAAAGAAGAGATGGGCCCCAAAATAGCAACGCTAGAGAGACAAATTTCGGTGGGGTGTCGCCCCGACCCAAGCCATCCCTTTCCCTCCTAGCTCGCTCAAAGAAGGCGGTTGGGGGGGGGGGGGGGGGGCGAGGCTGGCGACCGACCGACCGACCCCGGACGGTGGCACACGGCCCGACTTGTTTCGAGGCCAACCTCTCTCCTCCATCTTTATAACGGTGGCGCCCCAACCCCAAGCAGCCACCGCCCGACGCTGGGCTGAGAGACCCCGCGTCGCGGCCACTTCCTTTCCTCCTCTCCCAATCAGTCCCTCCTCGCAACCCCGACGCGACCGCTACGCGGGGCGGCCCAGTGCGCCCCAAACCCCGAAAAGAATGGCCCGCCATTGGCGTCATAAGGAAGGCAAAGGAGAGGCTGCTGGAAAAACTGAAACGTTGCGTGCTGTAACATACATGGGCGTTGTGAAAGCGTGTACTGCTGTAAATTGAAATTTGATTTTGTGCTGGTTCTCGCGTACTGCCTTGCACGGTGATGTCTCGGTTATTTGACCCTGGGAGACATGCAGAACTGTTCCAAGTTATATGCACTGTTTTCTAAAATATGAAAATTGCCTAAAATGTAGCTGCTTTCTGAAGATGTACAAATTTCGATTGCAAGCCTACCAATTTATAGCTGTGTTACACACAGCTAATAACACGCGAGATCAAGTTGAATATGAATTGAACAATGCCAGTAGCGAACTGAATATTTCTCAAAGACCAAACAGCAGTTTCAACAATTAATGTATAACATTCCTCACATTCTGGTATTCATTAAAACCAGTTTATTCCAGCACTATAACTACGAATGGTACGTTAGGAACAAATAAGCAGATTGTCAGCGAGCATGAAGCTCTCTAAAAGGACACTCAAGAGAGAAAAACTATTTTCTTCATACTACTAAATTACTATTTCACAATGCAAAAATGACCACACTAGCGGCGATAAGACGCTTGGCGAGAAAACGCGCAAAAAGAAAATGTGGGTGGTGACGCCACCTTGAAATTGCTGCACCAATCACAGTGACATCATAGATTTTGATGGCGTCCACTAGGGCCTACGTAGTTCCTAATCTGTAAAAATAAAGTAGATTGTCCTCTTTGAGGGACACATACTTGGCATTTAGCATATAAAGTTTCAAATATTTTCGCAGAGGAAATGTCACCAAAATACGAGAAATACAATTTGAAATCCTTGGCATCACACGTGAAGATTTCAGTGCGAAATTTAAAAATGATACTTTGAGCTTAATTTTCTCCTCTATTAGTAAACTTAAGATGGTGAAATTAACGTCATTAAAGTCTTCAGAGTACAATTTATCAATGTAAATCGATTCACTGTTTCACTTTGGTGTCCGTTTAAATGCACAGAAATGCCTGATAAAGTGGATGGGAGGACGACCAACGCTGTAGTTCAATCCGTAGAGCATAGAGTTTCATACAATACCCTAGAGAGGAAACTGGCGCTGCGATCGTTCAACCACTATGGGAATGATGGGAAGTACAGGCTTCGGATTGGATTACGTTAGCTAGCGAACTGTTTACCGATCTTTTTCTACAGTTTCAGTTTCGTTCTTTGCGAGGCGTGGGCAGAGTGGTGCGTTGCAAAGCACTCAAGCAGTGCCTTTGCTGTTCAAAGAGGCTAAAGACCGCTAGGTTTCTTAGTTTGCTGCCACGTTTCAGCTTTACAGGTTGTATTAGACAGTTTTAGCAAAGCGTCGTGCACTCACCGCTGAGCATAGATGTAGCGTCCCATGCCAGTGCAGGAAACTGCATAAAGTTCACGTGTTTTTAGAAGCACTACTTGTCAAAACTCTTTCAAATCGACTGCAAAACGACGGCGACGCTAAGTAGACGCACCATCGCGCTCCTCTGACTCGACTTCACAACAAAACGAGAGATGCGTTGGGGGCAGGCCACTTGGACAGACGCCTCTGTCATCGCAGCAGATGATACATTAAGTGTTTCTCACTCAATACGGTACTGTTATTTCCATAAATAGATAATGCGTACTTTCAAGGGAAAGAAAAGCGCGTTTGTTTCAAGTGTTGTAAAGAAAATAATTCATTATATTGTGATGCCAAATCTGGAGCACATTTGCAGAGCAATGCATACCCTGGTGGCTGAATTTGTCCAGGTTTAAGTTCTATCCACAGTCGCGCAAACTTTTTGCAATAGGTTTTACGTACAAAAGAATAAAGCAAGTTTGAATTGGAAATAACTTATGATCGCTTTGTTTTACACTCGGCAAGGGAGCGTCGCGAATCTCAAGAACCTAATCCATCCGAAGCAAATCCGAAGCCTGTACTTCCCATCATTCCCATGGTGGTTGAAGCGCCGCTCAAGGAGCCCGCGTAGACACTAGCGCCAGATTCCCCTCTAGGTATTATTGTAAGAAACTCTATGCCGTAGGGCATCAGACGCGTTATCCAAAGGTTATAGGTTGTGTTGCAGTTGTCTTTTCGTCCACTTTAATTTCTTTACATTTACACCCATAATTACCGCATTACAGATAAAGACTACAAATAACGCCCATATACTTCCTTCGGCTTCATCGTCTGTTGGTTTCGGTAGGTTGCACAAAACAAAGAAAACGAGCCCTCGATCGATTCCCCTTCTTGCTGCTGTAAAGTGATTTTTGATCTTGTGTTCATTGTTTGGCGCTGTCTAGCACAATGAGTTTTGAAACAAAATCGAATACGAATCCAACAATGCCAGTAGAGAATTGAATACTTACAAAATACTGAACAGTAGTTTCGAAAACTAATACGTAACATTCTTCACGTTCAGATATTCATCAAAACCAGTTTATTCTAGCATTACAACCACGAATGGAGCATTAGAAAGAAATAAGCAGTTATTCAGCAAGCACGTGGCTCTTTAAAGAGCGCGAATGACCACTGTGTAGCCAGTAAAATCTGGCTTCCTGAGCGATGTAGTCTTCTAGATTAAGCAAGCTTTCATTTATTCACATCCAATTTAACTAAACAAAGATGTCTCTCTCTCTCTCTCTCACACATTTCATGCCAATACAATGACCTCCGCGTAAACTTTATCGCATATTTGTGCCAATTTTGTGTTTATTTGGGCGCATTTGATGTTTTGATATATCTGTATGCAAAAAAAAAAGCAGCTGTTCGATTCCATATTCAGAATGTTTAAACAATCGCACATCCTAGTGCGGCAGCTTTGAGTGTGTGCCTGTGTTCCATAACTGGAGACCCACTTGAGCTTTGAATCTGCAGAACACTTAGTTTCTACCTAAACTGCAAGAAAAACTGACACTGATGCCCAAGTCAACAAGAAGGAAGCATCATATGACAGAATGAGAGCCAGTAATTAAAATTTTAAACAGAGGATGATAGTTGCAATATTTGCAAACACACAGCAAGAGGTAGGCTTGCAATCGAAATGTGGCACCTTTAAAATGCAGCTATACCTTAGGCCCTTTTTGATGTTTTCAAACACTGCGTAACTTTGAGCAGTTTTGCATGTCTCCCAATGTCAATTAACTGAAGCTTACTGTTCAATGAATGACAGGTTCAACAGACTGTTTGCATTGCAAAGACGACAAAGGCCACTGAAGAAGAATTAGAGATGAGTGACAGTACAGTTCCGAGAAATGGGCATGAAAACGTGCATGCTAGCATGCATTATTGACCTATGCAACCAACATGCTCAAGAAATGTATCGTGTCGTCGTGCTGCTTCGGTTTATAAACACACACAACTTTACATTCCTGTATCGACTCCAATGACACTAGGGTTGTTATAAATCCCATCGAACAACTTATGCCACAACGTGTTAGTGAAGGCCCAAAGAGATTTAGTTTAGGGGACTGCTCGGGTTTCCTCTGTAGGTTTACGCTATATTTCGATAGACTCTCCCATGGAAGATCAAAGGCACTAGTAAACGGATGTTTTTAAGGCACTGGCCAAATGACTAGCCAAACTCATGAGCGTGCATGTGCTCATGAATCTGTTCCCTGCTCTTTGTTCACTATGGTTTCAGACTGTTTTCCTCCTAACATTGTGTCTCGTGTAGCATCAAATACGAACAAAAAGTGCCAAGGCTGAGCAGGATAATATACCTAATCTGTACAGAAGCTCGTATCATAAACGTGAAATTACTTTGATGAAACTCTCGAATCTCACCTCTTCAGAAAAAAAAAAAGAACACTGTAATACCTCAGCAAGTTTCAAGTGCAAACATTTGACAAGGAAGATTCCAACCAAAACCCTGCAAGAATTTAGTGGAACTATCCTGGCGAGACGGACGAATCTGACTAATAAAATACCGAAAATTGAGCACTTTTGGTCAATTCAAATGCGAATAGCTCAGAGCATATAAAGTAAAACCATTGGTGACTAAGTATCATGTATTTTCTTTTTTCATTGAGGATAAGCCACAACATACAGAGGCACGCCACCTTTCGTTGCCCACAAGTTAATACAAACTCCCGAGTTTGTCACCTTGGTCCTTTCACGCTAATTATACATGATAACAAATCTTCAAATAAACAAATTACATAGCTACAAATTTCAAAAGCTTCAGTATAATGGTATCACAGTGTGCTGGGCAAAAACTTGGCCTTTATCCATTTGTCGGACGATAGCACACCTGAGGAATTTAGGTACCACGTGACGCAATGTTGTGAAGTTCATTATGCAAATCCCTACCATGTTCAAGGCAGTCCTGTCATATGTTCTGTACATTTTAAAGAATAGTTAGCCTTCTATCAAAACCTAGCTCTTTAGGCAATCAAAATATCTATTATAACAAAACTCTGTACCCCACAACGCAATGTGTGACAAGCTACTTTGAGACACTTTACACCGTTATCCACTAGCCCCACCTGCAGAAAGAGAGCTGATGCTCAGCCTACCAAGTTTTACATTACGTAAGACTTGTTGTGCCGGGACATATGGGGCCGATGCTTACTTCAACTACACAAACTCATCAATTGGAAAGTTATGTAGGCTGATGTTTGTTATCACTGAAAGTTACGTATGCTGGCGTTTGGTTGGTCAGCATTTGTGTTGTCCTCCTCGTTCCCCTCGTGTTGGAACGCTTGCCATTGTGTACCAATTGGCATGCATTCATTCTGCTGAACAAAATTCCACTGGCGCACAGTTTGCAACCCACTCTGACTTTAATCATGCTTACCTGCCCCTTTCATGTACACTACTAAATTGACAACAACAAACTGCCAACAAGCATGACACAAATGCAAATAGCATCGTTACAAGCACAGCATCTGGGTCAGTCACGCACCATCTCATCGGCAGTAGGCAACCTTTTCCAGCCAAATATAAACGGAATTCTTGCTTGAGCTGTGTGCTCAGTAAAGCTGGCCTCAAACAAACTCATTTTTATGTTTTCGCATGTTTAAAATAAGTATATTAATAGCAATGAAAGGCAATGCTCTTGTAAAAGAATGTTAGTTTGATGTTGAAAATTTTAAAGTACTTTCACGTATGCGAGATGTTTTCTTTAGTTGGTCTCATTTGTTGCATTTCAGAAACAAGTTGCTGTCCTTTAAGGAACTGTCAATAGTGAAGCTGACACTTTGCAGGTTTAGTTTCTGAAAGCTCACCAGGTCAAGTCTTTAGTTCTTTTTGCATGACATAACGTAATCTTTGTTTATTAAAAAAGCACATATCTCTTTATGGCTTCTTGCAGATGTTCGTCACGATGGACAGTCCATCTGTCATAATCTTCAAGATCAGTAAAAGCTCACCGAGGGCACGGCTCAACATTTGTAGCGAAACAGGGTGTTTGGTCGAATGGACGATACACAAGCGCGCAGTTGGTCAGAGATAGAACTGGATGGCTATACTGCGAAAAGCAGCAACTTTCACGAGAAACATGGGAAGCAAGCCGACAAAGCTCTCCCCTTTGTGTTTTACGCTGTTTACGTGTTCAGGAGAGCATGTGATAACAGTGAAATATGGTATATAGACCGAGGTATATGATTGACAGCATGATGTTGAAATGCTAGGGTGCTCAAGCATGCATACAGAACATGGATTCCCACTGATGAAAAACTTGTTGATAAGTATACGCAACACAGCCATCGAGACAAAAAGAAATATCAAAGGAGCGTACACCAAGCTTTAACGTAGACAGGCGTGCAAGTGCAAGAATACTGTTTAGAAAAGTTTCAAAGGAGAGAACAAATGAAAACTTCGAAAGGGGGCCCATAAATCGATAAAAAAGGAAAAGTTTTACACTAACGCAGAAAGTAGTAGTCTAAAAAACACAGTAGATGGAGGTTCACCCAAGGTGACGAGTTGTGTCTACCATGTAAAACTGGTGGGGGTCTACTACACAGGTCTTTTCGGAATGTCAGAGTATGTATCGAGAAGTATGGATGAAAACGGGCGCTTGGTCTTCCTGAAGCCAGGTGTTTAGGAACAGCTATGGAAGCAGAAAAGTTCGAACGGTGAGTCAAAGCCGGAGGCATATTTAATTATAAAAATTGATACGTGCACCACCTATGGTTGAATAATACCTGTATTCGGTTATTACACGCAGTATTTAGAATCGAATGGACATGTATACCAACTTCAATTGTACGTCAAAGAGTTGCCCTGTTTGTCCCTTTGCAAAGGGGAAATCACATTTACAGTGACGTAGCTGACGGCGTTGCCACTAAATTCGCTTGCAAGTTACGGCCATGCAAATGTCTTCAAAATGTTCGCTGTAATACAACGATGGTATGTCCTGCAATAAGATTATTTGATTATAGGAAGACTACTCTCCTTAAACCAGCACACTTCGTATAATAGGCGGCTACTTCCAGTCTTGAAATCGTCAGATCGGTTTACGGACCGCGCCGTATGAACGCGAACCTAGCAGCCTACGAAGCGCAAGCTTTCCGCATATTCTAAAACTTCGCGCTTAAGGAGATTAAAACCGCACCGTTAAGCGTCAAAAACCGCGAGATCTAAATGTCAACGTTGCAGGCAGGAGACGCGAACAAAAATGATCAATCGAATCTCACGCACGTCACAAATGTCAAGCGTACAACGCAGGCCGAGCTATGCGAAAGTACGCATAAACATTCGTTTACATATACGAACGCACACGCAATGCACGAAAAAGTTTGTGATTATCAGGCGCGCGAAGTGGCCCTACGTCAGGTACTGACGTACTGTAAACGCACGCGCGAGAAATCTGACAGATTCGGAACGGCCACCGAAGCACATACCCCACATACCAATCAGGTGCCCGTACGTTGAGATGTCACACATGACAGCGAAAACAGAGAGGAAACATTTTACGACTTCCCAACGGTCACGCGAACGTTAGTTATAACGGCACGAACGCACGCGCGTAGCGCATCATGCGGACGAGACCGACGAGACGCGCCAAACAGGTACGGACCTGCCCTGCCCACTCACGATCCGTCGACGACCAACACCCAAAAAGCGCGCTCGTCTCTAAAGGGAGACTTCCGTGTCATAAGGTCACAAACGGCGTCTTCTTTCACGGCCCGCGAAACGAAAGCAGGCATTTCCTGGCGAGAAAAAAGCACGAATCGGTAGCTGCGGGCAGCAAGAGCATGCCGAATCTGGAGCTCCTAATCTAGGGCGTGCGAGTTACCGCGCTGGACGTTGCAGCACGCGTACGCAACAAACAAGTCCCGTAGTCGACGGCGCGCTTCGCTTAGCCCTAGCGCCCGTAGCAGACGGGTGAAAGTAACGATATCGACGGACGCACGCGCGCGCGTACCGCTAGAGCACGGAGCGGCACGCCGTTGTTCTACCACTCACCGTAGTTGTTGCCGGTGGTTCGGGTACTCCATTGGCCATCGACGACAGGATATCGGCGACGGAAAGCCGCAGATCGGCTGACTCGCTCGTCGCGCAGTACATGGCGACGACGTCGACTCCTTCACCACGATGGAGAAAGCTGCTGGATACGCGCTGGCGTTCGTGGGCGGGCGCAAGCAGACGACGACTACGGAGCCAAGTCGCTCGTGGTGTTAGCGCTGTGGCACCAAACGAAAGGATGAGTCATCCGCGCTGCCCGAAGGTTGAGGGAAGCCCTGCCGAAATTCTGACCAAGCGGTGACATCATCCGCTCACCTAAAAATAAACCAAAACGAACGCGTAGAGTCACGTGACCGGCTCCCGCCGCTGATATCGTCGCAACCTGCGCTGACGCAACGCGCATCACCGAGTTTTGCTGCGCTCATGCCCGCTAAGTTTCGCACTCAATTTTTAACGTTTTAGCGCGCAGTTGAAGACGTTGGATAACCTTATAATTGACGAGGTTTATCACTCGTTCAGAAACTCTTGACTGTGAGACTTTGACTGACGTTACGAGCGCGCCCTCACGTCTATGCCCATAAAAGGCGAGCTATGAATCACGTCGTGACGTCACCGAAACGTGCCGTCGACGCTGCGTTTCGTGGGAACGCTACAGGCGTTACCGAGAAACGGGGAGGGCTCTGGCTGGCTCCGAGGGGAGTGGTTTAGAAATTGGTTCGGCCCATCTCGCATGGGGAGCGGGCCAAGGCCTGCGAAGGCCACAGGAAAGAGTTGCGCGTAAGGCACGCGTTCGCTTTTTCTCGGAACTCGCACCGACCGCAATTTTCTTCGCAGAGACAAGAATCAATTGGCTGTTTGTGCACCGTTCGCTTCCTCGCCACTGGAACGGTACTTGCCGTTCCGACGGATTGCGTGCATTCTGGAAAGTTGTTGCGCGATCGCTGTGAATGAATGAGTCATCCTTACGCACGCCGTTTGTAGTAGTAGTAGCACATGGCCACAACGTTTATTACTCCTCATTCAGACAACGTACACACACACAGATACAAAACACAGAGTGGCGTACCTGCCACGAACGATATATTTCTCTAAGAGTCATCTGCACCTGATGTTGGACATCGATTGAGTTAAAACTGACAATAGCAAACAGACTCTGCGTCGATTAAAGTAAAATACATATTTTTCCCTTCCATGTATGTACAATGATTAAAACACTCTTTAAACACAAGTAGACCCACGGTTGCAGGCTTGTTTGTTCTACACAAGCAAGAAAACAAGAACATCATTTTAATACTTGTAAACAAAATAATAAATACAGCAGCTTGTGGCCGCACCGCCACTCTCAGGTAAAACGGACTAAAATGTCGTGTGACCGATCGACAAAAATGCATTTAGCATGTACATTTGCGACTGTGCTTAGTGCAATTAAAACAAACACGTCATGTATCTGCCTCTGTCAATGAAAACTTTAGGATTTTCACAGCATATCCTCGTGAATCGGCACCAAGTACAAGTTTAACGAGTAGACACTGCCTCTACCTGCATGTTGCAAGCAGCAACATACACAATAAGGTAAGGCACCGCCATCGTGAGAGCAATCTTTTCAACTGGTATTTTCATTTAAAGGCACGGCGATTTATATAGACGAATAAATCGTAGTTTATGAGGCTCCCTTTTTAAATAGCACCGTAAAAATGCCACCGACTTCATTATTTCTAGAACTTTTCTTCCAAGCTTATTACCAGCCCTCACCTTGCAGTTAGTGTTAACAGGACACTGAATGTAACAAAAATTTTAACATTTTCTTTACCTTCCCAGGCTTTGCATCACCAGTAACACAAGCCTTCATTTACTGCTTGCCTGGGCAGATTAAATCCAAGGCCGTTATGGCTTCATTGTTTCCTGGGTGGATGATGCGAGATGCCAACAAAATATGCACCGCGCATCTTTTTCGAGTGTCACCTGATGCTGAATGGAAACAAGTAGCACAAAACCTGTCAACCGAAAATATGCCGAGCACCTGGATGTTCCCATCAGTCAATTCAGCGACATGTGCTACAAAGATAAAACTACATATTGTTCTTTCTGACAACACTGGCAGCTGATTGGCAAGGGCCGTAGCAAGTCGTGTTGGCCAAAGCGATGGACACATGAATAACAGATTCCGAGAACTCTAACTGTCCTCAGCGCACTCTACGTGCTTCGGAAAGGTATGTCAGCATTACAGCTGCCGACTAACGTTGACGGACACCCGCATTCTATCGATAGAAATGCGCACTCAACCAAGAAAGAAATCACGAAGACATTTAACAATACATTGATCGCGGATGCCTTTGTTGGTCAGTTGTCAACTACGACGGAAAAATAATCATCCATTTCTGCGTAGTACTTTTTACAACACTAGCTTACAGAAAAGACCAGTGTTAAATAAGTACGTTTTCATGCAACTCTCTGTCTCTGCATTGCTTCCGTCTTTTCACTCCCGAAGAGTGGTCGAAAAAAATTGCCGTGGCTGTCGATTACAAAATACCAGATGAAAGTTCGCACTCGCGTCGTTGGTACCTCGCTTCTACGCATCTCGCGTAAATGTCGCAATGAACCGGGTGCAGCCGTGGCAGTGGAGCGCACGTTAGTCATAACATAACTCGAACTTTTCGATTTCTTCAAACTCCGCCGCCATCTTGTCCGCCCACTCGTCAAATTGCCTCTGGAAAAAAATAAAAAAAATAATGCCAATAAACAAGCTTGTTGATAGGAGAACATCAAAGGGACACTGAGGTGAAACAATGAATCCGTTTAGACTGATAAATTTTACTCTGAGAACTCTACTGTTGTCGATTTCACCATCATAGGATTTACTAATAGAGGAGAAAACGAAGATCAGAGTTTCATTTTCAAATCTCGCGCCGCAATCTCCAGACGTGACGTCACGGATTTCAAAGTGCTTTTCTTTCGTATTTTGGCGACGTTGGCTCCACGAAATTCCCGAAACTTGGTCTGAAACTTGGCACGTTAAGTCTCTGACCCCTCAGAGAACACTGTACTTAATTTTTACTGATTAGGAATTACATAAGCCACCATAGACGCCGTCGAAATTGATGACGTTATGGTGACTGGCGCTGAAACTCAAGGTGCCGTAGCCACTCGCGTTTCCTTTTTGCGCATCTTCTCGCTTACCATGTGTCTTCTCACGGCAAGGTTGGCGATTTTGGTATTGAGAAAGACCAATTTGCTAATACGAGAAAAATCGTTTTTTTTTCTTTAGTGTCCCTTTGAGAAATTCACATTCTGAATTCAAGTGTACAGTGGGAAACACTGACCAGCACTAGGACGGATTTCGTGTGGCTGGTTCATAAAAAGTGAGTACCAGAAGGAAAGAGGAAAAAATCAGAGCCCAGAAGAATCTGCTAAAATATGACCTAGCCAACCAATCACGGCATATCTGACACGAAATAAAAGCTGAGGGCACCGGCTTGAACCTCTGGGTGGTGGTAGACACCTTTCAACGAAAGCGCAGCGCGAAAATTCTCCTGGACCAAGCTTTGAGTCTATGTCAAAAGATTCCGAGCTGGTCAAGACTGATTCACAGCTCCTTGCTACAATGGTGGCTGCGTTCCAATGCTCGCCGCAGAATAGTACCTATTTGACAGTGAGCAGTACAAGAGCCATCTGAGGTGTCATTCCAATTCTAGCGAAGAAGAGAGCATTAACAACACAGAACCTAGATAGAATTGCTACATTACAGTACCAGTCTAGCATTTTATTTGCTGCTAAAACTGTAAAAGTACTGTTGCTTCACTTCCCAATAGAGCATGCTGTTCTCCCGATGCAATAAGGGACACGAAAATAACTTTTACAGTTTTACACAAGCATATAAACTTCATAAGGGATAAGCATCAGGTAATTCTTAGTGCAACTTCACAAGAAGGTGGCACCAAGGCTGTACAGCAGAATCCCGTTTATATGTTTCTCACTTATACGTTTTCCCACAACTAAAGCTCCTGGGGCACAATCTTGCACATGCTCTGTCACAGAATGTTCTATTGCACCACACGGGATTGGTCGAGGCTCGCCTGACTGTCAGATGCGAGAACAGCCGGGGAAGGCAGCGCTGTTAATCATTTTGTCGACTGCTAGGCAAAGAACGGGCACAGAACAGATGAAGACACTGGTCCATCCGATGGAACGGTTTCCGGAAGACTTGGATTGGACCAAATGTAAGCGCCCAGGCCAAAGAAGAGAATCAGCCTGCTTTCGGTCTGGCTTAATCCAATCCCGCGCTGACAGTTTGCGAAAATGGCCACCGAAGCCACCACCAAACTGCTCATGAAATTGCGACAGCACCTACCGCCCTATCAGGACATTAATCCAGATAAGTTGTTAAAAGTCACTGCGATTTTCAATTTAAAGCTTTGAAAAAGAATGCCCCCAAATATTGATAATCAGTTATAATAATTCTATATTTCTTCATGCGTTGAAAACGTTTCTGAATTCATCGTACGGTCCCCCAGCAGATTATCAAAACGTGACGCATTCTGCCGGGGCGCTTCCCCTTCATCTATCGGCTGTTAACTCGGTCTCGTTCTCTGATGACATTACATTCCATCACAGAATGTGTACAATATGGCACCCCTGCTGTCCAGTCCCAGCACTGACACCTCCGTATTAGAATCCCCTTGTCGCACCTCATTTCTGCAACATTCCTGTCAAGTTCCTGTCTAATACGTTGCGAAGTGCTGCAGCGCTGAACATGCTGAGGAGGTACATCAATGAGTTCTGTGATGTGGGCTGCCATAAAGCCATCAAAAAGCTCAAAGAGGGTCCGGTTCTGGCATACGTGCAAAAGAAATGCCAGACTTCCATCAAGACTTCAAGCCTTTGACTGACGAATAAATTCTTCTGAGGTAGAGCTGTATGTGACTTGTCTGGTCATTCAGCAGCACTTTTTCTCAATTTTAACCGCATGTTGGTGTTACACGTTTCACGGCTACTGCGTTAATTAAAAAAAAAAAAATTTTTAACTGCGAAGCTGTTCTTATTTAAGGCTTCCCCGTCCGATGGTGTAGTGCTTATCACGTGGCATCGCAGTGTGGTGAGAGTGAGGCTCCGTAGGAAGGACAGGGCTGTGCCATGCTGGAGTGGCGAGGGTGAAGCCTGACAGGTGACCCAATGAGGGGCGCGCCAGGAAGGGGGAGAGTGAAGCCTTGTGGAAAGAGTGAACCAACAAGAGGGGCAAGAGTGAGGCTCAGTGGAGAAACCCAGCCGTTTTGCGAGAAGTAGGTCAGCAAGTGTCTTGGTGGAGTATAAAGGAGGGGCGTTGGTTATTTGCGAGTTTGCACTTTCATAACGGCCAAGACTGCCCTCGAGGAAGAAGCCGCCCGTCGTGAGCGTCACTGACCTCGCTGACGCGTGAACGGGCATGTTGTCGCCGATCCAACCGTGATATTCATGCAAGAGAGGCCGAAGCTGCGCGCCAATGAAGGGAAGACTTGAAAAACATGAAAGTACGATTTAGCCTGATGAAAGAGGGGCATCAGTTTCGCTGTTTCGACAGTGTCCGTGAAGTGGAGCTGGCTGGATTTTCTTTTTTTCACAGTCTCGCCGGAAGCATATAGGAGGCGTTTCCTCTGTAATTGAGTTGAGTCACTTACATGTCAAGCAGCAACATGATAAGAAAAAGTTGGTGTACAGACACGGACACAAGAGAAGTTGGTGTGTCTGCACGCCAACTTATTTGATCACGAATCTGTACCAACTAGCCCAACTTTTTGTTGTTCAAAGTAGAAACAGTTGCTTTCACGGGTGCCTTCACTTTGTTTCTGTTTCTGTGTAATTCCTATACTGTTTTCCAGAAACATTACATGCGATTTTAGGAGCATGCAAAAGAGCACTAATAATAATAATATCTGAGGTTTTACGTGCCAAAGCCAAGATATGATGATGAGGCACGCCACAGTGAAAAGTTCCATAAATTTTGACCATCTGGTGTTCTTTAATGTGCACTGATATCGTACAGTACACGGGCCTCTAGCATTTCACCTGCATCCAAATGCAACCACCGCAGTCGGGATCGGACCCACAACCTTCGGACCAGCAGCATCTGAGCACCGCAACCGCTGCACCACCGTGGCGGACACAAAATAGCCCCTGTGCCCTCTGATCAACTCACGTCATTCTCCTTTTGAGCCTTGGGCTTGTGCACCCTGGTCTTCTTGGCTTGTGGCTCTTCGTCCGGCTCGAAAAAGTTGTCTTCGTTCTCCTCCTCTCGGTCGGGGACATCGAGATCTTCGAAGAGCTTCACGGGAATCGTTGCGGACCTGTCACCGCGGGAGTACGTCCGTCTGACCTTCTGGACCGACAGCTCAGGGCTGTCAGTATGCCGCATCCCCTGTGAAAGATTGAACTAATATGTCAGAATACTACAAACAGGCCTCACGAAGAAGGACTGTTAGCAACATATTAGACAAGTGATTTTTCCTTCAAGAAAGAAAAAAAAATGCAAGGTATGCACGGAACATGCAGGACAGTCAGTCACAGCGAGAGCTGGAAGAGCGGCCTTTCTAGAGCCCGTTGTAAACTCTTTAGGGGCAAACAGTACTACAGTAAAAGCTCGTTAATTCGACACCCATTAATTTGGGAATTCGGATATTTCGGTGGCTCTATTGGTCCCGGCCAAAGTGCATGTTAATCTATGGGACCAAACCTTCGTTAATTTGTCAGAATTCGGCTCCGAACCACTTAATTCGGACAAATGCTGACGATTGGCGCTACACAAAAGTGCGGTAAAGCAGCGCTGGCACCACTGGAGTGAAACGAAAACCTGAGTGGCATCGCCATCAACTAGCGGGGGCGATCGCAACGTCACCGAACGTCGTCATCTTCTTTCTTCGCTCCACTGCGCCTCCGACGCCATTTTCCCTTGTGTTGTCGTGTCGGCACCGTCTCTTTTTGCGAAGTTCTTTTTTTTTTTCCCTGTTGTGACCGTGTTTGCATGCCACCACCATCGTGCGCTACAGCGATGGCAGCACCGGAAAAGCGGCAGAAGTACGAAGTCAAGAACTTGGCGACTAAAGTGGAAATTTTGGAAGCTCTGAAGAACAGTGAATCGAGACAGCACATTATGACCGACTGACAACTGATCTCCTGACCGATCAAGAAATGATTAATGACGTCACGGGCACCCAGGAAGACCACGATTCTGACGAAGAGTCATGCGAGGAGATGCAGCCGCGACCTGATCGCACCTCACGGGAAGTCTCAGAGGCGCTTTTGATATTAGGGGACGTTTGCCTGAGCGCTTCCGACAGTTCGCGTGCCGTTGGCCATTTGGAAGAGTCAAGAAAAATTCTAATGTCAGCCGGAATCTGCGCGAAAACGCAGACGACCATTACAAAATACTTCTGCAAATAAAGGTATGCTTCTCCAACTTGATTTTAATGTTGTTTTTCCCGTTCATTCGTTAATTCGGCATTCGGTTAATTCAGACAATTTTTCCGGTCCCGTGAAATCCGAATTAACGAGCTTTTACTGTATAAGTACAGTTGCAAGGTACCCGCTACATCATATATATCTTAATCTTGCGAACTAGGGAAGCACCCAGTATGCAATTATTCATCATTACACAGAGAAGCGAGGCACCCCCTACACGTCTGTAAGGCATTATGCGCACACTGTTTATGCTGTGGCTGATGAAGAAGAATTATAGGCCGAGCCCTGTGTAATGGTTGCAAAGCCTTAAAGGCCAACTCCGGCGATTTTTCGAGGTCGATGGATCTCAATGAAATTCGCTGGGTACGTTCCTTTGCACGTTTCCGTCATTTGTGCCAAATTACAGGCGTGAGGCATGCGCAGATTGTTTGCAAATGAATTTTAAAGATTGTCTGCAAACGCCCTCCTGGCTTCCCACAATTATTGGCAACATTGCGTCTGTGACGTCAGTATTGGGAAGGCGGCGGAAGTGACGCAACCGAGGGCACCGCTAACTTCTGCGCTTCAGCCGCTACAGCGAGCGTCTGCTGTGCACAAGGCGACAGACGGCGTTGGTTTGGCCGGCGCTTCGCTGGTCGTCCCGGCTGTCACAGTTTTCATACTCCGCGCCGGCGTGACCGGCATGCCTTGCACGACTTCCGGTTCGTTCGTAACAACATCTACGTCATACGTAGACAGCACACTCGGTTGGGTTTCGGTTTCGGTGTTGCGCTTTTTTTCTTATTTAAAATTATTCTCCAATTTGCCGAGTATTTCTGCTATCGGGCCCGTAACAGGAGCGTCTCAGGAACATAAAAGCACCATTACTTTGACATGGCCAAAAAATCGCCGGAGTTGGCCTTTAAAACACCTATTCGCTATGCAATTCACATTGTGTGACGCCTTGTGCTATCTCACTCTATGACCACGCTATTTTAGATCTGTTAACCTGATTCCTTGCCCAACATGACGCGTGTATAGAGTCGAGGAATTTCAAGCACAGGCATCGCTCTGTGGTAGAATACTTGACTGCCCCGCAGAAGGCCCACATTCAAATCCCACTCAAACACAGTTTTTTTGTTGTTGTTTTTTTTCTCACTGTGTGCGACAGCTGTTACAGACACCTGCAGCGGTGGCGGACAACTACTACAGCAAGATCTTTTGTTGTTGTGATCTCACAACAGATTTCGCTATGAAAAATCTTGACTGTCCAGAACCCTTGTACAGTACAGAAAAGCTGCAATAAGATTTTGATCTGAGCGAGTTGGTTTATACTTGTTTAAAAGCACAGTGTCGCTGAGAGCACTTGCGATGCGGCTTTGCATTTCTTGTCTCTGCCTCAGCCATGCTACGCTCTTGAACAAGTACAGAAGAAGCTTGCGCCCCTAGACGGCCTGCAAAGTGACGAAGCACTTATGAGAGAACACCGAGAATGTACTATCACGTTCTGTATCAGTCGCAATGCGCAAGCAGTGCCAGAGAGACGCTACAGAGAAAAAAAATATCGTAAAGGGTTCTGCCATTACGAAATAGTGCGTACCCTGTATCATGTCGCATGTTCTTCCTGCTGGCCTGCTGAAAAACCGGCAGATCCCACGCATTGTGGGAATCGATGTAATGCGAAGCAGCCAGCAAAGAGCAGCATACATCGTCTTGTATGTCACTAAGGAAAATGCATGTCATGGTTTTCATGTTAACTCCTATTATTTATGTTCGTCACACAGTAACGTCGCGCAATACCAACTTCGGGGTAAATCAAGCTAGCGAAACGGCCGCCAGCGCACCATGAGCGTGGTACGTAAGTCATGCTGTACATGACATGTGTGTCATGACTTTCATGTTAACTCCTGTTATTTATATTTGTCACACAGTCACGTCGCAAGGTACCAATTTTGGTGTATATCAAGCTAGCGAAACGGCCGCCAGCGCACCATGAGCGTGGCACGTAAGTCATGTTGTACATGACATCCGTATCATGATTTTCATCTTAACTTGTGTTATTTATGTTCACCACACAGTCACGTCGCAAGATACCAATTTTGGTGCATATCAAGCTAGCGAAACGGCCACCAGCGCCCCATGAGCGTGGCACGTAAGTCATGCTGTACATGACATGCGTGTCATGATTTTCATGTTAACTCGTGTTTTTATGTTCGTCACACAGTCACGTCGCGCAATACCAATTCCGGGCTAGATCAAGCTAGCGAAACGGCCGCCAGCGCACCATGAGCGTGGCAAGTAAGTCATGCGGTACATGACATGCGTGTCATGATTTTCATGTTAACTCGTGTTTTTATGTTCGTCACAAAGTCAAGTCGCAAGATACCAATTTTGGTGTATTGGCCTCGAGATCTTGGAGTGGCGCCCTCTCGCGTGTGACATCAGAGCGGGGACTCCGCTCTCAACCGCGCTGCAGCAGCCGCTGCTCCTGTATGCGGATCGTCTGCTTCAGGCGGGAACTTTGTCGAACGAACAGCCTCGCGACGGTCAACTAACGCCTGTAACGAATGTTTTCGAGTGTAATCTTGAACTTGTTTTAGTTGCGGCCCAATCGACAGGGCCAAGAAATCCCCCGGATGGTCGACGAGTGCGCCGATGCCACCGGCCGCATTGCTGGTTAGAAAGTGAAACTATGTGTGAGTGTTCACGCTCGTTATCTTGTTTACGCCGTACGATACTTATTAGTTTGGGTGGTGCTTTCAATATTTCAGTAAGCGTGCCCTTCTCCAGCATCTACAAGTATGTAGATAAAGCTTTTGAAAGTTAGCAGTGCCTCATCGAGGGTGAGGCAGTGTACGACGCAGGCCACGTTGTTGAATGCGCGGTCGAGGCCGTCAACGGAGATCGCATCACCGCCGCTGCTTTCGTCCTGCAAACAAGTGCGCAAGTGCCGCCTTGTTGCACACCCCCCTGCCGATGCCCATGATCGCAGTTAATGTTGGTTCAGTGAGAACGATATTACGTCGTAGTTCCTATTAATACCGCACAGGGCCGTTGCATGGGTATTAGAATATAACAAATAGTTAATCGCTGATTATACCACGCACAGGGCCACAGAGATTAACGTGGCAAAGACAAGCTGGGTCCAGTTTCACGCCACGCAGGCTAACGAAAAGCTTAAAGAGCTCCGCTTTTAAAAAAGCGTCTGCACTGCCTCAGGTGAAAACTTTTAGAGAATGTGCATTAAACAGCGGCAACAGGTTTGGCTTATGACATTGTGATAAGCAGTCCGCTAGGCGCGCGCTTGCCTTCATAAGTAAAATACATATGTACGCCATCCGAATGCAGCCGTAGTCTCAGATATCCTGCGCCGCTCAGCTGAGCTCACGAGGCGCGCTTTCCTGCGAGGCGATTCGGAGGCCGCGTCGTCGGCTCTTTGTCTAGGGGCCTTCGCGGCAGGTTGTGGGACGGCACCACACCTGGTGTAAGTCGCCTATGCTGATAGCCTGCGTGCAATAAACGCCTTAAGTATTGGTGGGGCGCTTAAACACGGTCACAAGCTTACCTAAGAGTCGCGCGTACGGTGGGTAGCAGAAGTCACTGTCCGCGAAGTGCTTGCTGCACACGGTCGATGAAGGAGTGGAGCGCTTTCCCATTCTGAGCTTGCGATGCACTTCTTCTTCAGCTTTGGTTCCTTAGGGTAGTTGTGAAAGCTAAGGCCTTTTTCACGAGCGGACGAAGTACACTGAGGCACAGAGCAGTACTTCACCATTGCGCAGTACTCGCCGCGGCGACAAGCGGCCGCAGTTCTAAAAAACAAAGATTTGTAGTTCTAAATGAACGTTAAAAGCAGTCCCACGGTTGTTCGAACAGCGTCAGTAGCGACCATACGCAAGATAACCAATTGAATATCTTTTTTGTTGAGATTTACCACAACGGCAGTTTCAACACGGCGCTGGGCCTACGTAGCAGACGAAAGCGCGCGAATCCCCGCTCTGACGTCATACAGGCGCCGTTCGCAGCGCCGCCATCGGTCGCACACCAGGCCAATACAGAGCTAGCAAAACGGCTGCCAGCGCACCATGAGTGTGGCATGTAAATCATGCTGTACATGACATGCGTGTCATGATTTTCATGTTATGACTTGTCATTTATGTTCGTCTATACAGTCATGTTACGTCATACCAATTTTGGTGTACATTCGATTAACCAAGCGACCAGGAGAGCACAAAGTCGTAGGCGGCTGGCTAGCTAGCTAGCTAGCTAGCTAGATAGATAGCTAGATAGATAGATAGATAGATAGATAGATAGATAGATAGATAGATAGATAGATAGATAGATAGCTAGCTAGCTAGCTAGCTGCAGCTCGCATGTTGCGGCTCACACTGAACATGATATAGTATCTAGTGTTAGGAACTGGCCACAATGCGAAAAGCTTATCCAAGAAGTGGATGCAGTCTTCTGTGCTTCTCTTTATCCTCCTAAAGCCATGCCCACTCTTCCAACATCTGTGACACAATCATAGTTCTAAAGGAAAGCGACGCCTCACTGGTGACTGTGACACCTTTGCGATGCCTGTACAGCAGGCAGGTAGGTTATATATAGTAGTACTATGAAGTACTATAAGCTTTAGCTTCCACCCTGGTGACAAAAGTTAGACAAGTCCAGACCCAAAGGTGGCAATGGGTACATAAAAATTAATTGAAGTCCAGGGCTTCACAAGCCAAAACCATGATATGATTACGAGACACTGTAGTAGGGGGGTTGTGGGTCAATTTTTGAGCATGGTCAGAAAACACTGCCAATCAGTAGTTGAGACTCCAGAGAACGTGCGAGCCAAACATTATAGCGCAGCACGCGGCCTATTCTCAAGGTCAGCTAGAAATCCCCCACTCTTCTGTCGACGAATGATGCCATAATCCAAAATGACCGTGCCACAAACACAACAACCACGGCCGTTGGTTGATTTGGACATCATGGGCTGCATAGACACTGCGGCCTCTGCGGGATGCAGCGATGTGCACATGCTGCGCTCTATAGTGGTAGAATTACAGTATAAAATTACAACCAGCACGCTTGTGATCAAACTGAAAGTAAGGCACACATTCAAAGGAAAAAGAAAGTGCTGAAAGTCATGATGCACACTGACAAATAGACGTAGCTTCTTGCCCCCTTGTCACCCCCCCCCCCTCCCTGTGTAGGTTTCGGTGCACTCGCTGGTAGGAGAGGAGAGAAAGCGCTAAAAGCATGCAACACATCTCTGTATCTCTGCTCATAATTGACGGATTCTAAAAATTTTTGCGGCAGTCCATGGGGCGATAAACTCCTGTAACGAAGTCATTCAATGATTACTTGGGAGTGTTCTTGCATTTGGCCCCATCGAAGTGTGCCCACCAAGCCAAGAATCGAATCTGTGTCCTCAAGCTTAGCAGAGCGACACGTTACATGCTAAGCTACCATGGCTGGTACTCGCAGCACGGTACTATAGAGGAGGATAAAGCAGGTCGTTTGGAACTGGTTCTGTGTCGTGATCCAGTTCATCAACCATTTTATTTCTCTAAACCAGAATGAAATCTGAGCACTTTGAAACCAAACCTAACCAGTACTTGCCAACTCGACTTGCTGCACAACCAGGCAGGAAAGGAGGGAGACAGGAAAGAGTGCAACTAGTCTGCAAAAGAAGTATTGCTGCGAACCAGTATGTTTTTCTTTTTAACAGTTAAATATTCTGGTTATGAACACTCCCTGTCACCTTCACTAGCTTTCTCTCTAAATTACACAAGCATTGGCTGCAACATTGCAACATTTGGAAATGTTGCAACAATTTGCACAGTAATTTACTACACGTGCAGAGACTGCTCTCTTTAGGATCCCATAATGTGGAGATTAGGTATGTGTGGACAAACTGATGACAATCTCACGTTCCAGATTCCGTGCCTGTTATACCATCATAATCATTTTCAGCCCATCTTTATGTCTACTACAGAACGAAGGCCTCTCCCAACGATATCCAATTTGCCTTATCCGGTGCGAGCTGGTTACATATGCCTGCAAATTTTCAGATTTCGTCACTCTATCTAACCCTTTGCTGTCCACTGCTACGTCTCGCATCTTTTGGTGTCCATTCCGCAGCTTCACTCTGAATGGTCACCTCAAACGTGTGTTTCATATGAAAAGCAGGTTTCCAGAAAGCAAGTGTTTGCCATACGCTTGCGAAGGAACGCACATACCCTGCGTCTCCGTGGTGGGGAGCTCAAGCGAGACTCCTGCCCCGATGCCATGGTTGCGTCAAACAGGCAAGTGGACGCATCAGTACTACGGCCAAGATCGAATGAAACATGGGACGCTCGTTCTCCCGGAAGTGCCACTGCAATAAGAAAAAAAGGAAACCGTGGCCATTTACAACAGGAAAGTATGCAAGACACAAAAGCAAACGAGCGACAGCCCTGTAATTGCAGATGCCCTTTATACAGTTTGGTGAAACAGCAATGCAAGGGCAAATTGCTGTGCAGTCTCTAACATGTCGCATACACGCACATACATACACACAAAAAGCATATTTTTCCTCCAGGTCTAACTTCTGTAGAACGGAGCCTTGAGTTTAAACAATTCAGCAATGCTGCAAACTGATCTTCCTGCTATAAAAGTTCCCCAGTTAGGTCGCATTTTCCCTGCCTGGTCACACATTTGGCATCACATATATTTACACCCGACAGCAAAAGTTTATGGGACGTGGGCTCCTCTGCAAATGACAATTTCTGCTCCATTAGTGCATGACACTTCTAATCTAGCAGGTTACTATATAGGTTGCAAGAACTACTAGTGGCTGTTAATTGAGGGCTAAATTCGCAGACAAAACTGGAATATATAGCTTCCTCGAAAATTTTGTGTCGCGCAAACTTGCGCTGGAGGGTGTACCTACATGTACTTATGTTTTTTAAAAACCATACACAATTAAACCATGTAATCCACAAATAAAACAGTCGAGATGAAGACAAAGACAAGCCTTCATCTCGTCCCGTCTTAGATGCTGTTTCATTCATCTTCTGCAATGCACTAACCAGACCAATCAAGCGCACTGCTCACGTTAACATAATTGCAATCAGTGTTGTAGCCAGGTGAGTAGTTCTTCCATGCCATTTCTAAGTAATTTTGCTGAAATCAATGCACCATGTTCCTCTTTTAGTGTATTTTGTTCACATAAAAGCACACTTTCGTTTGAGTCCTTATGTAATGCCTTTAGGCCCATGAATAGATCCGGGAGGGCATGTCCAAATATCCTGACCCCAACCCACGCAGCAAGACACATTGAGGAGTTGAAACTCCATTATCTGCGGCAACCAGACAATGTCACGCTCCCGCAAAGCCACTTCATGCTAGCAGCATGTGGCGGCCAACAAGGAAATTGCCGACATTTCGACTGTCAAGGGAACTGGCCACGTGTATTGCTACCGTTCAGTCGCAGACACTGAACACGTTTGGCCGCTTGCGTTTCTTGCTCCGACGATATGGCCTCCTTGCTTAAGCGCACAAGAAAGTTACACAATAAAAAGAACTAACACGCCCACTGTCGTAAATGCCGGTGTCTGTGCAAAAACGCTGCTGAAGATAGTGCGCGCAGGCTGTTCACCTTTCTACAGCAGAGCTGTTATGCTCAAGGTTTGCCATGCATCGTAGATAAAAAGAATTATCATCATCATGAACCAGCACACGCTCTGATTTGTCCGGCATGGGATGGAAAAATTCTGATGGGGGAGAGAACGCATACAGAGAGAGCGAAAGAAAGAAATTCCTGGCAAAAAAATTTCTTGGCAAGGCAAGATGTGAACCCACGTACCCATGATCCGAAGGCAAGCTTCATAACTCTGCTATCCAGGCACGCTAGCAGAACATAGCATAGCCTTGTATACAGTGGTGGAACAGGGTACATGGGTTTGGGAGCAGTCCTGGGAGCAGAAAGATGTTTTGGAGCAGCCAGAAAGACCTTTTCGAGCAAGTTTGGAACCGTCGGAAAGACCATTCAGAGCAGCACCGTTTCACAGCACTTGCGAAGCAGCATTTGTCCAATGCTGCATTTAGCAAACACAAAGCTAAATTGTGCAATAGCTATGTACACATTTTCATGCTGTTTTCGTTCTCTTTTATACAGTTCGTCACTCAATGGCCACATTCGTGCCAGGTAGTACAATGCCTGGGAAATATGCTCGTATCCTGGAAGTTTTCTCCCAGTAATACAAGGAAGGCGTTAGGCTGACTTATATCGAGAACAGCGGTTTAGTGTGTGCAAAGCTAAACATCGCTTTGCATTCGTCAGTCACGAGGTTGCGACAGTCAACGAACGCACCCAGTTACGCATTACTCACGCAGACAACGTAACAAGTGTGTCTGAAAGGCATAACTATTTAAACTATCCTCCACCTAAGCAAAGATAAAACCAAAGATCACAAGCAAAAATGCGTAATTGCCTCAATACAAAAGCGAACCGAATTAACAAGTGCAGGCGAAGTGTTTGAAATGCTTCGTTCAATTAGGAGGCACTGGTTCAATACACGTAGCTATGAAAAGTTGCGGGCCGCAAAGCTAGGATCGTTTTTCACCTCCAATGTTCACCGCTCCGATTGACCCCTTTGAAAAGACCTCCTGCCAATAAGCAACAGTGCGCGCGCCGCGCCAGCAAGCCATGCCTCCCGGCACCTGGTTGTGTAAAGAAGAGTCTAAACAGGCGGCCTTGTGGTGTTTCAAAGATCGCCAACTCCAGTGTCAACGCTAGAACACAAGTGCCCTTGCGTCTGTTTTCTATGTGCGTCATAGATGCTAGAAATGTAGATTGTGTTCATAATGGGAAATTTGAAAACTAGAAACTATTAAACTTAATATCCCCCTTACTGGCCAAAATGTCCACCCCTACAAAATTTCTGGGGAGAACCCTGCTCCCCATTAACCCCTTAAAGGGACCCTAAAGGCAAATATTAAGTCGACGTCAATTGTTGCAATAGCGTTGCAGAAACCTCGCAGTGCTTGTTTCATGCCAAGGAAATGCTTATTTTGAAAGAAAATCACGTTTTACTGGTCCTCACGGCGTTAGCGCACTTCAAATCCCCCGCCTGAACGGACCTTCTGACGTAGCAGTTGCCGTGCCCAACGTTGCCTGTCTTTACTGCCCGGCCGCCGAAGCTACGGTTTCTTGCGCAACAGCGGCCATCAACCTTGCCAAGACGCAGCCACGGGCCACTCCGAAACTGTATACAGTGAAAGCTCGGTGATACGATCACAACTCATACGAATTTCGGGGTGATACGAATTTTTCGTTGGTCCCGGCCAAGGCCCATTGGCCTGCAATGTAATAGAGTACGGTTGCTGCGAACCGATTTTCACCCAGCGACATTTGATACGAATGTACGCTACCGCCCAGGTACGGAGAGGTACTGTCCGCGCTAAGCACGTGCGAGCGCGGTAACGCAATTGTGGGCATGCGCACTGCACCGCCAAATCGTCAGAATCACGGTGTAAGAAAATCGCTTTTCTTACGGTCACAATAAACCTTCAGAGATGCGTCACGGCCTCCGACATTGTGTGCACGAATCTTTGAGGCTCTTATGTGCCTCCGTGTGCTTTCGCGTTTAGATTACAGAGGACATTAGCGCCATGCTTTTTTTTAAAGCGTCGACGCGGGTTGCTCTCGTTGTACTGTGTTTACACGTGCCTGCTTCGTGCATCAGACATCCCATGAAAGTCAACATGAACGTCAACATGCGCGACCGTTGAGGTCGCACTTGTTCGGGCACGGCCGTAAATCTCCCAAAAAACATCCCCAACACCACCGTGATAACAAATCGTAACACAGGATCGTGGTTCTGTAATTTTGTGGCATTAACCCATCGCTTCAAAGCGCTTCTTTCGTTACTTTCGCTGCAGTACTCAGGTGTCATGCAAAAATGCATACTAAATTTGGAAGGGGCTATTGCTGTTGCGGGTCACAACACACCTTGTTCATTAATTAAATATGCGCGTACGGGCCGTATATTACGAGTGCTGGTATGACTGCTGACCTCTAAAAACTTAACTGACAATCATTTTGGGTTCTTCCCGACGTTGCTGCGGCGCTGAAAAGCAATAAATGAAAATGTACGCCAGGTTCCTTTTGTCGCATGCTAATTTTCCATGCTTTCTGGTGATACGAATTTCGGATGATACGAATATTTTTGGTGGTCCTGTCAGATTCGTATCACCGAGGTTTCACTGTAGTTAACTGTACAGGAGCTTAGCTTGGCCAGCAGCAGAGGAAGTAGGGTATCGACAGGGCGAAAATAGCGAGAGCCAAGCACACGCAGCAGTACGCGATACTGAAACTACAATCGAGGCGAGCAGCTCGGCGAAAACGGAACTTTTGAGCCACTCGCGCCGTTCCCCATGGTAGCGCCAAGAGGTTCTTTTTTCCGTGAATCAAACAGAAACGAACAAGCAGCATTTCATTACGTCTTGTGATGCATGGAAGGTTCTTTTTTTATTGTAACTATAGTTTGATCAGTAGTGGTTGATTGTACTCGGGACTCTATGACGTCATCAGGATCATTTCCAAAATGTCCCACTCGTGGCGCACATCGTGTCCTACATTTACCTTAATTTCTCAATTACTAGAGCACTGCTGTTGATACTATTGACGTTTTAGATGTTCTCACACATTGACCTTTCACTCTGACTTTGCCTTTAGTGTGCCTTTAAGCGCCAACTAAATTACGAAAAATTGTTACAAAATAGCCAAATTTTTTTTATGACGTGAAATGCTTCAGTAACACGTTCAAAACAGAAAAAAACTTGCGAAAATGATTTACGGCTTATAAAAATGCTTTATTCATCATATTTTGCACAGTCATGTAATACCCAGGCCCGTAACCAACAACTTTTTTTTCAGGGGGCACACGTGCTGAAGGCCTTGAAAAACACATTTTCGTTATTTATTTACGGTTGAACACCCCACCTCCATCAGAATTTTGAAGGGGGATGGGGGCTAGACCTCCCCCCCTGGCTGCAGGCTTAGTAATACCCCATACCTGGGGCAGAAAGTACAGGCTCCATTTCACTTCCCGTGAACAAAATGTACTATTCCTCGATAGTTCAATACAAACTAGAGGAGGCTAGCAGCCTTGTGGTAGCGCATTCAAAGCACGGCACTGTGCCATGTTCGTTTCTAACGCGCAAGAGACGCAAGGTGCGCATTTCGCCGTTTAGTGAGCAGATTCTCATTAAATAAAAGTGCTAATCACGGAACCCGTGCTGCCATCTATGTTTTAAATAGGACAACACCATTTGATGAGCTAGCCTTGTCAAAAGCCTCTTGAAACATTGCTGAAGAGCCACGACGAGCACAGCTCGTCATAAGCAGTTAAAAGAAAACCTGTATCCACAACCGTATGGGTCTTTGAAATGGCATAACTTAAAACGTCTCGACCTACCTGGCAGTGCTCGCTGGGACGGTGCGTGATCGGGGGTGGATGTGGCAATTGGAGCTGTTGCACCTGTGCGACTTTTCTGAGACCGCCGCGAGGAACGTCTCTCGATCGGGCTCACGCCGAGCTCCAGCGTCTCCGGCGCAGGTGGCTCGGATGCGGTTACCGCTGCCGCCTGTTTCGCTTGCATGAGATGTCTGCTGCTGGTCCTTCTCTTAGCAGGCTGCACGTGAAACACCGTTATCAGTTGAAAGGTACGTGAAAAGTGACTAGCGGGCGTAAATACAACCTTTGTCAGAAGAGTTCCAGGACAATAGTTTTATTTCAGAGTTTGCAATACTAAAAAGGAACAAAAGTTATGTTACCTGGTATGTGCTCTTACTTGACATTACTTTGGCCATGTTTCCGCGCAAATCACAAGTGTAGGGCTGTGCTTAGCAACACACTGTTCGGGTTATTGTCGCATTAGTCAAGGTGACACAATGGATCCTGACTGTGAGCAAAGAGTGAACATTAAGTTCTGTCTTAAGCTCGGGAAAACCCCTAGTGAAACGTGAAACATGATTAAGCAAGAATACGCAGGCAAGACACATTCAAGAAGTCATGTTTTTTCCCCCGCGAGTGAAGAGGCGACTGGAAGGGAAGATATCGCAGACATCGAAAGGGCCGTGACAAATGAGCTAAAGCACTGCAGTTATAGATTTCCCTGCTTGCTTCCAAGACCTCCAGAAACGTAGGCAAGTGTGTATGCCTAGATAGCCAAGGGGACTACTTTGATAGGAGCTAGGATCATTACTTCGTGTGTGCAATTTTCTATTTTTTAAAGGGGTGGTGCCATCAAATTTCGAGGCTATAACAAGCCTGTTGTGGGTTTCCTCTGTATGCAAGGACATTCCACACGAAGGGTTGGACACAGCAAACGTTTAGAATATATTTTCATTCACTTCCAAAGTGTACCTAAATGCTCATTCTCCCGATCGAAACCCATCGCTAGCGCGCCAACAGTGACGTAGATCTGTAGGATGGGCAACGAAAGTTGTAGTGACGTCACACCAAATCTGCTGTAGTAACGTGAGTGACCTCCGGACCTCCGCCACTTCCGCAACGTACGTACCGGCTGTAATGAACTAGAATACATTCTAGTTCACTGTAGTACCGGCAAAGCATCGGTTGCTACATCACTCCCCGAGTTTCGATCGCTTCCTGGCTATGTGCGTCACAGCCTTGTGTGGTCACGTGACCACGCCTCCTACACTTCTACGTCACTGCCCAACCTCGGCGCCCAGAAACCGAAACCGAAAGTTGTCCAAATCAAAAGCGATATTAAGTTATTTAGCGAGAATACATGAATCTTGGTGCGTGCATCATGCTTCCTGGAGCTATAGGAAACGCTTACAGCAAAGAATGCGCAAGCCACAAATTTGGTGGCACCACCCCTTTAAGCAACCTTTGTCCTGGAACTTTTCTGACAAAGGTTCTAAGTTGGCCAGACGGACGGACCACTGTGCAAAAGATTGCCAAAGAAGAAGTAAGCAAAACACTACACATTACCGATAGGCATGTGTCCACAAATGACAATGAATGTGCTTGTTCAACATTTTCAACCTGCTGCATATTTGCCTATACAGTTGAAACCCTCAATAACGAAATCGGCGGGGAAAGCACAAAATTTCGCTCTTGCGGGAATTTCGTTGGCGCGAGAATGCGGCAGAAAAGACATGGAATTTACAAAAAAACACATTTCATTTCCAAAAGTAAGTTTACTTTGGCGGGCCTTACTACGAAACAATGTCATGCCTCTCGATCGGGAATCTCGTATGCCACGGCACAAAGTTCGCCACATGCACTGGTCAGTGACGGCGGCACTGCGCTGTCACCAGTACCGTCATCAAGTGCGCCTACAGGTGAACCTTCTTCCGGCTCCGCTGGATCAGCGCAGAATCGCGGACAGCGAGCTTCACACAACACCGAATTCTTCGGCGATGTCCATTTTTTTCCTGCCCTTTTCCACCTCACTGATGATTGCAGCCTTATCTTCCAGCGTGATGAACTTCCGCTTTTTCGTTGGAGGCGGCATCTTCGCAGGCAGCGAAATCGGATGAAGCAATCGCAACATGCAGCTCACGTTGCACCAAGCGACTAAGCGAACGCTCCACAAATGGCCCCACACACGCGATCATGTGCGCGCAAAGCCGACAAAGCTAAGCACAGAGCCAAGCCAACCAATGAAACTCCATGAGGAATGCGGATTTGGCTACGTAGTCCGCGATAACGAGCAGGTGTTTCGGCAAGTCATCATCATCATCATTGTCGCCAGCTTTTTTTTTTTTTTTTGTAAAAAATGATGGCAGCTGCTTCTCAAGTGCGTTGTAGCGATAGTTGTGCACAATTTAAGTGTAGCATGAATGCATTTCAGCAGTTTTCGAATGTAGTTAATGTTGCGAGAGTAGATTATTTGCGCACTGGTGCTTCAAAAATTTCATTAATGAGGGACTACAGTATGAATATCTTTCGTAGTCTCGAGTTACGAAATACATTGACTCCTATGGGCGTTCGCCGGTGCTCCGAAAATATTTCGTTGCGGTGAGAATTTCATTCCCTCGGGATTTCATTATCGCGGGTTTCGACTGTACTACAAAAATAAATCTATGCAAGAAATACCAGAACGAAAAGCCATAAACAGTGAAGTGTGTCGGTACACCTACACTCCTGCTTTCAGGTAAAGAAATTCCTTTCTTGCATTTGACAGTACGGTAGGACATCTAGGTCATCTTCTCGCGACTGCTGGTGATGTTTATGCATGTATGAACAATCATTTGCCAGAGTGCCTTACATTCGTTCCCCTCTTCGAAAGTGCAACGATAACAACGAAATATCGAGATGCACCACATATGTAAGTGTGATCAAGTGTGAACTTAATTCAAGTGCTATTACAGTTTGTTTCATTAATGAAATATACAGAGTAGTCACAGGGACTTTGGGTTATCGCATGTAAAGATATGTAGGACAATATGGGTAGTAACCAGGTTAAAAACAGCAGGAAATTACAAATTGCCATATTACAGGCATATAAATGAAACATCATAGCAACTAAAGTTCAAAACTAAGAAAAAAATACAGACAAGCATACTATAAGAAAATACATCAGCACAAGGTAGTTCAAGATTAAATGGGAATATGCAAGAATAGTTTGTAGATTAGGCAGGCAAGTGTAATAATAAACAGTAATTAAAACATAATGTAATGACTATACAAAATGAAGAGTGCAGAGAAACGCAGCAACTTAGTATACATGAAATATCATACGACCAATCTACAATGTACTAATGCAATGACACTGTTAGCAATGTCACGTAGCCTCTCCCCACTTCCTCCTCATATGAATGCTTAAGACTCATCCACTACAATTTCCAGTACAGTTTCCTTCGATAAACCAAAAAGATCTTTGCCTGTGCTGACACTAAAAGTTTATAAAAGTAAACGTGAATACATGAGAACTAAACACGATACTTACAGTACTTGTTTCGTCGGATATGGTGTTCTCTATGCCACCAAGAATCTTCCTCGAAGGATTTCCTAAAAAAAAAGAAATTTTAAAAACGCACTTCAACAATAAAATACGGCACTTAGCTTCAGCACATTACGTTAGCCTCAAGCCAAAGAAGCTAAGTGTACTGAAGATGTATGAATGGCGAAAAAGTACATTCTGCAGGTGGAGTGTGGAGCTGTCAACATATTAGACAAGTTCTCAGTTACAGTGAAATGCCTTTACAACGAAGTTCTCTGAACCTTCAAAATACTTCTTCAAACAAATTGCTCCAATATTAACATCGCAAAATACTGGGAAGGGCGAAGCGGCTCGTGGGTTACGTGCGCCCCAGTGACACGGGCATACCACGGACTTCTGCGACACCAAACAGAAACCTGCCTATCTATACACCTTTTTAACGGAGAGAAGGCTCCCCTCCTTTCTGGGCTGTTGCGCGGGAGTACAAAAGCTGACGTCACAGCCTCGGCAGTGCATTTTTGGGGGGTCGTGCGTGTTAACAACAACCCAAAGAGGCTTTGGCGGCTCCCAGGGAGCCTTCGTTGACAAGGTCTATAAACTATGGGGGGAAATGCCCGTGCTAGCGACTGCAACCATTCGATTCGAAGAACGAAGCAAATACGGCAATAGTCGATCCGTTATTAAGAAGTTTCCAATGTTCGCTCACAATACGAAGTCGGCTGGAGCGAAAGCTACTACCTTCCATGCAATTCGCTTTGCCTAGACGGAGAAATAGAAAATGCCATGATTACCTAGGTCCACTTCGAAGTGCAAGTTGTTATATGAATGCAGTTTCGCAACTAACGGATAGTTACCGTGTTGAGAAACTCAACTCGAAGTTTCGAACAATCGCGTTCCAATGTATCTACGGCAGAGAACCGCAACTTACGAAACGAGTTTACAGCAGAAGCGAGCCTTTTTAACAGGTGCTGCCTTTGTCAGTCGGTTAAGAAAACCGCATTCGATGAACATTCGACAAAAGGAACGTGATTAAAACAGCTGTCTGCGTTGCGCGCGCCTAGGAAAAAGAAAGCTTTTCAAAAAAGTGCGCGGCCACTTGCGGACACTGCCGCCATCTTTGTAGTTGACATTGGATAAAAGTGAGCAAACTAGTGAATTGTAAGGTACGATAAAATAACCAGTGCATGCGCACTCATGCGCTTTGCTTAAATGAGTTAAACAAGAAGTTTAGGAAAGAGATAAGAGCTCACCAGCATCACTTTTCCGAACGCGTCTCAGCCGTGGAAGCATCGCGAAGTTTCAACACAACGCGCGTTTGAGCACGTTTGGCTACTCTCGATGACAGGTACTAACTTGAATAAAAACTTCGCAGAAATAAACTTGGACTTTCAATTAAGTTCCAAAATATTGTTTGTGTAAAAAGATTTTTATTTCTTTGTTGTAAGTGTGAGATGGTGTTCAAACTTGCGTTTTAGTTACGAATCTCAAAGGTCATGTTTTGGTTGCGCATGGTGATTGGTCAGTTTTTAATTTTACAATATGTCATATTTGGGAGCACAGAGTATAAGAATCTTTATGCTCTTGAGATTTTTGGATACTACATGCGCCAAATGAACGTGTAAAAGCCATAAATGTATTTTCAGTTTTCAAAATTTAATTTAGCGTTTGAAGAATAAAAAAAGCATAGCCTTAAAGATGTGTACCCAACTGCCAACTGAGGTACCTGCGGCTGAGGTGCCTGGGCCTGGGCCTGGTACCTGAGGTGTTCAAGTGAAAACAAAAAGCACGTAATTTATCCATACATCTACACATACACGCTCTCTCCATGCGTCTTTACAACGTTCAACAACTTTTGACGCCAAAAAGATTTCAGCCAGTAAACATTTGCGTTATCTAGGCATCAAAGTAAAACTAAATTATTCGTTTTTAAATAAATGACTTTAAAAATATAATTAATTTTTTTAATACTAGATGGCGCAGTAACACGTAAGTGCATAATTTAGGTCACATTTTAGTGATTAATATTGGGAGTTAAACGCGCTAGAGGTGGTGCGACTATTCATTTCATTTAACCAGACCTCTCTCTTCGCTTTCGGTTCCCATGATTACCGATTTCCTCTCCTAGGCCCTCCACCTCTCCTCCGCTTGTCTGTCGCGTCGTCAGCGTCGTATCCGCAGGTCCGTAGCGGTGGCCTGTGTGTGTGGGGCGTGCGGCCAGCAAGCGTTCACGCCAAGCAAGAAAACTTGCAAGACTTTTGTCGCTGCCTACATCGCTCGCATCTGTGGGAGACGACGCTGCCGTTGTGCACACACCGGCCGCTACTCTCCTGACTAGGAACGGAGCATGAACTGAGGAAAGCGGGCACGATAGACGCGAGAAAAGATTCGGTCCGGCGAAAAAGGCAGCGCGGCGGGACCAAGATGGAGCTAGAACCTTACCGCCGATCTTTCACGGTGGAGAGCCTACCGATTGAGATCATGGATCACATTCTGAGTTACTTGTCTTACGATGAGATCAGTGTATATCGAAGGGTGAGTTCATTCTCTTGCCTTTCCTGCAGTCTTTGAGTTTGAAGGCGTGGGGTGGGGGTGCAGTTTGTTTTTGTGTCTCTCAGGGCGAGCGACTTGAAACGCGTAGCTTACGTGGAATGTTCTCGGTCGCCCGTCTTCGTATTGCATTTTGCAATGCTTCGCACAGTCATTGTAGTATTCTGAGTTGTTGTGGAAGTGCCTGCAAATAGGCGCGATTCCTTCTGCAGCGTTTTTTTTCGTGGCATATGCGTGATTCGCGGTATATTCGGTTGCTATCGAGACATGCACTTAAGTCGTAGCTTATGTGTAGTAGCTACTCTTTGTTTTTGTCGTGTGGACATGGGGGCCTGATTTGCGATAAGATCGCGATGGCCTCTCCCTGTTGACTCGTGGACATTTGCTGGAATGGAGATAACGGCAGCACCATGTGTCCACGAGCGCTAGGGGGGACGAAAGCCACTGACAAAAAGAACTCTCTCAAACGAATGAGCAACTCTTGCATCAAAAACATCAGAGCACACCCTTCGAAAGTTCTAGGGGTCTGTTCTGACGATCCAACCGTAACTTATTGCCAAATGTTCCAATGAAATCCCTTACGATCCTCTACATGTATGACTCAGTGTATCCGAGAAATCATCAAAAACAGGACCCTTTAATCGCTGGTCGTTTATTTAATGTCGTCTACAGTTTTGACATTGGTGTTTGCGTGTTCGGGCACGTGCATGGTCTTTGGAGAGAGTTTTGGACAGAGGTCTCACCTCCCCCCTCCCCCCAAGTTTACCTTTAAAGTGGAACTGGTGAAACACTGAGAAATAACATTTGTATAAATTACAGGTTATTAAACCTGAAAACATATAGCTGTCTGTTTGAGTGAAGCGTACGCAAGGCAACGTTATGCTGTTACTCTAGTTATGTTTCGAAACATATTGAGCACTCTAATATAGGCTACATTGCTGGTACTTTAGATTGAGCATGACATGGTCTTCACCGTTCTCTACAGGCGAACGATCGTGGAAGTTTTCCTTATAACATCCTTGCACTGCTATAAAAGGCCGAAGGGGAGTAACAGAAATGACTAGATGGCTGAGAGGAGGAGAAAACGCATAGTGCCATGCGTGGTTTATTAGCCCCGAGAACGAACACTGGCGTCGCTGCAGTCGTGGCGAAATAATGTCACGGCAAGGACTCTGCTGCCTCGCCCCCGACAGTTGCTTCTTTCTGGGCCCGCCGTGTACCCGCTCCTTCGCGATACGGCGGCAATTACTCCTGAATTTCACGATGCAAATCTGGCAAGGTACAAGGTTCAATTATTTATTACTAGCGAAAGTTAACTACGCTGTATAAAGTTTGACTAATATAGCTTAGGATGGGCAAACTTCCGTCCGAACAGAACACCCACTGTGAAAATGGTGATGCAAGACATTCGTTGTTGTCACCGCATACTCCAAGAAATCGGTGCTAAGAAAATACTTATGCTAAACTTCATTACAACTTGGCACAGACTCCACGGTTAAAACGTGTATCAAAGCATTACAATGGAAATTAGGACGTTTTCAGCTTACTGACTATACGTTGCGGTTTACCGTGCAAGTTATGTCTGCCTCTGCAAATAATATAGGTGATTTGACAGAATCCGCTTTCTGCTACATGAGACTTTAGATGCATCTGTCTGTCATACACAATCACTTATCATATTCGGGAAATTAAACAAAATAATACTGCCACACGCACAGAACGGTTTCGGAAATGCCGAGGTGTGGGTATACTTGGATCATATGTGCAGATTTCTTCTCAACAGTCGTCGGGGATTATGTAGTCGCATACCCTGATTTGGTCCGCCACGGTGGTGTAGTGGTTACGGCACTCGACTGCTGATCCGAAGGTCGCGGGTTTGATCCCGGCCACGGCGGTCGCATTTCAGTGGAGGCGAAACGATAGAGGCCCGTGTACAGTGTGATGTCAGTGCACGTTAAAGAAGACCAGATGGTCAAAATTTCCGGAGCCCTCCACTACAGCATCCTGTATAATCATATCGTGGTTTTAGGATGTAAACCCCAAATATTATTATTATACCTCGATTTACGCGAACTGCTGGTCCGATCTACCGCTGCGTCACGAATGGTAATGTTCACTTCACATGAAAGCTCTGCTAGTAATCGTCTGCAAAAAAAAAAAATGCCAGAAATTCGAAATGAACTATTTCACTGGCGCACTCAGCGACATGGCCCACGTAATAATGAAACGTCCTTCGCCTCAATGAGGCAACGATTGGTCTGTTACGTCAGGTCCACATACAGGTTGATGCTGCTCAGACGTAATCAACTGCGAGAAGAGTTAATTTATGAGGTGGCTATCTAAACTATACTAACGAGCGTGACAGAACCGTTGCTACAATACTGCAGGAAGGCAATCTGACGGCAATAAGAGTTTCGCAATCACGCGTGCGCGGGGCTTAGAACACCGGCAAAACGCTCTCCACAGTTGCACGGATACAAATAACACTTGTGGAAGCGAAACCAGCATATTTTTTAAAGAATCGCCTGTGAACAATGCATCCTAATAACACCAATATGGTGTATTACGTGTCAAAACCACTACTTGCTATGAGGCATGCTGTAGAATAATTTTTACCATGTGGGATTCTTTAATGTGCTCCTGTATCTAAGCACAGGCATGTTCTTGCTTTTCGCCTCCGTCTGAATGCAGCTGTCGTGGCTGGGAGTCGAACCCATCCTTGGGGTTAGCAGCGCGACACAACAACAAGCCTGATCACCCCTTTCAAATTGTTCACGACAGGGCGCTGGCACCGTTGGCGAGTGTGCAGAAAAAAAAATGTATATTTCCTGACTGTCTTGCCAGGAACATTATCACTGCTGTTTTCATCATTTATCTTAAGCGTGAGACAAGCAATAAGCGAACGCTAACAGCGCAACAGCCTACGAAGCGAGTGCGTGTTATGTGGGCGCGCCACGGCAGGCGATGAAGAGTCCATGCCGCGACGTCATCCAGGCCTCCCGCCAGATGGCGCCACTCCAACTTCTCTGGGCTAATAGGTATTCGTACAAGTGAGTTGTCTTCTAAAGGGCGAAAACTGCTTTACTGCATTGGTGGTCAATATCAATGGTACCTGTGTTAAGCGTCTGCATTGGGACTGTATGACTGTACATTCCTTTCAGTGCTCGGCCCCACCAATCAAATCTACCACGGTTGCATAAGAAGTGGCCAGCCAGCATTCTCTGTAGAGTCGCAGACATAACACTGTCAGTTATTCCATTTATTTTTGCACAAGCTTTCACGAAGTCAACTTCGAGCCACAGCCGATTCAGAAGAGTATGTTGGCTCAGTCAGGTTGAAGTTACTGCACAGACTTGCAATTTATGCAGTGTAGTAAACATATCAGGTGGTGACGGTACTTTGCAGCATCAGTCAGACATTAGAATTCAAATGTAGTAGTCTTCTTCATGCGGTGTTCTGGCAGCCTCGTCCGCATAGTCATTGCGACTGGCTCAACACTGCCGCATAAGCAGAGCACCAAGTCGGGCTAGTTGATTTGATGTTCATCATAAAGGCTTTTTAACTGTGCCAACAAGCACGGACAATAGAGGAGAAAGGAAGACTGGACCGCGCACATCCAGTCTTCTTCCCTCTTCTGTCTGTGTTTGTTAACGAAGTTAAAAAGCCTTTACGATGAATACCTGCATAACTAGTGATTAAAAAAGACAACTAGTCTTTTCTTATTGAAATTTCTTGGTTTTCGACTTCAACCGTTCGCGATAGAAGGACTGACAACACACATGTAAATCAGCTTTGAGCGACTTCAGGAGACTTTCTTGGTCCTCAAGCAGAAGTTGAGACGCCTGTTTCTGTAGCTCCGTGCCTTTCGAACTTTGTTATCGAAATGCAAGGTTGTTTGTCAGCCGCGCTGACCGAATTCCAAATGAGCGGCATGATAGAGCACTTACGTGCGCATATTTTATTCGCATGCATGGTAGTCTGAATTATTAGCTCCCGAAATTTTTCACTTTGGCATGTGTGTATATACGCGCACACATACCAACACACAAACATAAAGGTTGGTTGAACGCCTCCCCTGCCCGAAGAATGTTTCTGGCAATGCCCCTGATGCTGCTTCTCATCATGGAGGCAGAGACGAGAAAATTGAGTACATTGATGGTCAATGCAGATTGCAGATGTTAGAATTCTGTTTACACCTTGTAGCCTTAAATCATCTTAAATCAAGATAACCAACCTCTTCCTATAGCTGATCCACAGAAAAAGTGCTGGCAATCTGAACAAAAAACATAGAAAAAAAAGGGGAGGGACTGGTATTGTTTTAAGTGTCACATAAGTATGCTAGATTCTGTTTCATATGAAGCCATACACTTATGTGAAGCATTCATAGATAATCAAGCACCAAGGTGGAAAAAAAACATGACACACATCCTACATAACCATGTAACGTTATCAAACATGGCTGTAGGCCATCTCCACAACCTGTTCATTAAACAACTTTCACATTATCTACAGTGAAACACTTGCTTTACTATTAATGCAGTGCTGTAAAACTGTTATATATTATGATCCATCTACAACAGCTAAAAAAAAAAACTTTTCATGAAGCAGCCAGGTAAACTTCTTGGCATTGAAGGGAATGCTATAGGGGCGGAGCTTCTGCACAAGTAGTCTGGTATGGTGTGCGTTTTGTACCACTTTGAAAGGTGATGGCTTCACGGTATACACATTGCATACCATTTGCTTTGGCTGCTTAGACAGCCATTTGTCGGTGAAGTTCGTCACAGGATTCCAAGGTGAGTAGACAGAAGAGCCAGAAGGCTACAAACACTCGCCTGGAGACAACGCAGACATTTTGTATGAAGCACACATAGAAAGTGCAACATTACCAAGCGTGCAGATACCCGAAATGACAGCTTATAATGTAAAACAAATATTAACATCTCTCTGGCATGTGCTGCGTTCTCTTTCAAGCAGCTTCTGTTAGATAATGAAGGAATGTTGTCTTCTTTTATCTTTCACGTACAAAACACGGATCCAGTTTTGGCACTGCATTCATCAGCGGTAGCACTCGCATAATTTGGCTCTGTAGTGTTCACTTCATTGCCAGGAAAAGTTGTCTGTGACTGTGTCCCAGCACAGACCCATCCAAGAACTTCCTGGTAAATATGCGTAGCCTCACTTTATTTGGCTTCTTTAGTTTGAAATGCAGTTATTTATAAAGCACGTTTTTTTGACGCTGTCTGTGTACTGATTTTGCTTGCACAAGAAGTCCCGTCGTCAGTGGTTGAACCTTGCGTAGATGTACAACTGTGTGCGATGCACTGACTGGTGTTGGTTAAACGTTGTCCCACACAGGTGAGCCGCCACTTCAACGGGTGCTGCCAGAGGCTGTTGAACCAGGGATTCTTCCGGGCCGAGCGGTTCCACGCACAGTGTCTCAAGGCCGTCAAGAAGCAGCTTCCGCGGCGAGAGTCCGAACGCCGCACTCACCCACTCGCGCGCCACTGCGAGATACTTACCAGCATAGAGACACGTCTATCTCTACTCAGCATGACGTTCATGAAGTACATGGACATGAACCTGTGCTGCTTCATCCCTGGCAAGGTGAGCGTTCCTGCCACGGATCCTGCTACTTTCTCTCTCTCGCTGAAAGATAGAAAAGCATTTCTCGGAAATCAGTTTTGCGGAAGCCCACTAGTTTGAGGAAGTTTCATTTCTGGCACGAAGGTGCAAGGAAACCTGTATGGGTTTCTTGGAAAGAAAGCGTTGTAGTTGAAGAAAAATTCATCCCGGTCCGGGGGTCTGAGCTTGGGACGAACGCTTTTCCGAGTGGTCATCCGAGCTAACGAGGAGGCGATTCTCTCTCACTCCTACGTCTCCGTAAAATGTAGTGGGCCTAGCCAGCCACATTGTAACGAAAGGGTATCAGAGAAGCAAATTTGTCTTTACTCTCTCAGAGTTGTGCACGTGCACCCTGTCTGTGGGAGAAGAGACGAATGTTGACATTTCTTAGAAGATTAAGTGGTCACCAGACACATGATTCTGAACACAAGCGAGAAAGGGTATGGTGTAAAGATTTGGCGAGATAGGAAAAAGGTAAAGAGAGAAAAGGAATGACAGTGGGAGAGGCAAAGTGGGGCTGTATATGCTTTATATTAAGCTTTCTTTCTTATCCTTTTAAGGGTGAGGTGCTTGTTTTCTTAGCGGGATAGGGATTGATAACATGGATGCAGGGGCATTTTACAGAATAACCAACGCATCGCACACACAATCTTGGCTTGTCTCATTTTCCTTGCCACAGGTGATCGACGAGATCTTCAGGGTTTTGCGTCTGGTGCAAGGGGCCGGTCACGGATGCACGACGACACCTCCGCGTGCACACGAGATCCTGCAAGAGTTGCGCGACATCTCGTCCATGGCCATGGAACACTTTGACGAGCGCATCGCTCCAGGTCTCAAGCTCCACGTGGGGCCCATGAAGCCCACTCTCGGGTTCATTGGTGCAGGACACCACGGACCGTGTGCCATCACCGCAACAGTACCGCGCAGCTCTGAGCTGGGTGAGCTTCCAACTGTTTGTGCCATGGTCTCACCTTTTATGCTTGACCAGTGTGTGGCAGAGAAGCCAAAAGAAACACCACTCACATAGCCCTTTGCAATGCGGATTATGACCAATTGTATAAATGCGTGAAATTTACATAACATTGTTAAAACATGTTGGGCTAGTTGGTTCATGCTGAGGAAAAGGTAAGGACGCAGCCCAAGGTGAAGAAAATTACACCATCTCCCACTTAAGGGAACCATAAGGGGATGCGAAGCAGCATTGGGGGCGCACACCAAGTTTCCGTTACGTTCACTCAGCGCTTCCGTTAGCGTGTGAGGTGTGTATTTAGTGTTCGTGTTATCATTACGTTGTGTTTGTGCGTTGCTTTCCGTTAGCGCCGAGTGAACGAGTGGCGCCGATGTTGCAACTCATTTGAACGGGAGCGAAGCGAGAATGACTGAGCTGACCGAGCGCACGCGCTTTTATACACATGAAATGGGGGAGGGAGAGGAGAGTGGGTTACAGGCTGTATTTGGCGGCGGTGCGGCTGCATCACGTGGGAGGAGAGGCTGCGTCGCGGCTGCAGCGCGGGGGAGGAGAGGAGAGAAGGCGACCGAACACCTGCGTAAAGGAGGAGAGTGGGAGAGAGAGTGGGCGCATGCGTATTGGAGCGCGGACGCCACCTCCGACAACAGACACAGCCCCAAGCAAAAACTGCTTCGCATCTAAAAAAAGAAAACAAGAGGACAGGACCTCCTGTTCTCTTGTTTTTCTTCACCTTGGGTTCCGTCCTTACTTTTTACGTAACGTTATTTGATGCCAAGGTTCTGGAGAACGGAGTGTTAGAATACGTTACAGTGTATATTACTGCGACTAATTCCTAAGCAGAGCTACGGCATTGTTGAAGAACAAGGCCGCAGCACTGCATTGTTCATCAATGCTCATCATTGTCCATCAATGAATTCGGCAGATTTCACAAGTTCCTCTGGCGCCGATCTCATTTACTGCGAGTGCAGCAACCTTGTACAGCTGACGCCACAGTCTTCGAAAGAACGACATCTTGTCAATGCAAGCATCATTTGTCACGATCTGCCCCGGGACCGTGGACGAGGGGGGGCCGAGGCACCCGCGCTCTAGCAAGGACGACGCAAACGCATGGCAGGGTGTACAGCTACTGACTGCCGAGCCGCGCTCGTCAGTGTTTATTATACACACGCGACCAAGGTTGCCTGCCGAACCTAGAGAGGTAACGAAACTAAGCTAGGCAGGGCGCCACACACTCGTTACATCATCCTTATTTTATTACGTTGTAGCCCAACATGGTATTCAGACCACGCACAGATGCCACCGCTTTCACAGGGCCGTGTGGAGCACATACCTTGTACAAATCGCAAAATGAAAATGTTGCGCAATAGTGCGGTGTATTGCACATCATCTTACAACTGGAACACTGGTATCAATCTCTATGACATGCCAAGTTGTCTTATGAACACTCAAGCACTTATTTTGCTACCTTTCACACATTCTGCTGATGTTTGTAAACACCTATAATAACGAAACAAGACGAGATAACCGTTCGCCATGAGAGCTCGCTTTACTCATCTTCGTTGTTTGAGCCCGAGTGCTGCTCCTTGTCTTCACTGCACGCCTGATGTTTCGATATACTAATACCCCTGTCACACTGGTGGTGTTAATGTCATTAGGTTCGAATGTCATTCGGTGCGAAGAATGCCATTCGATCCGTGATGGTGCTACACAGGAAAAAGTAATGTCATTCGTTCATGATACCAATGTCGATAATTCAGACAAAAAATGGCCTGAAAAGTTGAGGAAGGTAATGTAGAGTTGTAGAAAAGTGAAGTTATTTATTTTAAAAGACATGTGGGAAGTTGCTTCACAAAAAAATAAACGGTTAAAATTTTGTATCGCATAATATCTGGCCACAATAAGCCAAGACGACGCTTAGCCAGTAGCAACATCAACACAAGCAACATGGCTGACATGGCAGTGCCGCTGAACAACGACGCTAAGCTGCAGCAAATAAAGCATTTAGTTGCTTTGTACTTAGCGTTGCGAGAAAAGCGCATAAGACAGTCGAAGAGACTCATTGATCTTCAGCTAGAAGAAGAATCAAGACGCAGCCTGTTGGGTATGAATGTGAAACAAGGCGGATTGCGTTCGCCTAAGACATGCGCGGCGTTACAAAAAAAAAAAAAAAAAAAGAAAGAAAAAGATGTGCCGTGTCTATTGAAGCTTTCCCCAACGCGAAGTGAGAGAGGCACCCGTGGCAGTTTGCGGTGTGACAGCGCACACTCAGAAACCCAGAGCGTTCCACGTTTATTCGCTTTCAAAACGCAGTGTCACATGCGTCCATTTGGGAAAGCAGTTTACAAAGGAACTCCACAAAATTGTCTTCCCATAGCCTTATGAGAGCAAACGCCTCCGCCTGGACCCAGTGCGCTCGTGGAGCTGATGCCATCGCTGCAGATACACGTGCACTCAGGCGTCTGTTTGTTTACACTACGACCGACCGTGCCGGCGGCCAGATGCCACTGAGTGGGAGAGTAAAAGATTTGCAGCAGCCTTGCGTACACCTGTTCTCGTTAAAATGAGAGCTGCCTTAAAAAAAGAAACATTAATAGCGAGTTTGTATGAATGCGTGTCAAATTGGGAATGCTGAATGCCATATTTTAAGTAGTCTCTGGGGTAGAGAGTATACATTCGGTTCGGCTGCGACGGCGAATGAGTTCTTTGAACTCATTCGGTTCCTTAAGACATTCGATTCTAATGACATTAAATATCACTGTGTAGCAGCCGCATAATGTCATTAGATGCGAATGTCATTCGATTCGAGTGACGTTAAAACGTCCAGCGTGACAGGGGTATAAAACTGCTGAAGATCGTGTGCTCCTTCATTAGCAGGTGCATGTGCTTTAGAAATACGTGCAAGGCATATGTGTACATGCGTGTATCATGTCCCAATTTATTCGTTGAATACGCATGGCAGAGACATTCTCATTGAAATAACTTTACAACTCTAATGGTGGAATATCGACAATTCAAAATCTATTTATTTGAATCAATGGATAGTTCAAACTGCGCAACTTGTCCCTACAAAATTGTATGTAATTGAATATGGACTAACTCCTATGTATTAAAACTCTTAAAAAATGCATGGTGGTTATATTGAATGAAATTTCTCGTTCCTACCATCTTTCGGAGAAAAGTTGCACTTTCTCTTCAACATGTCTCAGAAATTTCCGAGATAACAAAATGTCCATCCCTAGGCATGCGAAAATTCGGCTCATGCAGCTCGCTCGACCATCTTTGTTTTGCACCATTTGCACATTACGTTCAAGATAGGTCGCGCCAGCTACCCATGTACTCTTCTGCTACAACCATCACTGCACAGAGCACGCACTATCAGGCTTATGAGAGGAAGAAGAGGTACTGGCTTTCTTTTTTGTATGTTGTATTCGTAGGTGGCATGAAACAAGTAGGAAAAAGTCAAATTAAATTAAAATTAGTACAGTCAAAGCTTGTTAATTTGGAAAATCGGATCATTCGGACGTGTTCTTTGGTCCCAGCAAGCGTATGTATTAATGGAATCAAACTCTTGTTAATTTGGTCATATTTGCCCGCAATCCGTTTAATTTGGACGATCCTCAGAGCGTGCCAAGCACGGAGCGCCACAAATGTGCGGTGCAAAGGAGCGAAAACGGCTTACGTCAACAACCGAAACAGCGGCAGGCCTTCAGAAAGGCGTGGTCACCATCCACAATCTTACCACATTCACGTTTTTGGCGATCAAGGCTTCAGCGGCTGTGGCAACAGTTGTGGCAGCAGTTGTTTTGTTTTAGACTTTACTCGGCACAAGCGAACTGCATGGGCACCATAGGTCAGCAAAAAACGTGGAGCTCTCTCAGACTCGCTCATGAAAGATATCTTGCCCATAGGGCTCACTCAGACTCAGGCTCACCAAAATTTTCAACCGGACTCACTCAGACTCAGACTGACAGCTCAATCCAAGTCTGAACGAGTTGACTATGAATTCGTTAGCATATATACAGTCGAGTCCACTTATAACAATACCGATTTTAACAATATATAACAATGGACAGCCGCGGCACCGTCAGCTTTTCATTGTATTCTATGGCAAAATAAATCGCTTATAACAATGCTGTCATGATGCAATATCGGTTATACACTTAAATGTGGGCACTGGAACCAACCTTGAACGAAACAAAAATGCAAAAACGCTGCGACAATGCCACCCCAACCCCGCCTATTACGCAAAAGGGCATGAGAGCATACACGCGGCGGCCAGGCGATAGCGCACTTGGCCTCTCACGCGGCGAGTGCGCGCCGAAGAGGCTCGCGTGCCACCGCTTCGACTGCAGCGGTGGCATGCGACGTAAGCAGTCGAAGCTGACTGCTTACGGTTTTCTACCTGCTAAAAAGTGAGAAGTGTAAGCAACTTCCCCCTCATTAAGTGCTCTTGTTTATCATGTTCCCCTCATTAAATGCTCTTGTTTGTCACATTTTCTTTGTTATTTTCGGCATAACCCGCTTATAACAATAATCGGTTATAACAATGATATTTTCATGGCACCTCAATATTGTTATAAGTGGACTCGACTACACTCAAACCTTATTATAACAAAGTCTTATCTGACACGAAAATAAGTTCGTTATATCCGAAAATTCATTATAAATGTATATTCGTTACACTGTATATATGACAAGACTATTCTTCATTTACTTCGTTATAAGCAATAATTCATTATATCCATGTTTATTATATCTAGGTTTGAGTGTATAGCTTTTTTTACCATGCTCCTTAACACCAGTATCTCGCATAATCTGTGCTCTACTTAGCGCATTTTGATCTAGTACCCTCATATATGAGTTATCAGAGGTTGCATTTCAGTAAGCACATATTTATTGAGATTGCTGACACAAGATATTCTTATCATTAACTTCCCTTGAAAGAGCTTGCAGGGGGAGGTCAAGGTACCTCCTCCCTCCCCCACTACGCAACTAACGCCTCTGGTCAGTAAACATTGACCTGACGTATTAACAGTAGTGCGTTCAAGTGTGTGTAAGTTAACGGAAATATAAATGTGAGCTGACATAAGGCTGATAGTAACGCTGAAGTTGAGTAGATGGGACCATAAGTCAGCAAAATATGTGGAGCTCATTTATGAAATATATTTTGTCCTTAGGGCTCACTCAGACTCAGATTCACCAAAATTTTCCTCAACTTCACTCACTCGGACTCAGACTCGCCAGAAAATTATGCTCACCCGGACTCACTCAGACTTGCGGCTCAATCTGAGTCTGAGTGAGTTTGCCGACCTATGGTGGGCACTATCTATGCTTGCATGGATAGCGACTGGGGTCAAAGCTGCGACAAGCAGTAGTAGTTTCGTTTTCACCACGTGCCTTCAGAACTGATAGTCGCCATCCATGATTGTGTATTAGAGAGCCAGGTTTATTCAGCAGCAGATGCGGTGCTCAGCAGTCTCGTTTCGGCTCTGGACGTAGGCCACGTGCGTGCCTTCGGAACTGCGTGGATGCTGCGATCGTGTCTTTAGATACAACAGTTTCGTCCACGGCGGATGCGGCACTCAGTAGCTTCGTTTTGACTTCCGGAAATGTGCACGCAATATCACAAAACTCAAGCATGGTGGAAGCTGTTGAAGATGAAGATGAAAATGAAGACGTTGAGGATGAAGAGCTTTAGCCACAGTCCGCATGCTTGGCATAAAACTCGCTTGCTACATTGCGATGCACGAACGATCAGCTGCCAGTCATTTTCTCATTGAAAAAATTGTCATGTGCGCATGGTAGTCTTGGTGGTGCCGGTACGTAATAAGGGATGGCTTCAGAGCATGTTTCAGCTTAAGACATGGAGGTTTTGAGCCACGGTCACAGTTTGAGCGAAGTTGTGAATGATAAAAGTTGTGGATTTTATACTGTTCTTATGCAAAATAAGTACTGTATTTACATATTCATCAAGAAAAACAAAATGCATTGATGTAATAAACACCTGTTTATTGTTTTCCTGATAATTTTGATAATTCAGCATTTCGTTAATTCGGCCATTTTTTCCAGCCCCGTGAAATCCGAATTAACAAGCTTTTACTGTATTACTTGATGCACTCTTAAACTTAGAAGCTTAAACTTTATATAGTATTGTATCTACTGGCCGTGTACGTATATTTGGGTTCATGAAAGATGTGGATACATTGAGCCTGCTCTAAAATATTGGATCTGGGATTTTAATATTGATATACACTTTTTATATGTAGTGGCTCTTTTTGATGAGTTCCTCACATTTCACCATCCCAGTCATCACAATCTTCCTTGACTCCTCGGCAAGACGATATCCCTGTCACAGTATCGTTCACTTGCGCTGATCTCGTCGCGTCTTCATGCCAGAAGCGGTTGTCATTGGCTGCTTGTCAACACAGCTTGCATCCAAATCTCGCTTTTTCCTCCTGTGCACCTGCTGCCACGTTCATAACATTTGCCTTCTCTCAGATGCAGCATTCCCATGTCGCTGCAGAATCCGTTTCAGCATCCTGGCCACTTGCAATTTTTGAATACAGTCCATGCCCATTGATATGGATCTCCATACCACATACTTCTTGTGCTTTACAGACCATTCTTCTTACTTAGTTTGGTTCACGTATACTATTAACAAATTTCACTTTTATTGTACCTGGCTTTACCGGTCTATCGGCTACAACAGACAAGAAAACCATCCATGAACGATGGCCAGATGCTGCATATAGAGCATACATATATGCAGCAATGTTTGCAAGTGGCATTGCTGGCTATTTAGAGCAACACACGAAAAGTGTGAAAGCAAACACACTGACATTGCACAAGCTTCATAGAGCTTTCGAGACAACCGCACAAGCACTTCATTACCACGCACTGCTGCCGAGTGAATGCTGGAGGTGCCATTAGGCCTATCGTGGGCCAACCAACTTCGCTTTGATAATGTTCCCTAAAGCACTTCAACAAGAACCGTCAATTTTATGTCTCGTCAATTCACACACAAAAAAAAGGAAGATTGGCCACTATGTATTTGCGTCGTGCAAAACTGTGAAGCGCTTGTGTAATGCAGTCAAGCCGCCTTGCATCCAGCGCTGCAGTACATGCGGTCTCCAGTTTCGACTTGCCTCGTATGGCAGCTCTAATTCATGCAACAAGTTTTGGCTCATATTTGTGACATAGGCAAAAGCCATGCTTTTGCACCGGCGAGTAGGCACAATGACGAGCTGGCAGAAATATCATTTGAACCCATATTTTTGCCTACATGACATTGTCTTGTGTGCGAGGCACAGTTAGTTTCAGTAAACTCCCGTTTTCCTGGCAGCCATAGTCCAGAAAACTGAACAGCTAGGCTCTGGCATTCACCCCCAGTGCTTGCAAGTACAGGTTATCATGTCAATCTGTTTATTTGCCTATCTAGTCATCTTAATAGTATCACATTTTTTTCGTAGCCCTTGCGATTGGCCCCATATTACAAAAGTACCTGCTAAATTCCACCAATTCGAAATGTATCACGACGCTTAACTTCGCATAGAACGAGCTTCAGATATAGTAGGCCTTTTCCGTTGGATAGTTCTGGTCTGTTTTAATTAGAATCGACATTATTAGACCTCGCTAGAGTCAGCGCTATTGGTCGTTCAGCATTCTTGCAAACCTTCTCGACATGGCTCCTATCTTCTTGTCGCACAGAACTCCTGAAACATCTTTCCAACTCTTCCATCCTGCCTGGCTTCTGCTGGTCGTCTCACTTTCCTCGCTGCCTTCTTCGTCTGCCATTGAACCAAGGTACTTGAACTAATTTGACCTCTTGACCATCGTGTCGTCAAGCTGTAGGTCTTCATTTCAGTTGTTTCTCGTTTCTCAGGCACCCCATTTTTATTCCACTCCTCCTCGAGCCTTTATTTTGGTTTCCCCCCTCCTCCAAAGACTTCCGAAGGCACCGTAACATCACCTTGACATCGAAATTCACTTTTGCACAGAATACAGTCTCTTTATTTTATAGACCGCAGTGTTTTAAGATGTCCTTGCTTCTTCAAGCGAAGCTTGGTACAAGTTACAGATTTTGATGGCGCCAGTGTAAGCAAAAAATGCGGCACCGGCCGGGTAGAGAAATGCGTCCCTTGATGGTGCACCAGCCACATGCGTAGTTGTACGCGTCGCTTTCTTATAATTTATGCTCTCTTGATCGAGGACTTGTCGGCAGTCAGCTGTTTCTGATATGGCAATCTGATCTTTTATCGAGGTGACGTGTCATTTCAAGTTGCCACATTTCATTGTTGCCTGGATGTGAATGCATGACCATTGTCGTTGCCCATAGCAACTGAAGTGTTGCGCTCCTAAGCACGTGGATGAGGGTCCGATTCCCGGCATGGGGGACGGAAAAAGCTGAGAGGCAGCATTGCGCAATGCGACAGAAAGAGAGAGAGAGAAAAGTAGTAGGTCAGGCACACATATGCCAAGCTTCCCTTGCCCCGACATTCCCGTTAAAAGAAGGGGTTCCTGGATTTTTCTCATTCTGCTGTTGTAAGTTGTTTTCAACTGTATATCAGGGTACTTTGGTTATGCTGAATGAACATCAACCTTGTGAATGGCGCAAACACTTCTTTGCCCCATCTATTTACGATTGATTCTCATTTCCAAATCTTTGTTAGGAAGTTACCTGAAAACTTATCCAGCACGTTTGGTACAGCGCTAATATGACGAAGACTGAGTAAAACGGAAGGGACACGGACGAGCGCTGTTGAAAAAAAAATTTTTGAGGAACACATGAAGGTAAGAGCAAAAAGCCTTTGCCTTCGTGTGTCTGTGTCCCTTCTGTTTTACTCAGTCTTTGTCGTCTTCGCGCTGTCCCAAACATGCTGCCTTACCAACTAGCCCAGCTATCATTACTGTTGCGATATCTTATTCCTTTTCCCGTTGGCTTTCCAAGTGCCAACTTGGGATTCTTTCGTCGTGTCTGGAGGAACCTTCAACCCCACTTTCCACTTGTGCAATTCTTACATTCTGCAGTCTATCTTTGAATCCCCATTGATTTTTGCCCAATTGTGTAGTCATGGCAAATATCCTCACATCCTTTCGCAGAACTTTATATGTGTTTTTCGATGTTCTTGTTTCAACTATCCTTGATGTCAGGCACTTCATTTGTTTCCTTCTTCCGACACTTCTCAGTCTTGGAAACTGTTTTTCATCCCTAAGCATTGTTTTGGGGTTCCTGTGCATTTTCTTTGTATCCCTTTAGGTCTTCAAAAAATTCGGCAGATCCCACGCACTGTGGGAATCGAGGTAATGCGAAGCAGCCAGCAAAGAGCTGCATACACCGCCTTGTTTGCCTTTGAGCCAAATGAAATCATTCATGCCATGGCACCTAGTCCACCATATACCGCACGTTTGCCATACACGCATGCATGCACAATCTAGTATACACCATGCCAATGAAACGCGAGCTAAATGGCCGCGAGTGCACCATGAGATAGCATGTAAATCATGCCATACATGACATGCATATCATGGTTTTTCATGTTACCACCTGTCACTAATGTTCATCATACAGTCACATTGCGCAATACCAGTTTTGGTGTATATCAGGCTAGCAAAACGGCCGCGAATGCACCATGAGCGTGGCATGCAAATCATTACATACATGACATGCATGTCATGGTTTTAATGTTACCACCTGTTATTCATGCGCTTCATAGAGTCACATCCCGCAATACCAGTTTTGGTGCATATCAATCTAGCGAAACGGCCACGAGTGCGCCATGAGCATGGCATGTAAATCATGGCGTACATGTCATGCATGTCATGATTTTCATGTTAGCACCTTTCATTTACGTTCGTCATACAGTCGCTTCGCGCAATACCGATTTGGTGCATATCAAGCTAGCGAAACGGCTGCGAATGCACCACGAGCGTGGCATGTAAATCATGACATATCTGACATGCATGTCATGGTTTTCATGTTACCACCTGCTATTCATGTTCGTCATACAGTCGCGTCGTGCAATACCAATTTTGGTATATATCAAGCTAGGAAAGCGGCCGCGAATGTATCATGTGTGGCTTGCAAATCATGTCGTACATGACCTGCATGTCATGATTTCCATGTTACCACCTCTCATTTACGTTCGTCATGCAGTCGCGTCGCGCAATACCAATTTTGGTGTAAATCAAGCTAGCGAAACGGCCATGAGTGCGCCATGAGCATGGCATGTAAATTACGTCGTACATGTCATGCATGTCATGATTTTCATGTTACCACGCCTCATTTACGTTCGTCATACAGTCGCTGCGCGCAATACCAATTTTCTTGTACATCAAGCTAGCGAAGCGGCCGCGAATGCATCATGAGTGTGGCATGTAAATCATGACATACATGACATGCATGTCATGGTTTTCATCTTACCAACTGGTATTGATGTTCTTCATACAGTCACTTCGCACAATACCAATTTTGGTGTATATCAATCTACTGAAACGGCCGCTAACGCACCATGAGCGTGGCATGTAAATTATGTCGTACATGTCATGCATGTCATGATTTTCATGTTACCACGCCTCATTTACGTTCGCCATACAGTCGCTGCGCGCAATACCAATTTTGGTGTACATCAAGCTAGCGAAGCGGCCGCGAATGCACCATGAGCATGGCATGTAAATCATGACACACATGTCATGGATGTCATGATTTTCATGCTACCACCTGTTATTCATGTTCTTCATACAGTCACATCGCACAATACCAATTCTGGTGTATATCAATCCAGCGAAACGACCGCGAGTGCGCCATGAGCGTGGCATGTAAATCATCTCGTACATGACATGCATGTCATGATTTTCATGTTACCACGTGTCAGTTATGTTCGTCATACAGAAATGTCTCGTCATACCAGTTTTCGTATATATCCCTTCATTTAAACGGCCGCGAGAGCCCAGAGACCATGTCATGTAAATCATGCTGCCCATGACATGCGCGTCATGATTTGCATGTTAGGACCTGTCATTATGTTCGTCATGAATTCTTGTCACGCCGTACCAATTTTGGTGTATATGAAATTAACGGAACGGCCACAAGAGCCTAAGGCCGTGGAATGTAAATCATGCTGTTCATGACATGCGTGTCATGATTTTCATGATATGACCTGTCATTTATGTTCGTAATAAGGCCATGTTATGACACACCAATTTTGGTATACATCCGATTAACGAAACGGCCAGGAGAGCACAAAGTCGTAGGCGGCTAGATAGATAGATAGATAGATAGATACGCTCAAAGTCGCAGAAGTTCGCTAAGAAATGCTTCGCATTTAAAAGGGTTGATTGCTGGACTAGTTGGAACAGAATCATCGTAAACAAATTAGTGCCTTATATTCACAGGAACGAAGAAAATCTAGATAAACGATTCTGTGTGTCTTTTCCGCACTTGACCTGTGTGTATCTTTTTTTCGTCCCTGTCGGTCTAGTGCTAAATTGTTTGCAGCAAATCGTGAGGTCTTGCCTGAAGTGTTTTCTTTGCTTTGCCTTTGTGCAAGAGATAAACAATCCTGTGTGTCTTTTCCGCACTTGTCCTGTGTCGTCCCTGTCGGTCTAGTGCTAAATTGTTTGCAGCAAATCGTGAGGTCTCGCCTGAAGTGTTTGCTTTGTCTTTGTGCAAGATCTTGAACTCCTCAAGGCTTTTTCCTTGTAGTCCTCAAGCCGCCATGAGGATACGAGGGTTACAGTGCTTGACTGCTGGCCGGAAAGACGTGGGTTCAATCCCAGCTGTGGTGGTTGCATTTTAGATGTAGGCAAGAGTGCTAGAGGCCCATATACCTATACAGTAGAACCCCGCTGTTACGTTCCTCACTGGTGCGTTTTCCCGGCTGTTACGTCGTAACTGTCGGACCGTTCCCGTATGATACGTCGCGAAGTGCGCTCGGAGCCGACCGAGTGACTACCGAAGAGAGCGGCCATGGTGCATTTTCACGCAGCTTGGCCTGGTTTTACCGCAATATTAGCCGCATGAGAGGCGCAAGCAACAGGATCTTTCAATTGATGCAAACAAAAGCATGGCCTTCGGGTTCGAGCTGGTTGGAGCTCGCATGGTCGTGCGCGCGGTTCGCGGTCGGACTCGCCGCGCTGGTCGTGATTGCGTGTGCTTAGTCCTTTCATGCTTACAGCTGTTGGTGTTAAAAAGATCACATACGTTGATTACATATCTGTGGATGAGGCCGTCCCCAGCTCCGCGTTTCTATCCATCGACTAGATCGCGGCTGAGCGCGCCAATTTTCGTGCTGCTCGTAAGCATTGAAATACAATTCTGTACCACTAAATATTTCGTCGTTTTTCCAGTTTTTCGGCTCTTACGTTTCCCCGTCTCTTACGTTTACTTCTTACGGTCCCTTCAAAAACGTATCAGCGGGGTTCTACTGTATTTAGGTGCACATGAAAGAACCCCTGGTGGCTGAAATTTTCAAGGCCCTCCACCGTGGTATGACTCATAATAATATCGTGGTCTTGGCACGTAAAACACCACATACATATTATTATTATTGCTGTAGTCCTTATTTTTAGTAATGCTTACTGCTGGCTTTTTTTTCGCAACCACCAGTTTTGTTTTGCTAAGGTATGCAAAAAATTGCTCTGTGCACCTTCCTCCTCGTATTCCTGATAACTTCGGTGTTCCCACCATTTTTGAACAGTGTACAAGACTGAAGATCCTGGAAGATCTTTATCTCTTGCGAGGCAGCGTCCTTGGATCTTCTCCACCTTATTTTGACATTTGAAGGCTGAACATTTTTAACCTATTTTACTCACTCTTCATAAACATAAGAACAGTGCAGCAAACAAGGACTAGTGAAGAACACACACGCAGCACTCTGTGTGTGTTCTTCAGTTTTGTGTGTTGCACTGTTCTGGAATTTGTTATGCCGTACCAACATGCCCAAGCATTACTCACTCTTGTTTCTTTCTCTCTATTTCTTGATTCAAATGTCTATGAAGACTGCATCGAGATTCTTCGGTCACATGTATTCCATGATCACCTTGAGATCTTTGTGTGATTTGTCCTTCTTTTCCATCACTAATAAGGTACTCTATTCCTCAGATGACTGCCTCCATGTCCTATGCAGGTGATATCTGTCACACCCTTCCTTTTGTACTTCACAGCCATGTGCTCCATTGCCTTCGTTTCTGGCTCCAGCGAGTCCAGTCAGTCCCCTCTGATGGCAACACTTTCACAGGCATCCTCCTTCACCACTACTTTGTTAATTTTATTTCAGAAAACTTTCGTTCCCTCTGCTGCTTGTTCGCGAAGTGTAAGCACTGATCAACACGATTTAAACCATATTCAGCTTCACTGCAATCATTCTGCCATTCTCGCAGTTCCTTGCCGCTGTGTTCAACATCCCAAAAGAATCACGCCGAGTACCATATTGAAGAACAAGGCTGACATTAGGGTCAAGGCGGAGGCTTCCGGTGCCCGATGAGTACACACAGCTACATGTGAAGATGTTGAGGCACTGTTTAAACTGATACAGTAAAACCTCGTTAATTCGAAGGCCTCGGGACCGAGAAAAATATCCCAATTAAGCGGGATTCCCAATTATCCGAAACAACGCGAAATCAAAGAAATCAGCCAGAAAACGTGATGTACGGAAGTCACACCTTTATTGTGGCAAGTCAGCCTACTTGGAGAAAAATTCCTCCATGCGTGACTGACGCGTTCGGTAGTTCCCAGCACTGAAAGTCTGATTGCCTGCAGGTTCTGAATGTCGCCGTGAGCTGGGCAATTATCGACGACGAACAAAACGCTGCGCCCTGCGGCCGCAAACTTGCGGTCAAGGTGCCGCACGTATTCTTCAAAGAGTGCAGCCGTCATCCAAGCTTTCTTGTTGTTTTTATAGATCAGGTCATCCTTGGATGGCAGTCGTGCATTTTTGAAACAACGAGGCTTTTCTGTCTTCCCAATAACAAGCAGTGGCAGCTTGTGCTCACCGCACATGCTTGCACCAAACAAAACAGTGATTCTATCTTTGTTCTGTTTCCGCCCCTTAATGTCTGCCTCCTTCAAAGCGAACGTCTTCGTAGGCAACATTTTGTAGAACAGAGCAGCTTCATCAAGATTGTAAACATCTGCTGCTTCGTACTTGGCGAGTAGTAGAGCCAAGGTGTGCTGCTTCCAGCCGTCGACAACAGACTGATCCGCGCTGCCACTCTCGCCACAAACAGTCACGAATGTCAGGTTGTTGCGCTCCTTAAATCGGCAAAACCATCCATTGCTGCATTTAAACTCAGAATGTCCAAGTTGCAGCGCCAGCTGGTTGGCCTTCTCACGCAATATGGTCCCATTCACAGGAAGGTGTGCTGCGTTGGCTTTCTGCAGCCAGTCGATCAGAGCTGCTTCAACGTCGGCGTACGTAGGCGGGCGTACTCGTGTACGCTTTGACGAGTGCGTCTTGCTGTAAGCATCGAGAATTTTCTCCTTATTCTTGATGATGTTGCACAGCGTTGACAGAGGCACGTGGTGCTTTTCGGCGAGAGCCGTTTTCGACGCCGTCGACTTGCTGGCCTCTTCAATTAAGCACACCTTTTCGTGCAGGGACAAGCTCTTGTACTTCGGCATCTTCCTTCCAAGCACACCTCAATCAACTAATTCACAGGGAAGACACTCAAGCGGAGACAGGAGACAAATGGAGCAGTCGCACCGAATCGCACAATGCTCGCCAGCCGACATCCAAATGGCACAAAGACTCCACAAAACATTCACTTCGCTAGAGTGGCTAACATCGCTTTTGAGATGATGATGATCATGATCGCAACCGCACGCATCGCCGCCTGGCAATTGCTAAAACATGGCGTCTACGACGTATTTCCGGTAAAAAAAACATGGCCTTCGAGATCCGTACATCAAAAAAAAAAATGCATGTTTTAGTTACAGCCTCCGAGATTCGCAACACCCTTTGCATATCTTGGAAGTCGCGGCCAAGTGTGCCAATTAACCGGGAAGTCGCAGACTGGCCGCACCAATTATCCGGTTAAATTTACATGCAAAAATTTGGGACCGCGCAAATAATACAAATTATCCGGGATTCCCAATTAACCGAGTACAAATTACCGAGGTTTTACTGTACCTTGTTTCCTCACGCATAACCAGACCTTGCATATAACATGGACCCCTGACTACAAACCACAGAAAATTAAAAACTACAAAAAAAGTTCCCGCGCATTGCTGTAAAGCTGCCTTCCTTGTGTTATTGTGAAGCAGAGTCGTGAAGCCAACTTGCAAACTGAAATTCACTTCGAAAATACGGTAAACATGCCTAAAGCTTTATATAGAATTATACAATATATCGAACTACATACATCTTTTCTGTGAGTCTAATATGTTGCGTGTTTGGTTGTACTACTAGAAGAGGCAGCTTTTTGGTGCCAATCACATTCTGACTGTGGCAGTTACGCTCCCCTGTTATTACTACGCCTCAAGAACATTGGGCAGCACTCGGACAAAACCACAGTGGTGCACATCACTCGTGTGAAGACTTATAAACCCCGAACTACTGACTGACTTGCCTGGCTGGCTTCATCTGCCAACCAGGAAACATTGCAAGCGCTTCCAATTAACTGCACAAACAACACAGATGACCACGAAGACAGGAGGTGGAAAAGAAGGACATTTGTCAGGCTTCCTGTGCATTGTGCTTGGAGAACATCCAATTTTCCAGATTCATCCGACTCATTTTTGAAAAAAATGCCCCCTTGCTTAACGCTGTACTTTGCTCCAATGCAGGCGTCATTGGAAAAAGAAAGCGAATGGTCGGGCAGGATCTTGGAGACCAAGCTTTTCAGATCACAATTGAAAATGTTCGCAGGAGCGTACTTTTGCATCGGACACTTCTGAGAATTCCTCATTCTTGGCACTGCAGATGACTGTGATGTGTCATAAACGTCAACGGCGGGTCTCACGTTTTGTTCTCTGTTGCGCAGCAACTGCTACCTCCATCCTGGGGCGGGTGCAGAAGCCATGTGTGCATGCAGCCGCACACTTGAGCCTGACCGAGGAGATAAAACAAGTGCGTGCCGCCAACTTGAGCCTTCGCAAGTCGCTGACCGAGTGCAAGTCCAAGGTGAGGAGAGACTGTGTTCTTGGGCAGCTGGTCTTAACACGATTACTTGATTGTAAACCGACCGCAATTGTAAGACGAGGGGCGACTTTTCACTCTGTTCGCAATAAAGAAAATAAAATTCGATTAAACATGAGGCTTTACGACAGGAAAACACCACCTTTTCTCGAAACATCACAGCCAGAAAAGTACGCCTTTTGAGCAGCGAGATCACTTCACAAGTCATCGTCAGAGGACGACTTTGAGTTCGCGTGCACATATTGCCAACTGTATTGCAAAACCACCTAAACTGGTGCTTTCTGTTCAGATTGGAACTAGTATTTCATTGTAATGCTAAGGCCGACTTCAAGCAGTGTTAATTTGAAAAATAACTCGCATTACTATTGAGCAGATACAGTGCCTGTAGCAGGAACTCTATAAGCTTAAAGGGACTGTCTACCATCCTTCATCGCTTTTCTGTTTTGTACCGCAATAGAAAGCGTACCGTCTGAAGTGTCCAACCTTGCAGCGGTTTCTCTGGAAACTGAGTAGAAATTTTTAAAACACAATTTTTCGATCTGTGTTCGGTTTTCTTCCATTGGCGTGAAACATGCCCACAACACTGGTTGGTGGACGCGATGATGATTGTAGTGCCGGTAAAAATTAGAACCGAAAGCACATGTGATTTCTCTAGGACTACTTTATTTTCGCTGAACACTATTGTAATGAATGTAACAGTCATTTTCAGCGCGTTAAATGAAGCCTTATTATACGATTACAAAACACTTGTTTTGCTGTAATCACAGTCTATGCATTTATTTTAGCACTGCTGCCGCAATTCAAGCCAAGTCGATTCATCAGAAAGAGAAAATAAATGCACGCCTTCACAGCGCAGCACATGTGAGACATCCTAACAACAATATACTAGCGGCACAGTACGACCAACGCGGGGAGCCACATGGCATAGCGCATGAGTTGAAGCAGACGAAATCGAAGACGGCGCCACAAGCAGCGCTGCCGCACGCCTTTTTGGATGCGAGAGAGAAAAATAAGCAAGAAATTACTCTCCGACACAACAGAAAGCTGTCTCAAGTGCGTAAAATACAATTTCATATTATATATGTTTGTTTTTAAGCAGAATGAGTCTAACTGCGAGGATTCCTTGTCCTACCAGTAGATTGACCACATCGCTGTTGGGTGACACTAGCGGTCATTCTTTCACAATTTTCAACATCAAATTAAAAATATAAATTCTTTTTTTATGGGGCAAAAGCATGCTCGTTGCCGCCGATGTGGCGAATGATCATCTCATTTTCACCACAATCAGAAAAAATTTTCCGAGTGGTAGACAGTCCCTTTAATTTTAAGCAGCCATGCATCATAGATAGCAACCAGCTGCCAGTATCATTCAAATATTTTCGCTGAACAGCAGTTTAGTGGCAGTACAGTGCTCACTCAGGTACCTGAAGCTGACGTAAAAGAAACTAGGGTGCACTAATGCATGTAATTAGTGCGGGCAGCATACTGAATCATTTGTTCGAGTACAACTTAGTCCTCTTACCCTCCTTATCATTAAAAGGGAGGCTAAGAGGGCTGAATATAAAAGGTGTGGGATAGCCATCTTCCCCCCGCCTGCATCGCATAACATCGATTGCCACCATGCGTGGGATCTGCCAATTGTTTTCACTGCATAAGTGGAATTTTAAAGATTTTAATTCACTTGATAATATGTTCACAGTTTTTGTATTCACTCTTACTCATGATATACTTTTTCTTTTGCACTTATTGGTATTTCTTCTTCACTTTCGAAGAACACCAGATGGTCGAAATTTTTCCAGAGCCCTCCTCTACAGCGTCTCTCATAATCATATCGTGGTTTTGGGGTGTAAAACCCTATAGATATATATATTTTTTACTTTCGTTGTTCGTTGTTTATCATGCTTGTATATTGCCCCTCCTGCTTGGGCCATGCGGCCTGCAGTATTCCTACGAATGAAATGCCAAGGTACTTGACACCTGTTTTGTCCTCCACTCGCAGCTGACCGCGCAATCCAAAAAGCAATGCGAGCAGGAGAAACGGGCACACGACCAGGCACAGCTGATTGCGGAACAAGGCAGCCGCCTCGCCGAACAAGAAGGCAAACTCAACGAGCTGAACCGCAAACTGCTCGAGCAGCACCGCGAATTCGCCGACGTGTTGGAAGAAGTGAGTCGCCTCCGAGAACAGGTGGCGAGCAGTTCGAGCAACGGAGTCAGCGGCATCGGCGAACCCGACCAGTCCGACGGAGCAGAAATGCTCCAGAAGACAATGCGACCTCGATGCGGCAGAAAGGGTAGTAACGCCCCTAGGGAAACCACCGTTTCCAGCAGCAAGCGTCGCAACGCCGACGGCGCCTTACCGGATATAGAGCCTAGTCGGAAGCGCCAATGCAAAGATAAGGTCGCCACGGAGGTGGAAAGGCCGCGACGGACGGGAATGGCAACGCGCAGTAGGCCAGTGAAATGTTGACGAGTGGTCCGTGGTCCCGTCGACACGGATCGCCGAACGTAACGCTGAGCTTTTCTCAGCACAGCATGAGGCTAGCCATCTTTGCACAGTGCATGCGAGTGACGCATGCCTGTGGGTGGCGCTCCGTTGACACAGTGCTACAAAGTGACATATAATTTCGTGTGATGAGATAGTGTCGTAGGTGCCAGGCCGGTGAAAACCGAGCAGCATACTTGTTTGTGAAAGTAATCCGAGCAAGGCACTGTCTGTCGTAAAAATTTACGACCCTAGTTGAGAGCACAAGGTGGATGACGCAAAAACAGCCTGCCACCTTTTGTAACAAGAATCTTTGTAACTTCTTCGTGCGCAGTTGCTTTATTGACATTGTTATAGCGTAGTCACGTGCGTACCTGTTGGCCAGTTCTCGTTCGAAACATTTGAGCCAATAAGGGTACCGCTATAAGAAACCAGTTATTGTGCTCTCTTGAACTGAGAGGCAGATTAGATACTAGTGTGATATGCACATCTAATCTAATCCACAAACACTACCGGTTTCAAGCCTAGCGATTTAACGACATTCGCGAATGACTGCCTCGTGTAGCAGGTGTGTGGCTGGGCATCAGGAATGTAGGCTACCACTGAAGGCTCACGTTACACACATGCCCACACTGGTAACTACCAATGAACTGTTGCGTAACTACTCTTACTAGCCACCCTCAATTTCTTACCATGAGAGGGTTGTAGGTTACGCGTTTTGTGAAAAGCAAGGCCATTTAGCAGAAGTTTCTCGGTTGTAAAAGATAACATCGGGAGCTGCGTCTGTCCTTTTGCTTGCTGAATAAGCTCTGTATGCTATTTTCTAAGTCCTGCGATTTTGCATAGGCCCGTTCTTTTTGTGCTCAGCTTGCCACGTACACATCTCCCCTCAAGCGTATATGTTTGTGTGTGTATGTAGCATCCTTCCTATAGTGTCCTTCCTTTGCATTGCTTTTTTTTTTTTCATTTTGGAGGGAAGCCACAGCAGTGGAGGTTAACAGACCTTCAATTTAGGGTCCCTGCTGTGACCTTGTTCAGCACTGTATTCAATGTTAACAGATCGTCTAGTATTTAAGAGCAGTGAAAATGTTGCCCGAAGGAGTTCCTAATACAATTGCTTTGCAATAAGGCTGCAGAACCGTAGACTTCACGGTACTATAGTGTGTTCAACTTGTTCCACATAGTAACAACTATGTTACATCCAAAATCAATGTCCGGATGTTTGCTATACATAATCGGTAACCATGTGGCACAGAGTTCTACCTGGCGCAGTTGTCTAGTGCTGCAATTTGTGTGCATCTGAACTCTGATACAACAAAGGCAGGTATAAAAAAAATTACGTAATGGAAGTCTTGCCAGCATTAAGCGTGCACTTGATGGTATTTTGGAATATTGGGCATTTTCGTGTCGAATATGTCTTCAGATGACCTAGATTTGGCTGCGTGCCCAAAATACGTTTCAGGTAGTTGCTACTCATTGGGATTGTCCTTAGCTCTTTAGCAAGAATTCATTCGCATGCTGCTAAAAGGTACAGTTATCTTTTGTTGGTGCAAAGAAGGTCTATGACAAGATACTGTGAATGGGATTGCGCTCATATTGGCATTGTGTTTTTGTACAAAAACCATTTCTTCGATAGTTTTTAAAGTGACCTATCACTTTAGACAAAGCATACGTGTAAATTCCATTTGTCTCATGCTTTGGACTCTTCTCTGAATGTGTATTTCTTTCTGAGCAGCGTGAAACTGCACATTTCAAATTTTTTCGTTTTCTTCTGCCTCCCCCCCTTTTTTTCACTGTTTTTTTTGCTGCTGTTTGTAGCTTTGTGGCAGAAAATGTCGCAGTCACTGCAGTTGTTTTTCATATCTTCTTTATTCTGTGCTGTTTCTAAATAAAGTGGTAAAGTGGCCATATCTACCGATTGTGGCGGAATACGTGTCGATTTCTGTGTAACCGTAAAAGCATGCTGTGCTCATGCGCTTTCCCTCACTACTATATTCATATACAACTTATAAAGACGGGAGAGGCCCCCTGCCAGATGACCAAAGCATACCAGTCGATTGCCTGCGTGACTAAAGAAATAGTCACGCTCGTGTACTTGGCAGTGTCCACCAAAGGCAGGGTCACTGACTGTGCTGCTTACGATGACATGCTACTTACTCACTTGTGCAGGCCTGTGTGCATCTGTGTAGGAGGTGTGAACGGCGCTGCCTTCTAAAATCGTACTCGACTGTAGCTGGAACAGATCCTTATTTCTGGGAAGGTAGAATAGTAGCTGTAGAGCAATGCAATGCACAGATGTCAACTGCTGCAAGAAGTATACAATGTCACATCGCTGTATTTCCATAAAGACGTGCAAGCGTTGCGGCACTCTGGTTTCAAATATAGAAAAATCATCTGCCTCTGCCATTTCTGGAAGAAGAGCGAAAAATTTAAACCTTTGTGCACCATTTCTTTTTTTTTTTTTTTTTTCAAAGCATGCAAATGTCGGGTAACGTGATAATGTGTTGCTGGGGTAGTTGGTACATGCTTACTGGAATACAAAAAGAGGCGTAACCACCAACAAACGAAGATGCGACAGAATTGGGGAACAGAAGGTAGGGCCCACAAGTTACAAAGAGGGGAACAGAAAAGCAAGGCCCACTCTAGAAGAACTTATACTAATGCTTGTTGCTGGGCTAGTTGGTTGGTACATGTTTACTGGAATACAAAGACTCGTAACCATCAGTGAACGAAGAAGGAATAGAAAAGGGTGTCATTAGAAAGAGGGGAACAGAAGGCAGAGCCCACTGTAGTATAGTTTTATTGCATCTGGACCATACCACTCTTGTACACAGGTTTACAAAGAAGCCTTTGCTCAAGATGATCCGATATGTTCTATCATCATCATCAGCCTGTCTACGCCCACTGCAGGGCAAAGGGCTCTCCCATGTTCCGCCAATCAACCTGGTCCTGTGCTTTCTGCTGCCACGTTATACCCACAAACTTCTTAATCTCATCTACCCACCTAATTTTCTGTCTCCCCCGCACGCGTTTGCCGTCTCTTGGAATCCAGTGAGTTGCCCTTAATGACCACCGGTTATCCTGCCGACGTGCTACGTGCCCGGCCCATATCTATTTCTTCTTCTTGATTTCAACTATGATGTCCTTAATCCCCGTTTGTTCCCTGACCCACTCTGTTCTCTTCCTGTCTCTTAAGGTTACACCTATCATTTTCCTTTCCATCGCTCTCTGCGTCGTCCTCAATTTAAGTTGAACCCTCTTTGTAAGTCTCCAGGTTTCTGCTCCGTAGGTAAGTACCGGTAAGATGCAGCTGTTATGTACCTTCCTCTTGAGGGATAGTGGTTGATTACCATTCGTGATTTGATAATGCTTGCCGAATAAGCCCCAACCCATCCTTATTCTTCGTTATTTCACTCTCATGGTTCGGCTCTGCGGTTACTACCTGTCCAAAGTAGACGTACTCCTTTACAACTTCCAGTGTCTCGCCACCTATCGCAAAGCGCTGTTCTCTGCCAAGATTGTTCCACATTACTTTAGTTTTATGCATATTAATTTTCAGACCTCCTCTTCTACTTTCCGTATCCAGTTCAGTAATCATGAGCTGTAATGTTCTATCACTGCTCTTTATTAAACACTCTTTGTTAAGCTTTGAGGTGGTTGCATAGCCACCACTTTTTATAACCACATAGTATCACATGACAGTGGTGTGACTATTGGCAACGCACACTCCATTTGTTGGGCCTTGTTCTTTTTTAGTGGAAGTTGTGTGTAGTGGGCTTCATTTTTAGTGAACCAGTGGTGAGTAGTGGGATTTACCCAATGTCTGTGGCGCATATTCGTTTACGATGCACGCAAGCGTTACCATAGATCCCGGACATGAAAGGTGCGACCAAGAACAGCTTTGCTATTAAAAGACGCGCAACCACCAGTGACTGAAGAAGAAACAGAAAAGGGTGTCATTAGAAAGAGGGGGACCAGAAGGCAGTGCCCACTATAGAAGAAATATTATTTGGTACTAATGCTTGGTGCTGGGTTAGTTGGTGCGTGTTTTTACTGGAAAGATGCATAACTATCAATTAACGAAGAAGAAACACAAAGCGGTGTCATTAGAAAGAGTAATACTCGTTACTGGGCTAGCTGGTTTTACTGATTGAATATAAGTTCTGCAGCTAGCATGCGTGACTAGCTGCAGAATTTAATTTCAATCGGTAAAATCAGTAAATCAGCAGCTGCCTGTAATATCATAGCAGGTATCTGTGGCAGAAATTGTTGCCATTAGTTGATAAACAGTTCACAGATCACTGTGTTAGCTTCTGGTGTATCGGACAGGAATAGGGGACCCTAGTATACTAGAGATAAATATGAATTCTGTGTGTGTGTGTGCAAATGCGATTGTCAGTGTATTACCCCCAAAATATTTCAACGGTGTTCAGAGAGCACTCAGACGTAAAGAAATAAAGAACAAGCTGAGAGTGCAAAATATTTCAAACGTGATGTTGAACATGGTCTCAATATTCCAACATCCACATAATGTGTCATGACGTTCTCGATTCGGTACAGCTTTTTTTAATTTCGCTTGCCTTTATGTGTTGCTTCAACACAAGTTTTATAAGCTGATATCGCAGACAACCACCGTGCATGCAGATCCGAAAAATTGGCCAGCTGCTTCAATTCGAAACCAACATTTATGCTGAGCAGTATCACCAATCTTTTTTACTTGCGGCATAAGCATCTAGATAGCTTCTTTTCCAACTTCAAGATGATGGGGAATGAGCTGCGACATCCCTTCTCTTGCCGATGGAGGTCTTGACTAGCGTTGCCCTCGAGTGGGAGGAAGTTGCATTTTGCGTTATCACCTCGTCTGCACGGTGATAAAGAAGTCCAATCAGACACAGACTCACGCCAGCTAAGGGGCTTCGGGATCCGGCAGTACAATTCGGAGGCCATGAGCAGCTAGATTTGGTGCTGTTTGAGGGCCTGCTGTCTGTCATGCAGCACTTGTGCGTTTGTGACTCAACCTATGACCATTGTTTCCATGTGTTGCGTCACTCTGTCATGGCGGCAGCAGTGAAATTTTGTTATGAGTTTGCGGATAGACATTATTTGTAATTGGATCTAAAAATACATGTTTTATGTACGTGATGCTATAAAATGGTAAATACTTTGTTATATTGAGAATTCTGTTGTGCACGGTTTTCAGGAGCATTATATTAACATCAACACGGCATGCAGGGTGTGGAAAACGTGGTACAATGAAGTATACTTTATTCTGCAAACATTGCTTCATCAAGTGCGTTTGTTTTGTCACAGAATCATAGCTTTTCTGTGTGAAAATGAGTCTTTTTTGACTGCAGTTTATACTGTCACTCTGCAACGTCTATCTGGGGCGTGTTTTTGTCCCACAACGATAACCGTGATCTATCTTTCACGTTTTTCCCTGCTTTAATTATACAGTTGGGCGTCGGCAGCCACCCACGTACGCATGCGCGCGAGATCATGCGTACGTAACGAAGCGCGCCCGCACTGAACGGCTATAGTTGGACGGACGTAAAGGTTGAAAAGTGGACTGCTGCGTTGCACGCGCTGGAGCCGCTAGTCTGCTACTTAGCGATGCCAGGCGCCAGCTTCTGAAACCACCACCACTACGGCCGGGTGACAGGGCCGAAGCTCGCGTTCGCGCGTCGCGACACCCCAACAGCGCTGCCGTGCGACCACCATGTCGAGACACAGTTGCTTATCGGGCGCTGTCTCTCGATCTTAATAAAAAATAGATGCCTAACACTGTGCATTAACTTTCACGAACAGATTTCGTGCATTTAGCTGACACTTGCCTGCGGATGGCTACACGGTCTTTTGTGACGAACTGTCCTAGCAGCACCCACGTGCGCTCCCGCCCTCTCCGATTTTTGAGGCATCTTCGTTAAACCCGGCATTTTCGCTGTTATAATTAATATGCATCCCCTCCCAGTGATCACAGAAAGAATCTGCGCTTCGCACACACGAAAGCATCTTCAGGTCAATTGCAGGGTTCAGGGTCGTAGCCAGAAATTTTTTTCGGGGGGGGGGGGGGGGGGGTTCAACCATACTTTATGTATGTTCGTGCGTGCGTTTGTATGTGTTCGTGTCTATATACTCAAGCAAAATTGAAAAATTTCGGGGGGGGGGTTCAACCCCACAACCCCCCCCCCCCCCTTGGCTACGCCCCTGGCAGGTTTGAACTCAACCCACGGTTAGTATAGTGCCACCAAACTAAAGCGAAACACTCCGGCCGGATCCACATTGAAAAATGCGCTCGCTTGGAGATGCGACAAGACGCGAGAACGACCGGCAAAGGCCGCAGAGCCAGAGCCCGCAACCGATGCCGCGACAAACGCGACGAAGCTTTTCAAAACCTGCGGACGCCCGCAAGAAACCGTGCGTTTTGCAGCGTGCTGGGCATGCGCACTGTCACGAGCTCCGTGCGTTTCCTGCGTGCACGCAGAGCTGCTGCGGATTAACACAGCGTAAGAGTATACGTTGTTGGGCTAGTTGGTTCATAATCTTCAAAATTGGCCAAAAGCGCCTGTCCTGTACATCAGTGTTCCTTCTCAATCCTTGTCCATTTTCGCGCTAGCCAATTTTGAAGATTAACACAGCGTGCCCGGCACATTCAGTACGCAAACGACGTACGCGATATCAGCGTGACGTTGCATATTCTTGGCTGGTGGCAAGTGGCGAGCGCGGCGCGCCCGTCTTCCAACAAAGGAAGCGCAAGTAAGCCGCGGATGAGTATTGTGGTGTGCCGGATGACAAAGACTCCCCAAAGGGTGTGACTCTTGGTGTGACAAAGACTCCCCAAAACAGTGTAACTCTCTAAAGTCTTTTCATGGGCACAAGCGCAAGTTCGAGTGTATCAGTACTCACTACTGTAGAGGCACCTGGCGCTGAAGCTTTTCACGGGTGACAGCAGCGCAAGAACACATAACATTGCGGACATTCATCGACACACTTCAGAGTGTTTAACACGTTTCCAATGTCTGAAGCTTTCCGAGTACACGTGCTCTGCGCGACGTGGCCGCGATTACGGTCTAAAAGCGTAAAAGTCGCTAAACTTAGGCCGCGAAACTATTTTTGCCGGTCGCAACGCTCGCGCTTACACTCGGGGAACTTGGGTCGCTGCATAGCATGCGGCATGCCAGGCGAAGTGGTCTAAGAGCTGTCATAGGAAACATTAAAAAAAAAACTATAATGAACGAAGTAAACATACCTTATTATTTGTGCTACTTAAATGTGACAGGCGTAGAATGGACGTGTGCAGGCTGCAACTCGAGGCACATTTTCACCGGACTTTGCGGCGCTGATATTTAGCTGCTGCGTCAATGCGCGACCGCCGGTTGCTTCTCCGACCAAAGAAATAGTGCCAATCGTGAGCCGGTCGGTGCATGTAGGAAACCCACCGGCCATCCGGCACGTGATGTCAATGCACGCTCGTCGGTGGAGGCTCATATTCATCCTTTTTGAAGAGAAAATGCCGCTGCTTTCTAGAGTTGTACCAGACTACAGCTGATAACGAACTGATAATACACACCGGCCTTTCCTTGTTAATGCTGGCGCCGATCGCAACCGCGCAACTGCTACTTGGGCAGATCGAAGCTAATTAGTGATAACGCCAATAACACGATCAACGCAAAAAATAAGCAGCTACGTCTGCAGAAACGTAAGTCCGACGATTTTATTAGTTGATCGATCGCAAGCTCGATGCGTAGCCGAAGGCGCAGATTCGCGCTCTGTTCTCTGCGATTGCAATGAGCATAGTGACCCAAAGATAAGCTGCACTGAAGCAATTATTAAGGCGAAAGCCTTAGGATTCTGTTGGAGGTCCCCTCGGAGCCGGTGACCTGGGCGTGAAACGCTCCGTGACTAAAAAAACCCTCCGCGGTTGTGTGCGGAAAGAACTGCAAGGGAAAAACAAAATGTATGCGGGCAGCCGACACCTCCTTAAAGCTTCATTCTGCAGAGTAAGTGCTGTTGCGCTTAAAAATGGGCGCGCGCGCACTACGCATTTACGTCAAATTAGGCGCAGTTACTGCGGTGTCAGTTGTTGCCAGCGGCGCTAGTTGGCGGTAAAGTGTCGGTGAGCGATGGAGCTTGCACGCCCTCGTGGCTCGCGATGACGGCCTCGCGACTCTGCCACTGCGGAAGGAGCACGGAAGGGGCTCGTGCTTCTGTAAGATGCCAAACACACGGGGATCCCAAACTGCGGAAGCGAGAAGCGCAACAACGACAGGCGCGACGACCGGAAGACATAAATACATGCACAACATGATAAACGGGGTTCGCACAAGGCGTTCAAAGGGTCCAGTTTAATATTTGCTAAACATATGTACTATATCATATTGTCTTAATGTGAGTGCAGAAAGGTTTTCACTTGTGTTTCAAGAGTGCAACACCTGCCTAACTTTTGCCTGTTTTTCTTTTTGTTCCTCCCTCGCGTAAGTTGATGGGAAAGTGGGGCCAACCCCCTCCTTGAAGTTTGTGAGCGCATTGCCTGCGCTCACAACGTGACATATATACACCTGAAGCTGTTCTTTCCCCGTGTTACTGTGTAATTATAACGTTCTCTTCAACATGAATAAATTTATTATCAAAATCGTTGTAGGTACCTATTTGACCATCATTGCCAGTCACGATCTCAAAGTCAACTCTGCATCCACTAGTTTCCTGTCAAATGCTACATCACGCTGATAATGCGCATATTGTTAGTGATTTGAAGAACTGGGCGCAGGAAGAAAAACACGATAAGATTACGTGCACGTATACAGAGAGAGAAATAGATGAAAAGGAAACGCAGGGAGGTTAACCTGGTGTGAATGACCAGTTTGCTACCCTGCATGTATACAATTAATCGTTATAAAAAAAAAATATCGTTGTACAGGGAATTTCGCTGTAGCCAACATTTCGACAGGAGGACTAGTCTTCATCAAGGGAAATACAGGCCCTCTTGTCGAAATGTTGGCTCTAGCGACATCTCCTGCTTAATTTTTTCATCAGCTCAAGCCTCCATACCTTCTCTTGAACTTCTGCCTCCTTGGGTATACAGTCGAACTCACATATATTGAAGCCACATAGAACGAATTATTGTGTACATCGAACAGTGTAATATTCCCTTGAATATATTTCTGACCTATAAAATATTTTACATATTGAATTGCATATACACAGAGTACTTTTTATGATTGACATATCCAGGTTCGACTGTACAGGACCTTTTATATATCGTGACAGCACAATTTTAGCCCTTCAGCTCGATTACTCCGTGCAACGGACATTACTCACACAAGAAACAAGACATTGTTGGCTAATTAATTAAAATGCACTAATTTTCTTTATTTGGAGTAATTATTGCAATCTACGAAGTTTAGCTGCTGAGTTTGCAAGTTTGTGCTCATAGTTCAAGGCAGTGCCAACACCAGTATCATTTTAGTATCCTTTTAACAAGCCTCCCCAGGTGGTGAAAGTGCCTTTCTGTGGAGTATGTACAAGGGAAATTCAATTCAAAGTATATGTACACTACTCGCAGGTTGAAAATCAAAAATTTACGGCCAAGTAATGCACATACTTCCGTTTCCAGCATCTTCAGTTCGTGTAATATCGGTGGAATTTAGACTTGAACACTTACATCAGAGCGAACATTACCTTTAACAGCCAGACTTGAAGTGACGACGTAGTTATCTTGAGCAGCTGCTCATAGAAGTCATTAGAGTAAAAAAAGAAGTGATGCGTTTCAAACTGCAAGTTCTGTACATAGTGTCCCTTAAGGTGATGCCTGCCAGTTTTTGCACATGGCAGGTGCTGCCAAGGGCAACTAAAGAAAGAGGACAGGTCCACCAGTTTCATTCAGTACACATATTTTACTTCATTGAAAGATGAAAACACAGTCAAGTCTTATTGCTCTATGTACACTTCTAACCACAGTCTTTCGTTAAATAATAGACACATAAACACTGCTCTTATTTACACATACACAAAAAAAACACAAGGTGCATGATGGCAATGATGCAGTTGAGAGTGTGTAAGAAAAAGTTTGGTGGTGTAGTCATCAGATTTTTTTTTTTCTCTAGCTGGAAGAAAAAAAAGATCTGCCTCGTCCATGCATTTCACACGCATTAGTTATGGCACAAAAGCAGCAAATAAAAGATTACAACATACATCTGTAAGGCTTTCCACGTGAAGTGCTTTCCACGCGAGGTGCACGCGAAGTGGAACAGCCCTACAGTCGATGACACAGGTGTGGTGAAAGCTTAGTGGCAAAACTTTTGGATGCTCTCTCTCTCCATTGGGAAAGGTTGCGCGTTTCGTCGCCATAAAAATGGAAGTTATGTACACATTTCACAACGTTTGCAATTTTTTTGCAGAAGCAATAGACTTCCATACTAACCATCGTATCACTTATATTAATACAAGGAACACGTCAAATCAATGCACTCGCGTAAAGATGGCAATGTGCAAGTCTCTTGCAGATGAATACTGTAAAAATGCCTTCGAGAATGCCGAGAATGAAATATGCAAAGAATGTTAGAAAAAAAAGAATGTGATTGCTTACCCGAAAATCTGCGCGCACGATTGACTGCTTGTACACTGCGAATGCTACGCAGATTCAAGCATTGAATTAGCAGCACTGCAATCATTCAGTGCAGGGTTATAACTTGATGAAATAAACATTCCAGCAACGTAAAGTGCTGTCACTTCTCTCCTAAAAGGATTACTTCATTCACATAACAGACTTTACGTTCCAACTCTAAGCTCGCACATTAATTTGCCTGCCCATTTATCTCAACAATGCAACACTAGCACAGCAGCCAATCAGCAACAGCAGTCGCTCCTTCGACACTAAGGCCCTAACACTGACTGGTTCACTTTCACGATTTGAAGATGCGAACAAACCTGAGCTAGTCAATGGCCAGCACTAAATCCCTAGCAGGCATACACAAATTACCGCAACATCAATATAATCAATGAATTCCAAGCTACTTGTAGCGACCTATGATGAATCTTCAGTACATTAAGCTCAATTTTGATGCCTTCCTCGGCATACGCTACTTTAGGCAATAACCGTGCCCCAAGCTCTTCACATCTGGTCCAATCGAAGGCGCAGCTCACACTGCCTCTTCATACGAGCTACTCTCGTATCTCCTTCGTTACTTCCATTTGCACACCACTGGTGCAAGAGCGAAACAACAGCAACAAAGCACTGCAGGAACAAGAAGAGGGTGGAAAAAGGTGCTAGCGAGCGAATTTTTTACAAAGCGTTCCAGCGTGCAACCGAACACGCAAATCCATGCAAGTGCTCAAATGGAGCAGCACCTTTTCTCCACCCACTCACGTACTGCGCAAGTCTGCTTACAACTTACAAAAATTCAATAAAAAAGACAACAATAACAACAGCAGTGTATCGGCACTGCAACGCTTTTTTTTTCTTCTAAAAGATGGTGGCCACACAGAAGCTGAACACTCGCGAGCCTGTGCAATGCGGAGTGCATTTTTCTGATGCTCGTTGGCCGAGCCTAGTTCTCGTGAAAAGGATGTCGAGGCTTACACAGACTTTAGGGTCAACTGCTTTTTTTGTCGGGCAACTGTACTGCATGGTCCACCGTTAACAGTGCTAGCATATGCAGTGCCCAACCACTATCAGGCTTGAAACTGCACGAGGCTTTGGGGGGTGCGTGGCGGCCACGTTAAATGGAGAGGGATCATGCCGGAGCCTCGAAAGGTGACCGCAGCTCGTGGAACGTGTTGCTCGAATTCACAGCTCGCCAGAGCGCGTGAGAGAAAAAAAGAAAGCACCCACAGAGATACAGCCATGGCCAAAGTGAGAAACGTCTCATTGCATTGGTATGTCGTTTCCCGCCACCTCGCGAAAACCCGCAAAAATTTGCGGAGCGAGGCAACCCTGCAAGAATGCAGCACACATTTCCTTGGTGGCATGTACCCACAAGGCCCTGTAACGACTCTCTTTTGACCAAAGAGAGGGGCATTCTTATATCAGGGTGAAGATGCTCGCAATTACGCTTTGCTGTTATTTCGAGAGACTAAATGAGCCTAAGGCAGTATAGTAAGCCACTTGGCATTACGCTGCAGTTTCAGCACTGCCTGCGCAGGCTTGTCATGTCGGCAGTGGTCAAATGTAACCAAGCGCAGCGAAAAATCACTGGGTGATCCCACCTAACAGGCTCTTTTCCAGCTATACATGGGTGGATTAGCTCAGGCTTCACAAGTTAATTCTAAGGAATCCAGCATGTAATGCACCCTTTTCCATGGAACAAGTAAGCAGCTGTGCTCAGGCTGCCCGCATATTGTTTCGCATTGTTCTCGGAAAGAGTTCAAGTTTCGTACAGGACTAATCTTGGCAGGCCACCTTGAGGAAACTAGGTTTTCACTTCATGAGCACTCTCTTGGCTGCAGTCATCAATGCACCGTGTCAAACACCATTCGAAAACGGCCCCTTGGCGAAGCGGGGGTGTTGGCACTTTTACCCGCGCGAGTTCAGTTCAAGTTCACAAGGTCCTCTGGGCACAGGCCACCACAATAACACTGTCCAGGGCTGCCACGCTGTGACTTGAGGGGGGGCACACATCGGGGAGGCTAGAGCCTAGGCGGGTATCTCGGGTGGCAGGCTCTTGGAGTAACCGCCGCAGCGATTGTCTAGGAGCTCCTCGAAGATGCCGATGAGGTTCGAGAGGCCGATGAGGTAGCCGTCCTCGTGGTTGCCGACTTCCCAGGGTTGCCGATGCGTGATGGACACGCCGGGCGGGGTTGCCACGGTTTTGGCAAAATCGATCAGCCACACACTGGCTCCCACTCTGTCGTGCACAAACAGCAGGGAACTGCCGATGAACTGCGGGGAAAAAAAGATAAAAGGCTCTCATTACATCTGCAATAGATTATTTTTTTAATTTTTGTAAGACATGCATCATGATGACTGATTGCATGTACAAAACTAGGAGAAAAATCGCAATGCAAAACCTTGAGGTTAATGCTTTGTATACATGTGGCTGGCCAGACAAGGCTTCTGCAATCGCTTGGGCGAACACTAATGAAAACTCGCTATAATTTTCACAAATCTTTACTTAATAATAAGCCTCCTGATGTTATTGATTATTGTAGTGTCCTTTTAGGGCTCAGTTTTAATATGGTAACCAAGTGCACTTTATCCGGAATACCCAAAGCTAAGTTGACAATCCCCAAAAGTGCAATGAAACATCATCCGTCACATCACTGGCGTCTACTAGGCTCTTGATCGGGTGCTATAAACCTCTCGCACCTCAAAGACAATTCTGTTTGAACAACTGATGAGCACATACCTCGTGAGTGGAGAAGAACTCTGACTGCTCCAATGCGTTGTAAAGGGACCGTAACCGCTGAAGGTACTTTCCCTGCAATAGGAGACGGCCACCAGTGAGTCACAAGTACACAAGTATAGTGACATACACTAGCTAAATGCAAGGAGATTTGCTATCAGTGAGTTAAAGGTGCTTGTTCTATGGTCCATTCACTTGAAATGGGATTAAATACCCAAAGGTTAACATGTGTTTGATATGCCTAGTTTAATACTACTATGTAATAGATTTAAGCACAAGACACTAATGCAAAAGCCTTACACACTGAAGTGAAGATTACGTTGTGGAAAGCTGATTAAGCTAACTACTAAACGATGTTACACTAATTAACTTAGAACTCAAACAATATCTGATTCTTTTTTTAGTGAGAATAGAGTCCCCGTGGTCAGAAATAATAGTGATCAGGTCGTTCTAATTATCCTAAACGCAGAATTTTGTTCATCCTTTCTGTGGTTAGCATATGATAATGGCTTGTTGCATACTCGTATGACTTTAAGAGCAAAAACAAGGTACTAAAAGATGCTGCCCGAGTGTGCCACGCTACTAAGACTCACCAGTGCATCGTCGAAGCCTTTTGTGAATGTGTCAATGGCATTCAAGACCTGCTCCCTCGACTTTGTTGTCTTAAAGTCTTTTGTGGAGGTTCCATCGGGATTCTGAGGGGTAAACAAAAAGAAAAAGAAAATTAAGCTCTCGAGTCAACTCAAGCAAGCATGACTATCTTGGATGAATGGCATAGTAGCCTTTACATTTAAACACGAGTGCTGTGACAAACAATATCTGGGGTTTAACGTCCCAAAACCACGATATGATTATGAGAGACGCCGTAGTGGAGGGCTCCGCAAATTTCGGCCACCTGGGGTTCTTTAACGTGCACCTAAATCTAAGTACACGGGCCTCAAACATTTTCGCCTCCATCGAAAATGCAGCCGCCGCGGCCGGGATTCGATCCCGCGACCTTCGGGGCTGTGACAAACAAGCTAGAGTAGTAACAGCAAGAGATTTTTTTTGTATTATTCCATTAGTTCACTATACAGAGTCAAAACATGTCATGACTGTGCAGTTAACTTTCTTGCATAAGGACTAGAAGCCTGTGGTGTGGACTGTAGATCCCTTTCTGTGGGTCTAGCAGCCTGCTGTGGTAAAGCCCAAGATAATTGTACCTTTGTTTGAAGTGAACGACAGTGCGTACGACATGGACGAAGAGAGAACGATCACATCAGCGCTCATGTGATCGTTCTCTCTTCGTCCATGTTGTACGCACTGTCGTTCACTTCAAACTATGCAGCACGGACTAGCCTGACGTCGTTCCATTTTGCAATTTTACCTTTATTTCATTTCATTTATTGACCCTTAAGGGCCCAGAGACCATTACTTAAGGGGTGCATACAAGTGTCTCATACAATCATTTCGGGTACATTTTGTCTATATAAAAGTTTTCCCTTTGTCACCCAAGATGCCACTTAATTGCTGCAGTGCGAATTACTCGACAGCCACAAAAGATGAAGGAGGCGCACCTTAATGCCCTCGATGCGGAATCCCAGGCTGGCCGTAGAGCTGATGGTTTCCCTCCAGATCATGTAGCGGGGTTTGGTCACTGCCTTCAGCTCGTGCTCCTCGGGTGTTGGCTCGTCTGGATCAACGGCCACCATCTTTTCGTACATGTCCTGCACAACAGCAACAACAAACATGCATCATGAATATTGCTCACAAGTGCAGTCTCAATTCATAGTAAAGAGGCACCTGTAATAATATCGCAGGGACCAAGCTAGAAAATCTATTGTACTGGATTACTGCGAGTACCACTAACTCAATCCTTCAGCAGGCACAACTTCAAAATAGAACTGTATGCCAACCAAATATTTCTAATTAGTTTTAACTATCTGAACGGAGGAGTGACGGAAGGTGCTAAAGCTGAACATTACTTCGCAATAGCAAGCAGCTTCTTTACGGAGGCTGGAAAATTCTACAGCAAAATTATGCCGTACGTTATTCTTCTATTTAATAGGGCTGTAAAGGCTAGGTCTCTCATGATGCGTTCGAAGCTGAAAAATGTTGTAATTGGTGCAGCTGTTTACTGCAAGCAAAACGTTTCAATAGTTGTGTAGAAACTGCAGACAGGTGTTAGTCTATGGTCGCTACAACCTCTTGGCACAAAGACAGACAAAGCTGCAACAACACGTCCCAACTATGCAAGTCTCTTAGTTCTGAATCCCAAAAAGGCCACATGAATTCAATGGGCCCACTGGTATGCTTTGGCAATAGATTAACTGTATGCATAGTGGCACACAGATGTGCCACTTTATTGCTTTCATAGTTAGGCCTCCTTCAAAGCTTTGTAAGTTCATACGAAACCATGGTTCCCAGTAAACGTAATCTCTCGTAGTACTGACCTTGCGAAGCTTGGGCTTTTCCCGAGCCTTAGCCAGCTCTTCTTCGAGGTATGTGCGCAGGCCCACTTTGACGTCCATCACGCAGGGGCACTGGAAACCAGCGAGCAGGTCTTGCAGCTCCAAGTAGGCTGCACACAAAGCACACAGAAAAACAACACTGTTAGGCACGGCAGCGTAGGTTGTTACCAGACAAATACAAAAACCAACAGTGTAGTCCCTTATGGAAGATATCACGGCGTAAAGCAAAAAAGAACTCATTGGTATGTGCAGGGGGGGCGGGGCGTTTACTGCAATCATGTACTAAATTTTCTCTATGCTAAAACCCTATCAAGCCAATTGGTATGTGAATGCAGACATATTATATAGCAAATTGAGCAAGTGCCTTGGACGAATTTCACTTGATGTTAGAATTTGCTCGTGCTCCACACAACAGAGCCACTGTCCCGGGTTCAAACGTGCCTGTGAGAATATTGTTGCATGGCGAACGTAACATCCTAAGGAAACTGAGGCTGACGTTAATGCTAAATTTTACAGAAAGCAACCACACAAGGGATGACGGTTACGCCTTCCTGAGCACAACGTATGCAAATTGTGAACATCTGTTTTCACGTTGCCTTTTCGATGAACGCACGAGACATCACTCTCCTCAACAACAGTGGCTCGCCTCAATGGCAGGGCTCACTCTCTGCTGCAATTTTACAGTAACACTGTCTTTATCCATTTGCAGCTCGAATGTGCACGACCTGTGCACAACAGTAACTAAACAGTGGCTTCTGTATCGTGAAGCCTGCTTCTATGTCATGCAGTTTCCCAAAAGCAGAAGGAATTAACTTACTGCTGCAGTCTTCCATCTCGACGCGGCCCTTGAACTCGGGCACGTAGTCCCGCAGCCAGGGATCCCTCATGAGCTGTTTCAAGCAGGACTCCTCCTTGCCGCACAGTTTCTTGAGAATCGTGCCTTGGGTGCCCGAGCGAAAGTTGCCTGCAGGAAAGACCATGCAATGTCGTCACCTTCGCTGCCATTTTGACATTATAAGCAATGCTCCTTGCAAGCTGCGTGTTGGTGAACTGTCTCCGAGCCTGTCACGATGTGTCGTTGCACCGAACGTCACAAACGCCGCATATGCTGGCACAAACACAGACCGGTGCCTATACGGACAAAATTTTCCATCACACGCACAGATTGGTAATCATTAGAGCAAACAGAAGTTAGAGTAACTTTACTGATAGATCAAGTCAGTACCTTACATCTTAACTTTCACAGACTCGCAGCTACGTCACCATTATTTTGGAAAATAATCAAAATTAACTTTCATACTCTGAATCTTAGCACAGATGAAAAGGCACTAAAGCAGAGCAGTAAGTAGCGAGAAGAGACCTATGAAAATTTTCCATTTAACGAATGGCCATTCATGGTATGGTATGGTATGGAAAAACTTTATTTAGGTCCGTCGGGGCGTGAACTAGCACGTAGCGGGCCGCTCCCACGTCGGGACAGATAGGCCTAACCTGTCCGCCACGTCGTGGGCCCGTTGGACTGCCCATAGCTGCGTCCTGAAATCCGTACTGCGTAGCGCAGCATCCCACTTTGACGATGTAACGTTTTGAACCCGTAACACAGGGCACCGCCAGAGCATATGATCTAAGCTGGCAAAGTCTGAGCAAAGCGCGCACGTGTTTGACGTCTGAATTTCTGGGTAAATTTTGTGCAAGAGTGCGGGACTGGGATATGCCCCGACCTGCAGGAGTCTGAGCGTCAATGCCTGAGGCCTGTTCAGTTTACTGTGCGGTGGCGGCCCACATTTTAATTATGCACATATGTAGTAAACTATGAAAAACATCTGCTAATGAGTCGTATAAGTATTGAAGAGTGCAGTCATTTTGTCAGCTACGTACCTTGGTGCCCTGCGAGCTGTATCCATGGGTACTTGTATTTCCTGTAGGTCTGGACAAATGGAGACCAGTGAACGACATTCCGCACTTTCCGCCATCCCGAAGGCTGCACAGACAAAAAAAGCACACGAAAATTTTAGATACAGAAAAATCTGTAAAAGCATTTGCACTGATGCTATACACTATAAATAATATGGTTAGCAGGTGAAGCTTGATCAAGTTCCACACTGAGAGACGCGAATAAACCACCACTGCAGTTTCACCAGTCATAAAAATACGGAGAACCACCCTAATATTGAAAACTACACACATACAATCAGCTTTTGATAGGCGCGCTGTAGTAGAACGTGAAAAATTACTCAAGTTGGAACAACAAGAAAAATATTGGGCGTATTGGCTGGCACGACCAAATAAGGCCTCGACATGGTTGTCGGGTCTGCTTCCACACGGTCTTGGGCAAACGGTGTCGAGCTAGTTGCAGACTCGTTTTATGTACCACACAATTTCACCGCAGTGAGCGCGCGTCATGAACTAAGGGAAAGGGGTGGGCGGCTCAGTGTCGGTAGATGCGAGGGCAAGTTTGGAAGATGTATTTTCCCTCCGACGCGTCCGCCGCGACGCGTGGATTCTGATCGATGCGACGAAATCGGATCGAGTTATGCATCACATGGCACTCCGCGTGGGACGTCGTCGGGTACAACAACCGGCGTTACTGCGTCGCTGGGGTGGTAGTAGTTACGTTACAGCTGAGGCGTAGCTAGCCAAGTCCTCCGAAGTAGTAGCAGATACACCAAAGCACAAATGCCAGTGAAGCGACTACTAGGGGAGTCGCGAGCGACGCGCGAACGAGCTTCATGCAAACAGGGACGCAACCAACGTGTAGGCTTGAGACCTACGTCGCTGGTACGCTTGAAGTGCCGACTTTCTCCACTTACGCTGCTCGAGTGGCGGCGAACATGGCACGTAGTCTTGCCGTTACAATGCGAGTGCGGCGAAATACTGCCCGTCATGATTTCCTCTTGGACTTCCAGAGACTCCAGCTTGGGTAAGGGGCGGCGGCGCGCCTGCCTCTGAGGCGTCTCACTCGCGGGGCTGGCGCCGCTCACGGCACGAACCGGGAGCCATTGTTTCTCTTTTTTAAAAGGCACGGCGGCGTCAAAGTGAACGATTTCACGCGTCGTCCCTCAGCCGGCGGCGGCTCACGTAGTGGAGACCCGTCGAAGAAGACGCTGCGCGACGATGACGTTGTTCTCTCCTGCCCTGTTCATATTTTACTTTCCTTCTCGGTACCCCTGGGAGCGCACAATAGTTGCCGCGGCCGCACCAACACGCAAAGCAGCTCATTACGCGAGTGGTGGAGGGGTGGGGGGTGGCTTCCGGGTAGCGAAGCTTATCTCCCCCGTGCGTAGAAAATCCGCAGCTGTCGCCAGCCCGATGTGTTGGCCGGTTGCTGCTACTGTGGCGCTGCCCACCCCTCCTGCCTCCCACTTCGGTTGCCGCATGCATCGCTCCATCGCTGTCGACAAGCATTCACCATGGAGCTCGTTAGCGCGTTGGTGCGAAGCATGGGTGCGAAGGGTCTATGAATAGATATGGTGCAACGCGCCGTCTGATGACGGTTCGCTGCGGCGGAGAATGGCGCAAAATTTGACTGCGGGTACAGTGTACTGCGGGGGTAGATGGCTTACCGGCGTTTCGGTTTTTACAACGCTCCTTCTTTCAACAGGAAAATAGCAAAAATCAACGTGAAAAGTATCATTAACGAAAAAATGTACCAAATAAAATGCATGCACGACTTTCGCGCCGCAAGTATCATGGATGCGGGTGCGTGACCGAAAGTGTAGATGCAGTGTAGATGTAGAAAAAAAATATCAACACATAAGTGAGCTCCTTGCATTCATATCGTTTTCAAGTCATTGTAGCAACTCTGCTACAATGACTTGACTCGACTATCCTGAAGCGAAGATAAACGATATAAAGAAATGGAATTAATTTCGCTCGGTTGAACCGCCATCGTCACACATCCAATAGTTGGATCAATTCACCGACACAAGCCAAAAGACACGACAACTTAGACTGCTACTCATAATAGTAGAACACTGTTAGAGCTTATGTTAATTCGCACGATCGGCGCCGAGGTAGGTGACACATGTTGTATCCAAAGGTTAAATTCAAATCGCGAAACGGCAAACACCGTGCATGGAGCTTCCTGCAATAATTACTGTAGCAAACTCTACGGCATCGATGGTTCGCCGTGCCGCATTACAAGCACATTAATGCGGCGTCGACCGAGTGCAGCAAAGCACGCGGCAAGAATCGCAGGTTATTCGGGCGTCTACAAACGCAAGTGGCAGATGATCCGTTCGCGGAAGCGTTTAAAAGCAAACGGGCGTTATGACAGAGCTTTTCAACGCAAAGAGGAAGCACCTCCTGTCTGCCACTGTTTCTTCACGGGAGTAACGAAGGCCGACGTCGCTGCCTCCGCAGTGCATTTTTGGGGAGGGTCACGCATATTTGTAGCAGCCCGGAGGAAATTATGGCAGTATTCAGGGAACCTTCGTTTGAAAAGGCGTAAACGGAAAGCGGGAGCACCTTCTGGACTGTTCAACCGGAGTACAATGCACGGCACGCTGGCGTCGCTGCCTCCGCAGTGCATTTTTGGTGGATCACGCGTATTTGCAACAGCCTTGGATGAAAAAGTGCGTAAAGGACGGCATTTACCTCGGACGCGTCCTCGCCGTGAGACGCGGTGAGGCGACGCTCCAGCAGAGCGAGCTTGAAGAAGGTCCAGAGGTTGGCGACCGACGAGCACAAGAAGTCCCTAACCAGCCTTAGGAACGCTGCGATCATCGCTTAGCGCGGGCAGCTGCGCGACGAGTCCGATGAGGAAGGGAACGATCGCTCGTACACGCATGTCTCAAAGAGAATTGAAGACGAGGCGACGGAATGGCCGCCGATCCTTCTCCCCGCGCCTATGGATCGATGCAGTGGGCTCGGCATGACTCCATTGTTCCTGTTTCCACCCCCTCGGCGCGCGTCTTCCCTCCGTCTGAAATATCACTCGTTCCCCTCTCCCGCTACAAGTGGCGTGGCTTCGAGTATAGCGAACCCTCGACTATGTACCGCGCGAAGTCTGAGACAGATGGTCCGACGCGGATCGTATGACACGCGAGCGTCTCGTAGCGAGCAAAGTTTCCGAGCGGTCGACGACTACAACGTCGAGCCCATTCCTGTATATAGTCGCGAGCGCGTGTACGTACTACTCGCGAGAAATATCCACGCTCCGGCTGAATAGAACTTTAGAAATATGAATGAACGGGACTTTAGAAACTGCAGACGCGACTGGTGCGAAGTATCGCCTGTCGGATCAGAGAACTCGCTGCAGAATCTGCTACACAACTTTTTTTCGCAAGCCACGCAGATGTTTTTACCTCGACACGCTGGCTATATGATATTCGCACCTCGAACAAAAAACCTTACGAAGACAAATTTCACGGTGCTCTCCAAGACCTCCGGGTGAAGACACTTAAAACCCGACGCATTTCACGAAGTGCCACACGAGAAATCGCCGGACTCTTTCGCGTAAGCTGGAACATCTGTTGTTTCGCACAGAATGCCGAACCGAGCATTTGCCTAACGTCCACAGGAGAGACCCGGGCTGTCCTCCCATACTCTGCATCTCGTTCAGCACCGACCAATGGCGAACCCGTCCCTCGCACTCAACGCGCCTGACAACGGACTCGAAGCTGCACGCGCTTCCGACGCTGTAATTATAGCACGGCGAAGCCTCCTATGTTCATAAACAAGAACGTTGCTGACGGCTCGCGCGCGCACTTAGTCAAAACTTGAGGCGTATATAGCGTCGCCGAGTTGGTAAAGCTAAAGGCGCAGTGTATGCGGTTCTAATAAGGATCGAAGAGGGCACTCTACGCTCTTATCTGAAGTAGCGGAAAAACGGCAAGGTCATGGCCAGATATGACGTCAAAGAACCACGGGTAACTCTCAGCGAGGGGTCAATTTTGCAAGAGAGGCCAGACGGCGAGACCTTTTGGCTTCGGTGTCACGCTGCCTGCACAATCTCAGCTTGCCGCGTAGGTGCACAAGTCACGGTGTTGCGAAGAGCTATACGTACACCCACGCATACACACAGACGCGTGTCTCGAAGACTCGCAGAGCGTGGCGCGTTGGCTTCTTTCGAATGTATGCATAGGGGGAAAGGAATCTATCTCTGACGTCATGTAAGATCACCGGGGGTGTAATCGGAGAGACACCTCACGCTGAGGCTTTGGAACACAGGCGGTCACAAGGGGGCATGCGCCCTCGGAGGTGTAAACACACCCCCGCCGACTGACTCTCGCGCGTTGCGTGACCCCGCGAGATACGCATGCGCCAAACCTCGCTTCCGTTTGGGTGTCACGAACGCTGACTATCAGGTTCACTTATACTGTAACAGCGGGTACTCCGTTTGTTAACCTTAGTCACCCTGATAACCACACGAAAACACTTCCGGGACCAACCGCCTAGTTAGCATACGCTAGCGTGCTGTAAACTATTATACATAATCGGCGCTCGGCGATGCGTCGCCGTTTCGTGGCATGACCTTATCACCTCGAGGAAGTGACCTGTTATGTAAACAACACGGCCTCTCGCAAAGTCACGCGGCCAAACGAACTCGTATCTCTCTTTAAAGGTAAACATAAACACTCTGTATACACATTGTGTTCATATTCATAAGAACGCATGCGTAACAACGCAACACTTCTGAGACCTCCACAGCTGGGCTACAAGAAAGTCAGTCACAACCTAAGAAAAAGATGCCAGCCCCTCCCACAGAGAAATTGCATAAATGCTCCAACCAATAGCGCTTACTCATTTTCGTGACGTCAAGCACTTCTTGCGAGCTTCAGATAGTTATGACTTTCCCATACATAGACACGTTTGCGTCGCTAATTTTAGATCGTAAACTTGAATGTCCCGGTAAACTTCGTCAGGGATTTTGACGCCGCTGTTCAGCCAAACGTAATGGTTAGTGCATTAACCGAGAAAAAGTAGTTACGGTTCGGGCGGAAACCATGGCTAGCACAACTATCTTTCACGGGTGAATGGCAGGCGCACCGCGGTTTTGTGGGCTGAGCCAACATTTTTTTTTTCTTAGGCTGTAACCCGCTTAGCATGCTCTTTGTGTATACGCGGGCAGGGAACGCAAAAGGACGCTGAATTAGAAGAGAGAGCCGCATTGTGTCAATTCTCTCGTACTTCTTTCGTTGAGCGTAACGCGTTCGGGCCGAAACAAGCGTGCAGCCATCATTAAGCCGAAAGGCCAAACGGATCCGCCCAGCCCAGCCAAAGCTCGCAGGTGAAAGGGGCGCCTACTGAAAGGCAGCTGTGCTCAAAGCTAGGTCGCCCGGATGCGACAAGGCCTCGCTCACAGAAGTTCCGTGCAATGCGATACGACTACCGACAGGTGTTCATGATGCAGGTGCATGAGGTGCATATGCGCGCCCGAAAGCATTATCGCTTTAGTTTTCATTTCGGAAAGTGCTGCTCGGGGAGGATGTATGTACAGCCAGTACCAGCAGCACGTTGCCAAGGTTATTCCTCGCAAGAGTGCTGACCCGCTTAAGTGAAGTGCCCGAGGGGTGATTAGCCCGCTGCAGTTGTATGCTGTTTGAAACCGCATGCATCTGTCGGCATGTTATCTTCACTGCGGAAAGTGCTGCTCTATGCTTAAAAATTAGTTTGAAGCGCACCGAAGACGCAGACGATGGAAATGGACAGGACAGCGCTTACTCGCCATCTTGTTGCTCCATGAATGGCATTTCGACATGCAAACGGCGGGAACAGATTTGGTTCATCTTAAAAGTTTAAAATGAAATAAACCAAACGAGAGAGGAAAGTTCACGGTAAGATGGCGGTTTGAAGGGACGAGCAGTCTTCGTTTCGGTTGTAGTTTCGGCAAGGGCACTCAGATTCGTCAGGGCAGCGTTTCTGTTGATTTGATGCCATGAGGAAGACAAGTTAATCCTTTTGTCGACTCGAACGCTGCGGCTCCAACGGCATTCCTTGTTCAACGACTTGCGATCGAAATAGAGATGATTTAAGAGCACGGAGCATGGGTATACCGACTTGTTTGTCGACGCCTAAACCCAGTTCCAGGAAGGTTTGGAAACGAAACAATAAATGGGTTCACAAGGGGGGAAAAAAAAAAGACCAAACGACATCGAAGTTCGAAACAGAGCTCAGAGTTTCGTTTCTTGCCCTTACATGCTCTTTTTTATTTTGTGTGTGTAGGAGTGTTTGGCATCTAAGATGGCCGCTCCTTACTCCTTCTATCTTTGGCTTATAGTAGTGTGCAGCAAAGATTGGCCGCGACTTTAGTTTGGGATTACGGCGGCCGGCTGCACGGAACTTCCGTAGCAGCTGGTAGAATGAGAGTGAGGAGGACTCCCGGGGTCGTGCGTGCTCGCCTGGCGAGGAGGAGAGCAAGAGCGAGGTACGCAAACAAAAGGTCCACTGCGGCCAAGGCCGCGCGCAGAGGTCCGCGAGCGCCGCGTGCTTGCTCCGCGTCCCTTCGCGTGAATCTCCTGCATGGCCACCGCGCGGTCGCTTGGCACGCCGTCTCCTCTGACGCTCCGCGTGTTTTATAGTTTGTTTGTCCGCAAACTTCCTACCGTTTTGCGGTTTTGCGGGTTACCAGAGACGTGTGCGGGAGCAACAACGCTGGTGATGCCGAGCCTTGCCAGAGACACGGAAAACGAATATCTCTGTGACTTGCATGTTTTATACATCACTGGTAGTTTAAATAATTGGCAGCGAGATCATAGTAATCTCTCAGTACTTTCATTAGTTTCTAGCTTGTCCGGTATTCCGGTAAAGAGCTTTTCACAGACGTCTCCCTGGGCGCCGCCATTATCCCTTCTGGGCTGCACTAAGTAGGCGTGCCCCCCCCCCCCCCCCCCCTGCAAAATGCACTGCCCAGACTGTGACGTCAGCCATTGTACTCACGTGCACAGCCCAGCGTGGCGGCGTTTTTTTTCTCTCCTGTGAAAAGGTCTATACGCAAAGGGGTTTACGGAATACCGGGTTGCCGGACGATGTTATCCACATATTGGGACGCTTCGTGCTACCACAATCGTAGACTCGCTTGTTTGTTTTCATTTAGTGTACTTGAGGGAAAAAAAGTTTTGAAAGGCAACTCATTCGGTATTAGGCTAGGCCGCTAACGAGAATGTACACCAGGGGGGAAGCAGAATGCACCAGGTTTCTGCAATAACAATGCTATGCCACGGCCACCTGGATCGGGGCGCGCGGCGGTGTTGCTCCGGCCGTCCCATTCGGACGGAGGAGGCGTAATTGCAGAAAGGGGCGTGACCGCTCCTTTCGCCGCACCGCGGCGCGCGCCTACTACCCCTCCATTCCTTTGCGCTCTATGCGGGAAGGTTTGCGGCGCCTTCAAGATATCGCTGTAGAATAACCGTGAGTTAGCATAGCACTTCCCCCACCCTCACAAAAAGCACATAAAAGGATGAATGGCGGCTATCGCTATATTCTTTATTTTTTTTGTGTGTGTGTGCGCCAGTCCTTGTCGTGATGATGGTGACCGAAGCGAAAACACCCGCGAGTCACATTTCAAGAAAATTGTTTTGGTGTTCTTAAGTGCAGAATATCAGTAAAAAGTATACATGCGAAGGAAAACACGAGATTTATTAAAAACCCCTTTTTTTCTGAGTGCTTCCAGAATAGAGGAAACGATCCGAAGGTTGGTTCCGCTGCTTAAAGGAGGTTGGCGGATTTCCCTTGGGATGCTGCGGCCTTGAGTGCGCGAGCTTTACCTGCTGGAAGGAATGCCACTTTGGCGTCGAGGCAACGTAATCTTTCTTGGTGTTGACTTACAGTAAGGCACGCAGCCGTACGGCACGTTTCTGAAAAACACGGTAAATGAGGCAAGCGAGTGAAAAACTCGCAGCTACAGCTAACAGGCGTAACCTCGTGGTACGCAGACTAAAAACAAATTACTTGCCTGAAGTCAATGTGGTATGACAATGTGAAACATCTAAAGAGAGAAAGCGTATATTCACGTCTTTTTTTATTGTGAAAAAGTCGCAGCTACAGCTAACAGGCGTAACCTCGTGGAACGCAGGCTAAAAAACAAATTACTTGCCTGAAGTCAATGTGGTATGACAATGTGAAACATCTAAAGAGAGAAAACTTATATTCACGTCTTCCTTTTATTTGTGTTACGTATTAACACGTTAATTAGTGCAGACCGTTAGAGGCGTTTATTTCCGTCTTACATGTGCACTCTGCCCGTAATTAATTCAGATAGAGTTAAACGCCTCTACAAACTGCCCGTTCACATTAAATACGACACGCACCAACACACCAGAAAAACAATTGATGCGTTTTGTTAAAACACGCACAAAAAATAAGAAAAAAAAGCAGAGCAATACTAGCGAGAAACGTCCGCAACCGACCTACGGCCGTCGGTAAATCGACGCTTATGTAACGTCGGGCCTTGGTCAACCCGCGAGCGGCATGCACTCGGCATCGTCGGCCACGGTGGACGGGCCTACATCGGGTGCCGACGCAGGCCCACATGAGGCCAATGTCAATCCCCAAGACCGGCCCTACATTGGTTGCTAAGGTTGAGCCAACGACAGTGCAGTTGGCCAGCGACGTCAGGCCGACATTTTTCCAAGGGTAAAATGGTGCTTGGGAAACGGGCTCTTTCATGCTGTCGCGTTAAAACGACAATTCGATACCAAAACGAGAGAAAGTGGCCATTGCGCGACCGACCCTTAGCTAATTCGCAGGCGACAAGCGTCACTCATCGCTTTCGCGTTCAAATTCGCCTACATGCGGCCTGCGCTTAAATAAGAACGTCGCATTCACATCACTGTCGTATCGTGGGAACTTCAGAATGCAAAGAGACGTGCCCATATCAAAATGTTGCCTATCATCGGCAAGGAGAAAACGACTACAGCATTATCATTACCGCAATTTTTTTCCAGCAACGTGATGCTCTTAAGACAGCGCTCGACCGCAGAAGATAGCTATGCAGTGCCGACGACGACAAAATGTATTTCCCTTAGAAAGAAGCATGGCGCGCGCCGGTCCAGGCGGCCGTGGGAGAAACGATTGCCAAAACAAAGAATGAGAAGCACGGAAAATCACGTACTCGGCACAATATATGTGTCATGGCACCTATGTAGCGGCCGTGGTCATGGCACATGAACGCGCCGCGCCACACGAAGTCTCTTAAGCACGCTGCTTGGCTCTATCTCGATTGTAACATGCTACAGAGAACAACACTCACTGTGTAAAGCCCGATTAACATTACATAATAGCGTACCTTGATTCCAGTCACTACGTGCACGATGTCCAGTGTGCATTTTTCCAAACACATCTGCGGCTGTCTACGGCGCGGTCAGCGCGGAATCATTCGCAAGGGGGTAGGAGGAGAGCGCCGCGTCGCGGCGCGCGTCTGAACTACCTCAATTACGACTTTTCAAAGGGGCGCGCGCCGAATGGGACGGCCGGAGCAACACCGCCGCGCGCCCCGATCCAGGTGGCCGTGGCTATGCTTGCCCGGTTCATCTCGGCCCCACCAGGTGGCACCACCTATCCGGCCTCTCACGTTTGCGGCTACGGTATTCCGGTATAACGCTAACGCAAAGAAGTTTGCGCAGGCTTCCCACCGTTTGCGGATTACGGGTTACCGGAGAAGTGTACAGGAGAAACTAGGCTGGTAGCGACATCTGATGACGCAAAGCCTTGCCGTAGACGCGAAAAACTGATATTTCAGTGACTTACATGTTCTGTACTTCACTGCTGGATTATAAAGCATTGGCAGTGAGACAAGATAATCGCAAACTTGCAGTGCTTTCATTATTTTTTTTTTCCACGAACACATTAACGAAACCGAAGTTTCCTTCAAGTGCATTGCAGTATGACTGAAAGACACCAGACGTCGCCACCAGCCCTGCTACTGCTGTCAACGGCACCGATAGGCCGGTATCCGCAAACGGCAAGAAGTTTGCGGGCAAATTAAAGCTCTGTTTAAACTCTTTAAACGCAGGACGGTGGTACAGATTATTCCACTACAACAAAATAAAATAAAAACATAATAAATGTATTTGTTTCCTCGTAAAAGCCGGAGGCACGCGACCCCCGAAAAGAACGTCGGGGCGAAAATTTCATAATCACAATTTCCGCGTGCACACACGTACGAGACTTCCATCAGACGTTTTGGAATGTCGATCGCTCCTAAATATTTCTGAGAACAGTGACCGCGTAAGATTTATGTTTTTTTTTTCTCTGTTTCTATGTATACGCAGTGGCAGCGGGGTGTCGCCGGCTCATGCATTATTCCTGCAGCCAATGCCCGAGCACGTTCGCTGCTTACGTCACGGCGTCGCTGACGTCATTAACGCCACTCGAAAGCAGGATACGGCTCTCTCTTGCTGAAAATGTGCATTCATTTATTCGCTTAGTTCAAAGGCGCGGTTGACATAACATACGGGGACACTACAAGAATACGAAGTAATTGAATACAGCCAATTGAAAAAAAAAGCAAATAAAAATAAATAAAGTCGTACATTGCAATGTAAGGTCGGAAGGCGACGAAAAATTCGCGTAAGTATCGCTATGACAACCACAAGAAGATCTCGCGCAACTTGCGATTCTTTCGCAATTATCGTTTGCCAATAGCTGCAGCCGCATTCGTTGACAATATGAGCTTCACTAACATGAATGCCACCATCATGAACACACTTCGAGAGTTAGATTTTTCTTTTTGTTCTTGCGACAGGGGGACCCGCATGTATGTTAGCCTTGGGAAACACTAAGGAAAGTCTATATAACCCGGTTTTAATGTTTGCGCTAAACATGACAGTCGGCTCCTCCAATTATCCCTTGCGAGGAAAAACAAGAAGAGCAATTAAAGCGGATGAGCGCCACAGTCTAAGGGAAAAAAAAAAAAGAGTATGTGTGACTCTTTTCGGTTAGTCCTGCAGGCTTGCCAGGTGTATGACTCTCTTTAAAGAGATACGTTAACACCTTTTTGTGTCCCACGACTCTCCAACGAGAGTATAAGGATCTCCAAAGGGAGTTAACGCGTCTCTTTAAAGAGAGTCATATACGCGGCAAGTCAGGACACACAAAAAAGAGTCAAATGACTCCCCCCTTTTTTTTTCTTAGAGCCTATGAGAAACGCGAAGAACACGCACATATTGGACACGAAGTCTCCCTTGTCCGACCTTCCACTCGAGCACTGTAACAATGTACGATTTCAGTGACCAAATGGATGTGGGCCGATAACACCTAAACATCGTATCCACTCAGCATCAGCCCAATCATTGAGTTAAGTAGACATTTTGTTTTTCTATTTATTTTTTAATTCTTAATCGTAAGAGCGGAAACATTGCAGTGTACGTTGCGCGGCACGATTTTCAAGGCAGCCCGGTTTTTCGAAACACTGCGACGCGACCATGAATCCGTCTCTTCTCGCGATGGTATGGTCTTCGCGCAACATTGAAACACACACGCACACAAAAGAACACCCAAGGGACGGAGAAGAGAAAAGAAAATGAAATGCAACGAGGAGGAGAACGAATGAACGAATTAATGAATCGAGACGTAGACAGATGGAGAGAGAGAGAGGGAAGGAAAGAATGAAAGAACGAAGCGTTACAAACGTCGAGGACGACGCAGTATGCGTGCAAGAAGGGACTTCGCGAAGTACGCCATAAGAGCGCCCGCGAGGTCAAGGAAGGCCGCGGTGATTGCGTGTGCTGCCTGCGCCCGCGGCAGCTGCCTCATTAAACACTGGGCGCCTACACAGCGTGCAGTGCGCGAGGTTACGCGTGACGTCGGCCGAAACACGGTACGAATATACGCACGCAACGCTGAAGTTCTATGTCGATATGAGGGCTAAATATAGCTCATATAGTTACCCATATATAAAGTTCAACAAAGATAAGAGTTTGTCTCTCCTTCTCTCTCTATTCATTATGTGGCTTTATTAAAGATCCAGTCCATATATATATATATATATATATATATATATATATATATATATATATATATATATATATATATATATATATATATATATATATATATATATATATATATATATGTGTGTGTGTGTGTGTGTGTGTGTGTGTGTGTGTGTGTGTGTGTGTGTGTGTGTGTGTGTGTGTGTGCGCGTAAGCACAGAATATTCGATCACGACTGCGTAGGATTACAGCGCATAATGTGCACACACTTGGGCTCGAAGCAGGCCTCTTTCTCTCTCGCCTGCACGTGGACACGCGCCCAAGGCGCTGCGCATGCGCGTATCCTACACGGGGGTCATATGACAAACAGCGAGGTTGTTGGACGCCTGCAGGCGTCCTTGCACGTGGGAAGACATCTATCCGAGAAAAGATCTGCCTCGATGGCGGAATAAGTGAGGGACTGAGGCAGTCGGCGAGACGACAAAAAGATAAAAATAAAACACATAAAAAGCAAATTTTGGACCTCGGTATAAAGCGAGCGCGTGCAGAAGTTTACCGCATATATACATTTACGAGCGATGCGCAAAAGCACTGCGTCGAGGCTTTGCTTTTCTAGATCGCTTTTTTTGTGCCTTTAGAGCTTCACCTATCGAAGGAGATAACCTTTGAGAGGATGCGCGCGAATTGAGAATGAAAAAAGGAAAAGTAGAAGAGTGTTTACGTTAATCGGCGGAGAGCCCGACTCGCTTGCAGTAATCTGCATGTACGCTTTTTATAATTTTATTTCCTTTATTCCGATGAAGAAACTCATCGGGAGAGGGCGTAAACGTCAAGCCCAGGGACGTGAGGATGGCGAGCGTCCTTTGCATTTCAATTAGGTATATTCCTATAGAGCCGAAGAAAAGGGTCGCCATGCCAATTCTTCCGACACCGCGGCAGAGCTTGGGGGGTTCCGTTCTCACGATGAACGAGAAGCGTACGGAGACCGAATTTTCAGAACGATAATGCCGCTGCCGAAGCTATAGTTCAGGCCGTGTTAAGAGTTGCGTCCTTTCTGGTTGGACTGGGCGCCGCCAGGTGTCACCACTAACCCGGCCACTCACGTTTACGTCACCGCGGCGGCCCTGCATTCTGTAAGTGGATATGCCTTTTCACGCATAAGCTAATCAAAACTTCCTGACGTACACTACAACGTAACATTTAAATTTGAATGGACGAGTGGTTTAAGTTCCCGCTTCACCGGAGTTCCCCATATTTATCTGCTTTATCCGCCGATCGCAATCACCTCGTACACCTCGTTACAGCCATTTTCACTTACTCATCCAACAAAGCAAGCAGTGAACTGTTAGATATTACGCTCTCCTACAGGAAAAAGCACAAGGTTTCTCGACTTCGGCGTTGTCTAATCACATTGAATACCCGCGTAACCGCCATGATCACCTCTTTTTCCCCTCGATGCAATAATTAGCTTTGAAGCATGGAGGAAGTCGACATGCGGCCCATACCAAATGTATCCCGTTACTTCATGAATGTCCGCGCTGCCAGGGACGGGCGAAAGGACAAGTGAAAAAAAAAAAACACATACGGAGTGATACGCCTCCCCCCGTGCGTGTCTTTTTTCCATTTGTCCTTTCGCCAGCCCCTGGCAGCGCGAACAGTCGTGAAGTCATACCAACTAGCCCCTGTAGAAGTAGCATAGTAGTATAGTGACCTAGATAGTAGCAAGCGTGGGTCGGCTGCTGCACGAGAACCGCAAAAATGGCGCCCAGCTCGGGGCACCGCAGCGCCACATTGCGGCTCAGTTTCAGATCATACTCCCTATAGCAAACATGCATGCCTCTTAGACCACAGCTCGAACCAAAAGCCGTCAGAGGGCACTCGATCGCTTCAAGACACACTTTTAGTTCGCAGGGTACTCGCGATCTTTTGCCACTGGCTAGCCGCGCTTTGACTAATAATATGCCCAGCGTCCGGATTGGCTCGCATTTGCATTAACGAACAAACCTATAGCGTGCGGTTACGGGAAGCCCTGTACGGCCCAGCAGTGGCAAATGCGCACGAAAAGCCGCCCTCCAGCAGGCCTGCGGGAGCACTTCCCGGGAGCGAGGCCGCGCGGCGAAACACATCTAACGACGTCGACGACGAACACGGCTAGGCTAGCAGCGCGCTTGCCCGTCGTCCTTGGAAGGACCGCGTGCCGCAACAGGCTGTCGCCTCTCTTTATCGAGAACGCCGACCGAAACGGATGGACGCCAAACCATTAGCGGTCCGCCGAAGCTCGTTAAAGTGGAACGGCTATATCCGCGAAAGCGCGCGGCCAGAGAGGAAAGGAAGAAAAGGCCGCGAGAATCGGCAGCCACGCGCGTCGTTATGTGTGTACGGCGAGCGAGAGCGCAGAATTAGGTAACAAGATGATGGACAACAAGTAGCGGAGGACAACAACGAGCGTTACGTCTCTATATCGCTATCCGGTACACGCGCAATTAACGAGCGCGAATCACCCGGAGCGGGCATGCACGTGCGAAAGACTCAAAAAGGAGCGACGTCGGGTTGTAGTATCGCGTTCCGAAGTAATGGACTGTCTGTCCTTTGACCGTGTTGCAACAGGAGACGCGCCTGGCGAGAAAGGAAAAAGCACCAGGAAGGACCAGGTCACGGAGAACTGAAGCGCGACTTGGCCTCAGCCGGTCGTGAGGCGATCTTCGGGTGTCCAGCAATGTAATAACGCGCAAGACCACCCGTAGTAAGAAGCGCTGCAATGGGGGTCAGTTGGTTACACATTAAACAGTTGTTCCCCAAGTTACAGCGCCCAAGACTATCATCCATAGTGAAACGAAGCCAGGTCCAGAAACCTCACCCTTCGTTCGTGTAGGAGCTGTTTTTTTTTTTTTTTTTCGTTGGTTAGCCGGCTGCCTTCGCTGAAAAAACGTATTCCAACTACACGGTCCGCTCTTACGCACAGTTCTTCTATCTTAAGAGCTCTAACTTGTGAACACGGGCTCAGATAAGACGGCATGCAGGAGCTCTGACTGGCTCCGACAATGCAGAGAGGTGTCGATGTCTGTCCGCACGACATGGCTCCGGTTTCGCGGTTTCTTTTTCAAGTTGACAACAGAATACGAGCCAGGACAAGCGTAAGCTAAACCACACAAGAGACAAGAGCCATTTCGAAGTTTCAGGGGGGGGGGGGGGTTATCGCCCAGAGTGGGGGACACTCCCCTGCAGAACGCGCGGTTCCTTTTTTTTTTTTTTTCTGAAGTTAACTCGCGAAAACAGACACCACGCGCAAGGTAAGAGCCATTTCGAAGTCTGAGGGGTGTTTTTTATCGTTTGTAGCGGGGAAGAACTCCCCTCCGGAACTCACCAACGTGCGAAGTGGATTAGCCAAGACGGGACCGAGCGGGGGACACGGAGACATCTTGCGTCCGATGTTCAGGAGAAGGGACGAGCCGCACGAGTCACCGATGGCGGCGAAAGATACCGGCGCCGCCGAAACAATCTTCTTCGGCATCGCCAGTTCTTCGTTGTTCTCCTTGTCCAACGGAGGCGGCGGCGGTCCGCCGCCTTCTTCCTTGCGCATCAGCAGGTTAGTCCGAGCGTCATTCTCGAGTGGAAACTTGAGCACACACATATCGGCGGCCGGTGCCGAGCTCTTAGGGGCAGAAGCGGAGACGAACTCGCGACACATCGTTCAAGCCGGACGCGATGCGACGTCAAGAGAAGGTTCTTCTCGTTGCCGCTGAGCGCGGAAATCACCGCAATAACGCACTCCTGCCAGCCACGATCACAGAGGGTGGGGAGCGATGAGGAGATCCGCTGGGGCGGTTTCGCGCACGGTTTCAAGAGGGAAGTTCCCGAGCCTCTATTGCAACGGCAACGGCGGCAGCGCCAGTAGAAACGATGAGCATCGCGGAAAGACCAAGTCACTACTCGCCAGCGACGGGGAACAAGCAGCTCTTTTTCTTTCTTCCCCAGCCCTGAGGTCGTCGAGGTGGTGGGCTTCCCTCTCCCTCTTTCGCATCCTCCTCTCCCTCCTCTCCTCAGCTGTGTGAGCGAATGGTCGACCTCCCTCGAGAGCACCAACCGGTGGCCAGTTCTCACGGTACATGGAAGGGGGGGGGGGGGCAGTGCGCGTGCAATGAGTCACGTCGTCCACAAGAAGTTCTCAGTCACGCCACGCGGTGGGGAGAGGGGGCGCTGCTGTTGCTTGCTGCCAGAGTGTTTTAAGATGGTCCTCATCGACGTCACAAGCCCCGCCTCCAGAAAGAAACAAGGCGAGGACTTTAACAACGAGCAATGGTACCCCCCGGGTGGTGAGAGAGGGGGAGAGGTCGAAATTTCGCTCATCCCTGCAAGGAGGGAAAAGCTATACGTCTTCAGAGACAAAGAAGGCCGCCACGTGTCTGCGCAACTTGTTGACCCTGTCACCATGCAGTGTTTCTCACCTGAGAGTTGTTCTACCTTGTTTTTCTTTGTGTGTAAGCGCGGAGCACGTTAAGTGGCGAAGGCCACCCGGACGACACGAAAGCGGGGGAGCGGGCTGGGAATGGAAGTTCCAAACGATGCAGGTTGCGCACTTTCCGTGACACCGTATACTTCAACGCAGCGAGGTACAAGCCGAAGAGTGCGAAAATCGGCGGAACTGAAGTGGTAAACACGCTCGACTCTCGCTACAATGAAACTTCTCGAATAACGAAAATAAACTGTCCCATTCAAACTATATTACCTGGTGTCCAGAATCCGTACTACACAGCCAGGGCAATTAGTTACCTCGAGCGTCGAAACTTTTCTCCATGTCCAGCTGAAACGAGTAGGGTACGAACCTGTCGCAGTCACGTGATGCGGCATCCTCGTTCGAGCAGTGTTGAGTCCATCCAACACACACACTAACCCATATACGTGCAGGACTTTGAAAAGCGCCCCGTTAACCGGCTCTCCGATACGCCATAGATACGCCTCACACACCTATAGTACAGATAAGAGATCTTTGCAGGTTTGCAATAAGATTCGGTCGCTGATCACGGCCTGCTCCACGGACGTGCACGGCTCTCGCATCACCCGCAATAGGTGAACACTGTTACTCATCTACGACCAAACAGGCTTCGATTACATAGTTTCTCGCTATTCTGTATTCTTTTTTTGTGTTCGCGCCCAGCGGCGCAGCAGGTTTTGCCTTCTTTCACACCGGCGCCTGTGGACGGCGGCGCCGGCTCTGTATACGTGCGTCATAGAGCTGCTCGCACCCCACCGGTTTCCTGCTACGGCAAGCGTCATTGCCTACATGGAAATAACGAGAAAAAGGCCGCGAGTGTATACGGGGCGAGCGAGCATTTCGACAAAAAACAGCTCGTTCTGCGTGTCAATTAACGATGAAGGCATGAGGGGGGGTTCAGTTCGCAGACGGCTGCATCAAATGCCTTTTTCCGCTCGTTTCAGGTGTACATACACCTGGATCTGTCGTATAAACGAGAACAAAAATAAAATGAGTGAGAACAATTTTCCTGCAAAAATAACAAAAAAAGAAAAGTCGAGTGCATGCTGCGTGCGGCTCACACAGGCAAGCGGGGAGGAAGCGAGTTCTTCACATACGCACGGCGCCTGCTCCGATGACACTACTACGTGCGTCAAACGCTTCCCTCACGCTTTCTTTTTTTCTCGGAGGGTCTAAATATAGACGCGAATGACGCAGCGTCGGGCATGCATAACGAGCGTACATAATGTATGCCTTTGGCAAAGGATGCTCAAGGGAGCGCGTGCACGGATTATAGGCGCACCGCGGGAGGGGCGGGGTTACGGGTTATAATTGACTACCGGAGTTTGAAGGTTATACTACACAGAGGGCAGCACCTGTCTGTCGTTTCTACGCTGGGCGACAGCCAACAATGCATGAAGTGTTGTGCCTGCTCGTGGAAGCGGTTCGTGATTTGTGGGCGACAGGGCATTGTTTAGGGATAAATATGGGCAGCGAACAGGACGTCGAAATAGTAGTCATTTATGTACACAGTCCTGAACAATTAGGTATTTTAGTAGCGCCGGTTTAGCGTGCGGTAAGTAAGGAAATACCCTACCGTCGTGGTCGGTATGTCGCTATTTTTAGTCTGCAAGACCTCCATCAAATGCCACCTTGATAATCTCATGACGATACCGTACGCAATTAGTAACTCGCGCAGCTAAAAAGTTCTTAAAAAGCTACCTGCCGACCACGACGGTACGATATTTCCGTACTTGCCGTACGGTAAACCGGGACACCGCCTTGGTACACAAACATGGCGGCTTCAGTGACTTCAGTGCAAGCCATCTATTAGGTAGGCCGCCATCAGTGGCAGTCTATATACACAACCTGTATAAAGTGACAGTGTGTAATCTAAACCTATAGGCCCGTGTTTACAGATACGCCTACAAAATGACATTTCTTTGCTGGTGACAATAGCTGCCTATTGCGATTCTATGACTCGTTGTGCCTTTCGCCGCCATTAGCCATCTGCCATTGGCCGAAAAGTGCGGCCTGGAAATTTTGACCAATGGCAGACTGCTAATGGCGGCGAAACGCAGAAAAACATGTCACGGAATTGCTCCGCGATAGCACCCCTGGGTCAGCAAGCGGTCGTTGAATCGCCAAGTCCTGTTTGCTATCGAAGAAGTCAGCCTCTGATTGGCCGATTGTCAAGAGCACGGGGAGTCTTGTGTACGCTGCACGTCATTTATAAAGACGCAAATGCTCGGTGTTGACAATCCATACGCACGCAGGAGACATACACACTGCAGTAAAGGAGACAGCGTCTGCCAATTATACTGTCCAGGTGGATTAATAAAATGCGGCTATCGTCTCGTCGAATCTCGCTCAACGTATATATGACGCACACGGGGACAGTTCGTTAGTCGAAGCGCGCGTGCGCGGTGATCGCATTTGCATACCCCGCCTATATAGATATCCACGAAACTAGTTTGAAGTGCGTCAGGCGCGCGCCGTTGATGCGATCGGTAATGTATTGCTGCGGTATTCCGAAACAACGTTTTTTGCAAGGTGAACGCCAGTAAATAGAAGCAAAGAGACCGCGTTAAAAAAAAATGGATAAACAACTCGAATATTGCACTGAGTATTGAAACGAGGCAACGTTGTTGTTATAGTGGATGGGTTGTCAACATTAGCCGACTATATAGCCAACTTATAGTCAAGCACTAGTCAACATCAAGTAGTGCCGGTAATATGAAAGTAAATATGGTATTTCGACATGCCGCGACCGTATACCAGCGTTCCATAAAGCAGCGTTCACATCTTAAAAAAAGTATTATTCACTGTATGTCCCCGGCATAAAGTTAATACCGCCCTTTCCTAATCTCTCTTTCTCACCCGCAGTGGTAGCTTAAGGACGCGGGTTCGACTCCCAGCCACGACGGGAACGGGAAGTATATGCGCTTAATTGTTTTGCTCACTGTTCGAAGGAGCCCTTGGCGAGGGCCGAGTCTGAGTCTTTATTTCAGACATGAATACACACATACTGGCGCGGCAATGCACATTTAACGAAATGGGTTTCGAAGAGAATTGTAATAACGTTCACGGATAGATGTGTGAGATAACCTAGCCTTTTTTTTTTTTTGCAGAAAAGGCCAGGTGTAGTTTAAACCTTAAAAACTGCAGTTAGTACGTGAGTGAGGCACTGACCAATACTCTCGTGGTGTCTTGTAGGGTAGTAGTGAATGTTGGTGTGGAGGCTATAGCGGCTTCAGATAAGAATAATACGTGTTCAATATGTGATTCGCAAAGCGTAAAAGACGATCGACGATGGTATGCATGTAGGATAAGTGCATGATACGATAAATTATAAGCAGGCTAATAGCCTATAGATGCCGAAACCAACAGTGCAATCACTCCAATGTTAACACACGACACGTGTCAATCAATGAGAAAACGCATCTGTACACACACAACTCACGCTGACGCGCCGTGAAGGTCATTGCGCGCCACTCCAGCGGATACCGGTTCGTACCGGTTCGCGAGCCAATCGTATATAATGAATGGCAGAGACTGGTCTTGCGAAGTGCTCGGCATGCCCGAAAAAAGAAAAAAAAGGGGAAAAAGTGACAGCGAACGTCGTCACGAAGGCGCTGTGGCTAATTATCGAGATATAACGAAAACGATGCAAAAGCAAGGAAAGAAAAAAAGAAATAGAATAAATTGACACACATGGTGTTTTAAGGAAGGCAACGCTAAAAGCGGCGAGCTGGTTGCTCAATAGAAGAATAAACGAAAGAACGAAGTACAAAGAGAGCGAAGGACTATCCTAGCCTCGAGGAAAACAAAGGTGAAGGACAAATAAATAACAAAAAAAGGGTAAAGAAAGTGCGGCCCAGTATCTATATGCTGTATAGAATTCGAAGCGACTGAGTGAGGACGCGCTGCATCGATGGCACTGCGGCGGTCCAGACGTCAAAGGCGACCCTGAAGATATAACATTGCGGGATTCGCCACGCACACGAGGGAAAAAAAAACAGAAAATAAAAGAGCCGTGGCAAACGAAGACAAAGAGAAAAAAAAGAGAGTGGCTGTTGCGATCGCGATAGGCCCGCACGCGACCTCGACGGCATCCGGCGATTGCCCCGAGGCATCTATAGCAACGGCATTTTCCGAACCCCGACGCGAACGTATGGCACATACGGTAATATTGCGCGAATTGATTCTCCACTGAGCGGGCGCCATAATTCACGCTTTTTCCTGCAGCGTGTTCGTTTTTTTTTTTTTTTCCCAATGCTCAGCGTTTCGGCGTGACGCGATAGGAGTTCATAAGTTAGTAGTGCTTACACATTCCAGACGCGACGCAATTATTCGCTCTGCAACCGCTCACTGACATGCGGACCCGACGCAGAGCCTGCGCATGCGCAGATGAGACAACGACCCGCGCGATGCGCGTCGCACTATCTTTGATTGATGATCTATATATACCAACGCAATACCTGCGGTCAGGTGCGGAGCTTTCTTCACGGACATTGGAACATATCCCCCCATATGATTTTCCAATTACTCCGTGTGTGTTTGCTGCTAAATTGCTGTGTCATTCTTTTCTCACGCGCTGTATCGATAATGAATACCTCCTCGCACGTGTGTCCATCAAACAAGCTTTTGTTGTGAGTATATGATACATATATATAAGTTTATTGTACGCAATGAGGCGTTCTTTTTTCTTCACTTTTACGCACTTAATTTCTTCACACCATCCTTTTTTCTGTTATTCTTCTCATGCGGGCTATTTTCACAGTGGCCACCGCAAGGCAGTCGAGACGATTGATGCTCGAAGCCTTTCCTATTTCCATTTCTAATTTCTGGCTCTTCCTCTTCTTTTTTCTTTTTGTTTTCATTCTTCCCTATGAGAGCAAATGCCACCGCTTTGGCTGCTCGTCCGCGCCGTATCATAACACGCCTTCGCACGAAATTCTGCAGCGCCGCAGGCAGGCGATATTACAAGTACGACGCAAAATAAAATAGACAAACAGACAAAGAAAGGGAAAACGGCGATCCTTTCTACTCTTAATCCAGGAGTCCTGGAACGTGAAACTTTTCTGCGACACGATCATATATAAATTCGCTCTCTCGCAATCGTAGAGACAAAAACAAAGGGAAGAACCACGAGCGTTTCGTATTAGCGTGAGAGAGAAAGAAAAAAAGCAAACAGCTAGAGGCCAACTCTCGAAGATCGAGAATGGATTCTCTTGGCTTCATGCAGGCCTCGATGACGGCATCATATATGCTGTATACCCCCTCAAACAGAACAACTGTGGTTGCAAACAACGCTGCCACAACCGTCGATGGTTTCGTAAGCATCGATTATACGAAGTTTCAGAGAACATGCGATTTTGTTATTCCCTTTATAAAACGTTCCCACGCTGAAGAAGCCTCGAAATTTAAGGGAATTCGAATCACGAAGGCCACGATTTTCGAACAACATCGCTAGGGAACGTGACAGTTGTATGTACGGATATAGAGTGACGTGCGTGGATTGCGGTGGGAACGAAATTCTGATACAACGGAATACGCGGAAAAGATGGATACACGTCAGTGTCGTCGATATACGAAGAGAGGGGGAGAGGGAAGACAGCTGGAAAGAACGAGGATAGTATTGAGGCTACGCGTAAGAACGATAAACAACCGCCGCGCGAAATCGAACGAAGCCGTTTTTTTTTATATACCGCCGGGAGCGGCACGTGGCTGAATTAGAAAAAAAAAAGGTAGAAAAAAGAAGAAAGGGAGAAAATGGGGAAAACAAGAATGAGGTAGAAAATAAATGAAGAACCATTGCGACGAGACTGAATGATGACAATGTTCCTACATAGCTGTTATAAAACGGGTAGCCAAGTTCGCCAGCATTTAGTTCTCGCTATCTTTAGAGCTGGTAGTGAACGAGTAAATACGGCAGTATGACTCGGTAAGTAATCATTACTATTATCGGACCCTGTTACCGAGTGCGGGTGTAAGAAGAGGCCCGGGAAGTCATTGTCTTCAAGTCAAACACAGACAGGGGAAAAGTTAGTATCAGTGAGTGAGTGAGTGAGTGAGTTAGTGAGTGAGTGAGTGAGTGAGTGAGTGAGTGAGTGAGTGAGTGAGTGAGTGAGTGAGTGAGTGAGTGAGTGAGTGAGTGAGTGAGTGAGTGAGTGAGTGAGCGAGCCTAAAAATAACTGCAAGCTGCGTGAAATCGAAAAGCGGTATTTCGAAATTTTGAAATCGTCGCTAGCACAAGCGAGTGGTTGACTTCATTCATTCAATCAATCAATCAATCAATCAATCAATCAATCAATCAATCAATCAATCAATCAATCAATCAATCAATCAATCAATCAATCAATCAATCAATCAATCAATCAATTGTATCCATGAGAAATATAGCGTTGATAGATAGATAGATAAAAAACTTTATTTAGGTCCTGAAGGAATCCACCCCCGTTTTATAGGGGGAGGATCGCGGGCCGCTCCGGACGGGGAGGCCGAGCCTCACCGCCGCGTTGTGGGCCTTCTGGACAGCCTGGAGTTGTAGTAGGACCGGGCTCTTTATCACAGAATAAAATTGTTCTTCAGAGAATTCTTCATGCCTTCCCTGTAAAGAGGGGCACCTTCAGAGCATATGTCTAAAATCACTGCGATCTTGACAGTCCGGACAATGTGCTTAATGACTAACAATGGAAAGGCTAGGGTATATCCCCATCTGAAGCATGCGAAGAGAGATTGCCTGTGGCCTAGACAACTTTTCGTGCGGGAGTGGGAAAGACCTACGGCCCATTTGATAGTGTTTTGTGACCTCATTGAAAGTAGTCAAAACGTCCCTAAAATGGAGGCTGCATGGGGGCTGATTCCTCCGTCGGAGCCGCGCAAATCCCGGCGCGGTGAGACCTCGCGCCTTGGAGTGGGCTAGCTCGTTGACATTGGAAAAGCTCCCGACCTTCGAGCCAAGATGAGCAGGGAACCATAATTGTGTGGTGTGTAAGTTCCTTGTGAGCGAGAATTCTAAAAGCTTCCTTGCAGACGGACCCAGAAACGAATGCCCTATATAGCAGCGGATCTAGAGTCAGTGTAAATATCAGTTCGTTGCGGATCAAGGAGAGCTAGTGCGATGACCATCTGCTCTGCTTTGTAAGAAGAAGAGGTTCGAACCGACGCTGACGATAGAATCCGGCCCTTAGTATCTATGGATACTATACAGCAAAGTGAGCGGAAGCGCCGTACTGGGCGGCATCTACAAAGCATGTAAGCGAAGAGTTGGCGTGAGTGGGATCTAAAAGAGAGGATGCTCGAGCGACACGCCTGCTGAACAAAAATATCTTGAAATTGCAGCTTAACAATCGGGACATAAATTTACAAGGTCACGAGATTTCGACGCGGACACTGCCTTTCTCGAAACAACTGCACAGATCCAAGGGTGCTATCTGTGAACATCGTCACATTCCGTCACTTATGGTCATGATTCTGTATAATGCGGTATCTTGAGCCAATCAGAGAGATGTCGTATACAGCAGCCATTCGGGTCAATAAGAGTTGAAAAAACACGGTGGAATCCGACAACATCCAGAAAAGCTCGTTCCTTCAGAAACGGCACAGCTCTTACAATATCGCCAGAATATTGCACGCCGTTTCACGAATGTGCCTTGACGTACACGAAAAAGTTTACACCTTATAGCGGGGTTACAGAGGTGCTATACACAGAGACACACATGGTTCGAGTAGACGATCAAATCTGTGCTTTCAATAGGCCGTTTATGTGCGTGGTCTTATGGGGAGCAAATTCAAGATGGGAAGATAACAGCTAGCGTGTGCTGGCGACGGTGCGTCCATTTGTGCAAATCACCCAATCTTCATCTGCGCACCAAATAATTTGCGACGGTCTGCCACTAATGACTCCACTAGTGATCATTTGATGCCACTAGTGGCATCAAATGAGACATGGCGCCAGCATCGTGAGCACTGGAAGAAGTGCGGCGGCTGCGCATTTCGATCGCCATCATGATCGACTGCAAGATGATACCGGTACTACACCACGCCAACACCACAAAGCGGCATATTTTTCTAAATGAGCTCTAAACACGGGGGCTATAGCGCGACCGCAAGATATAGATACGGTATTTTTCACGCTGCCTAGCTTTTTTATCTAAGGTCCATCGGGAAATAACATGTCCGCAATGTACGTCATGTGTTTGCCGAGATCCTCCGAACGGCACCCTATAATACAATGTTATCAGATGTCCGACGCAGTAAACAGGGCGAAAAGACTTTCTCCGCGCCGCGAATAAGCCCTTTGTGACGTCACACGGCGGTGGTGCCACATAGCGGGCATTGTAATAAAATGCTGCGAGGACTGTTGACGACGACGCAGTCTCGCACGTCCCGTCGCATGCAGTGCCGCTGAAGCTGTAAATTCACGTTTCACTGTTCGGACGCACAGGCGCGTGACCTTGTTTACCATTCGGGCTGCCCTTTTATTTTCGCCAGAACGGAATAAAGCGAGTTCACTACGTTTACGGAAAAGCTTACGTTCAGCCAGGCGGGTATAACGTGTTTTTCCATTGTCAAGCTGCGTACATGCAGTGCTAGAAAAACCAGAGAAAAACATAGCCGGTAGTGACGCCGGTAGAGTCCATTGAGAGCGGAACGATGAGCACCATGATCTGAGCACCACACAGCGCGTATATCAGCACAGGATTATATTTTTTCTGGCATGCTGCGGCGCTTTGTTTTGACGCGACAAATATAAAACACATCCCGTCTCGCCCGTGTAGGTTAGAGTTCGCGATAAAGGTGACTAAAAGTGCGGAAAGACCCGAACAAAAAAGGAAATTCACAGACGCCACATCTTCAAGCCAGCCGAAATGGGCTCACATAGCGAGACGGTGCACTTAAAGGATGCGAGACTGCGAGTTTTCACGACCGCACAATATATGTACGCACTGAACAGAGATGGCATAGGGACCGTATACTGGCTAACAACCAAAAACTGCACGAAACAACAGTTATACCGTTTTTCTGTTTCTTTTTTTTAAACGTCAAAGTAGATCAGAAGACACCGCGACACCTACTCAGTATCGCCCACAACACTACACCACTATCCCCCCCCCCCCCCCCCCACTTCTTTTATTGAGTTTAAAACGTTTAAGAAAGTGCAAAACAGAAGAGTATATTTGAACCTCAATAACTGTGGGTAAAACGAACTGAGCAGAAACGCCGCGTATGACGCCGAACCGACACCGTCAAATTTGAATTGAAAGGTAAGGTTCTGCCTTACGTTGCAGAAGTTATCGCTATTTTCGCCAGTATCAGTGGTTGGCCCGCGTGACTGCAGGGAGGGCCAGTATATGGTATACGCCGTGCCGCATCGCGGTTGTCACTAGACAGTTTTAGGTTTAGGGCCTCAAAAGCAGCTTGCGTACGCAAGCCCTTGAAGTTCCTTTGTATTCTCCTTGGGTGTACATGGCTGGGAGTACAAAGGAACGCAAAAGCGTGCGCAAGCGGCTTGGGGATCCCGGTACTAAAACTCTCTAGTTCTCCCACCATCACTACGTTTTTGCTCAGGTCACGTGACGCCGAGCTGACTGCCCCGTTTCAGGGTATTATCATCATCACCCACCACCACCACCATCGAGATGAATCGTCCAGTGCGCGGTTGTAACGGCGCAGTGGAGCGATTTGTCCCAAGAGCAGCCACGCCCGCACGTTTACTCTACCGGAACATTCGAGACTGAGTTCGAGACGAAATGAACCAGGAACAATGGGGGCAGTAGGAGGGAACTGTTAGAACGACGGAGAGAGGTGCAGTGGCGAAGGAAGATCCCACCCCGTATATAAGAATCGAGTTGCACGGTTGGCCGACCGCGGAAGACGCGATACGTTCGTTATACACAACGTTGATGCGCGGCATCGCGCTCCACTGGGGAAAAAAACGCGCGTACATACACACAAAAAAAAAGGGCGGCGTGACGCAGATGGTGACGTCTTCACGTTTATACAGGGAACGCGACACCACGTTCGTCCGGCCCCAGTGTTTGCTTTTTCGGCAGAATCAACAGGCCGCGCTTCGGGTGTCGGGAGGCGGGCTATAGCTTCGAAAAACAAAGGGAAAAACCACATCACAGCCGTCACGGGAGAGTTGTCATATAGTTTTGTCACGCAGTGTCCGGAGTTTGCGAGAAGGGCCGAGTGAAAAGCCCCACTTGCCCTGTCACCTCGGCTAACGCTGCTCCATATACAATATCTCGGATGGCAGGTCGACTAACGCTCGATTGGCTTAGTCGCAGGGCACTTGGCACCCTCGGATGCAACTAGCATAACGCTTTCCAAAGGTATTCGCTCTTTTTTTTTTTTTCGAGTTCAGGCGTCTCATGATTTGCGCAGTACTCCCGAACATGCGTCGTGACGACTATTTGACACGGCTGCAATGCCTGCCGCAACAAACTGGGCTTCATGCATGAGCCATATTGGAACAAAAAAAGCAAAGCTCTCTAATACAGCAGTAACACGGTGACTGCTACGCATCCTCAGGTCGGTTCCAAATTGATGACCCAATCTACATCCGCTGCTTTTCACTTCGGTAACTGCATACACAGTGAAAATAAAATACGGGAATCATGATGACGATGCCATTACAAAGATGATACAAGATTGCGGACTTACCGCATCAACACCCATAGCGTGCATGTGTCGTCATGGGCACGACTTCACGCAGAACTATAGGAGCCAAACATGGCTGCCACTTTGACGTCACTGCACATGTGATACACACACATATCACCAAGGGCGCATCGATTTGTTTTGCTCGGCTTTGACAGTTGATTAACAGCAGATTATTGCTGTTATCGATTTGTCTTTCGACGCAAAACGAGCGTGCCTTACATGCTGCCAAGTTTCCTGCTATGCAGCTTATTGATAGTGGCCTAAGATGGCGGCCAAAGTGACGTCATGCAATGGAAACTATACAAAACGGAGATCAGTGGCAAATTCGCAAAGCAAAACTGGCACTTGTAACGTGCGGCAGCAGAATAAATGAAAGATGGCTGACAATCCCGCGTGACGTCACAAAGTTCCTGGAAGATATCTCATACGTCAGCACGACGGAGACGTTGATAGAAGTTAGAGCGATAAAAAAACGAGCCGACGGAAGACAAGATAAGACGAGCGCAATGATACGAGGAACTAAGGGTGTTGCAGCCACGATAAACTCTTCCCGGACGTCTTATTTAGCGTAGACGGCCGAGGATATAAACAAGTGGGCAATTAGTAATCCAACGCCGGACGTTGGGAATAAAAACAACGCGCTTCGCGTGTCAAGTTCTGCTGACGTCAGAGCGGAAACGGCGGTCAACGTCATACCACGTTTATTTAGACAGCCCGAATAAGGGGTCAGGCTTTGTCCAACCCCCCCCCCCCCCCCCCCCCCCGTTTTCCCCGTTCGAAACGTTTCATAAATAACGTGTCGGATATACAAGTGTCATCATGAAGAGCAATGCATATTAACTTTCAGTGACCGTTTAGTATAGGTGTTTCTCTTTTTCTTTTCTTTGTTTTGACGACAGTGAAGAGCGCATGCGTGACTGATTTACGTGTATACATGTACGCATGCGCAGAAGAGGTGTTGCGCAAGCTCTGTGGAAGCATTGCACGCACACCGGACAGCCTCGAAACCACGTGCACGTTCAACTTGAGTACTTAATTACAGCAATATATACGCAGCGTATGCAAGCATTACAAGATTTTTTTTTTCTCTCGTCCTCGGACTACGGTTCTCGTTAAGAATACGTAGACACTATTGTTTACGTAAATACGAGATTTGCGAGAAAGTGCTGAATTCCCGCTTAGTCTATACGTGGCCTCCAATGTTTGTGAGACCTCTTTGTAACCCTGGTATTTTTTTTTGTTTGTTGCTGTGACCTACGCACTTACGCAGTAAATTACAAGTGTGTAACAACGCAGAAATATCCTTTTGTTTCGCCCAGCGCGTCCCGTAAACTTTTTTCGCCGGCTGTGTACAGTCGCGGAGAATTGAAATACGAGCCAATCAGGGCTAATCAAGGACATTGCAAGTTGTTTGGGATATGGCGTCGAGAAGCCGTTGAAGAACTCGATACCGTCGAGGTGATTAAAAGAGGGCTTTATTTGACACTGAGTGAGGCCAGTCAGACCCTGCTAGTAGTTCTATGTCCCCGTTTTCTCTCGTGCTCACTGGTACTTCTTTGTCCTCTTCTGTCGGCTCGCTGGCGCTCGCGATGGAAACAACACAAGTTATTTCGTTGAGCGGGAGAGCTGCTTTTGCCTGCCCCCCCCCCGCCCACCTTTTACTTCTCCCCCACAAGGGCAAGCACTGTCAAAACACAACGCATTAGACCCCCCCCCCCCCATTTTAGAGCCCCAGAAGGGACTCACTTGTCGTGGGAAAACAAATCCTGGCGTCGCTCCTGGTGCCGACATGATATTTCATTCTTCTTATTATTATTTTTGTTTTATTGTTGACGTCAATCTCACGGACGCACCGAGCCGGAAACAGGAAATGCTTCTATCTATAGTAGCTCACTGACGTGGGAAATGCGCTCGAGCGCTGCGAACTAATGAACGCGCGTCGCGCTTCAATTTGACCTGTTTGTTTTGAGGCTAATTAAAGCTGACCTCAACCACGCGTGCACATCGTCGAACACACGACCGCGTCAAAAGTATTGGTGCACGCTACAAGCGCAGGCAGCCAGGTGGCGATTTCGATCACCCGCAGGTTGAGGCTTATAACGCACGTAAACGCAACGCTCAGATATCGAAACTTCAGCGCACGGCTACTATTTTCAAGAGCTTTTGCTTACCGTTATAGACATTTAGGGGCTCCCTCGACTTCGCACACAACCCCCACCAGCCGCGGTGGTGTGCTCGACTGCTGACCCCAAGGTCGCGGGATCGTATCCCGGCCGCAACGGCCGCATTTCGATAGAGGCGAAATGCTAGAGGCCCGTGTATATACTTAGACTTAGGAGCACGTTTAAGAACCCCAGGTGATCGAAATTTCGGGAACCCTCCCCTACGGCGTCCCTCATAATCATACCGTGGTTTTGAGGCGTAAGACACCAATAATTATTATTACTACCCCCCTCCCTCCCCCCCCCCCCCCCCCCTCGAAAAAAACTTCAGACTACGCCCCTGCTCGGCTGTGAATTTGCGATGGCTCTTCGCAGCCTGCAGCCCCAGCGACGTCGACGCGTTCGGCCGTGCGTTCGGCCACGGAAACTCTCCGTGCTTACATGGACAGAAGCACCTCAGTTCTTCAGCGAGAAACCTTAAACATATAAACGCGACACGTGTCTAGAAAACAGCGCATGTACCAAAGATTGCTCTGCCACCAACGTCACTGCTTCGTGTATACGGAAAGCTTTCTCGAGTTGCACGCACGCATGGTATGGAGAGAAACATTTTTGGTGAGTCGCTCGAGCGCGAAGCGCCAGAGGCTCAACGCAACCGTGAAGTGACGAAGGTGCCGCGAGCAGCCGCCGTAGCGTTGCAAGGTGTTCGGGCGAGCGCTCCAACATATTGGGCAACCCGCAAACGTACGGCAGCGTCGATCGAGGAAGTAAGTCCGCGCGCATATCTTCTTGCATGCGGTTGTGTGTGCTGCTCTATTATGGCGCGCATTGTGCAAGCGCGCCTTTCGGATGCAACCCACCGGGAAGAACTCCCGCGGCCGATCAATTAACTGAGCGTCAAAAGCGATCACGCATGCGCGAATTGCAGTGGCACAACTTAAAGGACGTCGTGGCCAAGGAGGCAACGCTTGTTCTGCAGGCACACATGCTGGCGCCTGAGGAACCGTGCCGCGTTATTTAACGCATACGGTCTCATTCCTCGCTCTATTTCGCGTATAGCACATCACGCATGGAACGCGTGACAAGACTGCCAGCGACGGATGCAAATCTGCGACAACGTGGCAATTCTATTCCGATTCCCTGACCTTTCGCGTTTCGTCACTGATCAGAGAGGCTCTCGATTTCCGTAAGTTATCACCGTGATAGGGCGCTCGTGAGTGACCGACGATAAGAAAGGAATAGAATCGGCCGAAAGGAATACCGTCGGGGCTCTTATGATGCAGTGATACCTTCTGCTCGAACCACCGTGGCTCGAACCTATGGCGTTCTTATCATAAACCGCTCACGGACGCCTGATCTCGTTGATAACGGGGGCAGACTCTTCCTCTCTGACAACACCGACGAAGAGAGAGAGAAAAGCACTACGACGTATGCATGCCACACCGTTAAAGAACGTATCGCTATACAAAATAGCAGCCCTGGGCCAGCTGATCACCCGGCCGTGAGCGGTGAATGACAAGAATGGCACAGAATTAATCGCAAGTTATCGCTACGAAACGGGGGCCCCGTAATGACCAAACTCCTGACGAGAAGCCACTTAAATTGCAGCTTACGCATCAACAGACTGAAGACAAGTCTACACAATTAACGCAACAAAGACCTCGAACGGGACTAAGAAACACACAGACAGAGTTCTGTGTCTTGGGTTTCTGGGTCGGCTACGATGTTTTTCTTTACGCTAATTATATTTACGCTTCAAGTCTGCAGTACACGCGCCAACTATACAGCCCGACTTTCATCTAACGTAACGATCCCACTTCTCCTCAAGAAAATGATAATAATGACCACTCGCACGCGCTGGTGCGTTTATGAGGGAGGAACATGCACCTTTTTGGCCTTGTGGGCGTCGTCCGGTTCCTCCCAGTCACTGCTGAGGTCGTCGCTGGACGCGTCCGCGTACTCGGCTCCGGCCAGCTGCTTGAGCAGGCTCAGCCGGTACATCTCGTAGCCAGTCATGGGCGTCGTGCGGTCGCCTCCCGAAGAGTTCTTGCGCGACGCCGCGAGGGCCTTCTTGTAATCCCTGAGAGACATCTTCAGGAGGTCCAGGTCGGGCGGTGGGCCCGGGTCAGACGCGAAGGACGCGAACGGCGGCGGGCACCAAGGTCCGAGGCGCGCGGTGGGCGTCGCCGCCACTTTTCCGGGCACCGGAGGAGGCAGCAGGACCAAACGGTCCAGGAGACCTTCCGGAAGCGCCGGGACGTCCTCTGGGGGCAGTCGCGGTGCCGTCGGCGGCGCCGGCACGCGCTCCGTACTGTCGGGGGAAGCGATCTTGGCGGGAGGTTGAAGGGAGGGACGAATGGGCCGTCCTCCCAGCAGGTACCACAAAAACGAGGGGGGTGTATACGTTATCCTGGAAGATTGCAGGGGGCTCTTCTGTGGAGTACGGTTACTCCCGGGCCATGCTACCCACAGTGGTAGCAGAAAGGAGCGTCTGTGCTCACTCCTTCCCAGCACCCGACGAATCACTCACTGTCCAAAGGCAGCAAAATTACGGGTCACGGTATCTCGTCGTCGTAGAGGTCTTCAAAGTCGAGCACCGTCTTGAAACGACCTTGGCTGCAGCCCCCCTGAGAATGCAATTGTCGAGAAGCGCAGAGGTATCCACAGACGATCGTGATGGGCAGTCGAGAAACTTCCAAGTCCCACGGGGTTCAGACGTTAGACTTCCGCAAGATCAAGAAGACAGCTCGATTTCCTGAAGCAAGTCGTCCACAGCTTCGTAGGGTCGGCCAAAATTCAAGCACGGTGACTAGCGCGGTGGAAGGTTGCACAGCCAACACAGGCAGGTCGCTTCTCTGTTCAAACGGCAACTCCAAGTAAGACGATGCCCAGAAGGTCTATACTCCAGCCTCCGCTGGAGTTGCATACGAGAGTGTGCCAGATCGAGGGCGCGCGAGATTAGCTACGTTGTGATCGGGGGGACGGCTGACGTCGGTATGCACGCCGCAGCTGGGCTCCGTTCCAGCTGACACGATGTGCACCGGATGACTAAGTACGGATCGTTCCGTGGCGTAACGAGTTCCGTGTGACGCACGACGCAGTTCGGCGACGCGAGGGAGAGCTATACCGGGACTTGGTCGCGTGTGACCGGGAAGCGCGTCGAATTCAAAAGTGGAGAGGAAGGGAGTCCCAACTTCTTGTCAAGTACAGCGTGAAGCCGTGTCGACACTGGGTCACTTGTGCATATTACGTCTTTCGATGTGTAGGTTCGGGTGCGTTTCTCAATTGCTTTATACGCACGCATGTACCGACAGGAGTGAGGAAAGAATTACAAAAAGGAAAGCTCAGTAGACGTAATGAAGTTAGAGGTTATGAGACAGTAGACTGCGGACTCTTTAAGACTCGAAACACACCTTGAGACGAGGAAACCCTCTTGCGGTGAGCGTCTGTCGCGCGTGTAGAGAATAAGGTGTCGTCGCTAAACCAGAAGGCACGGACAATGTGAATGCCGGTTTCCTCCCTGAATCTTAAAAATGGGGCTAAGTAGTTGCGGAGCGGCTGACGACCTGTCACATAGGCGTCGCGATGAGAGACAGTCGCGTGACGAAAGCCGAGGAACAATGTCTTCACCACGGGAATGATGGGCTCCACGGAATCACTGGCGTCGAGCAATCCCTTCCTGGCTCGCACATCACTCGGTCAAGATCCCAGGGAAAGCAGACGAACTTCTGCAACGACGAGCAGACGACGCGGTCCTTCGGAGTTCTGCTTGTATACCTGTACCGGCAGGACTTTCCGAGACTGCGGCGATACTAACAGGCGGCGGCTTCGATGACGCTCATTGGCTGGGGCAGCAAAGAAAACAAGCGCGCCAGCGGCAGCCCGTTCATGAAGCGACGCAGCTGGTACGTGCGTGATCGCGCACGTCCCGAGGTCAGGGACGGGTCCAGGGACAGTACTCGTAGGAAAAAGCGCTGCTTCCCCGGCGGCTGGTTTCGTGACGAAGGCGGGCGGACGGCAAAAGAAAACGCCGTACGCCGTCCGGGCTTGCAAAATAACGCGCCAGTCGGCAGAAGCCTGGGTGTTTTGTAGCGGGCACCACCACGCGCAGTTTAGTATCCACGACCGATCGGCGCCACGTCGAATGCGCGTCTCGCATTGCGTCCGCCGGCACGGCGCTCTTTTTTTTTTTCCCCTTGCGTCCCAAGGTCCTCCGTGTTCGCGACACGCGATGCGATCGCGACGCCCTCTTTGATTCTACACACACGCGGCCCCGCGTACGTACGCCAACGCCTCCGTCAAACGAACGACCGCCCGGTGCATATGTTCGAGACCGCGGCGGCGGATGTGAAAGAAGGGGTAGCCATTGGAAAGCTCGCTCGCTCGCTCGCTCACTCACTCACTCACTCACTCACTCACTCACTCACTCACTCACTCACTCACTCAGAAGCCAACGCAGCAGTTATTTACGCTGGAAGGGGGTATCTGGGCGAACCCGGCATTCCTACCTAGCTGGCGGTTTCACGCGAATGTCGTGTGTGGCGTCTGCCCTCATTCTTCCGTTAGGTGACCTTGCCATCACTCATTCGGCCTGCTAGACCTAGGAGCGTGTACTCGACGTGAAGCTTTTCAATGAAAACACCGAAGAGAAGTCACGTTTAGCGAACCACTCTTTCGGAGCTAGCGGACGGGGGGCAGGTCGCTATCTCATTCCGCTGACCAGTCAGGCTACCCCCCGCGGGGGGGGGGGGCTGTCTTGGAGAAGGGGGGGGGGGCTGCAGCGATCTCGTTGGCCCCGATCGTGAACGGGTTTCACGTTCGCGACATTCGCGCGACGGTCACCTATACAATTAAAGTGGCACTGGCCGTTCCATGCACGATGAGAAAAGTGGCGCTACACACGCCTGTTTGAAGCCGAGACGGGAGCATTGCGGATTAAGACGTACGGAGCCAAGTACGAACGGATAGACACACTGCGTGATGCGTGTGGAGAGGGGGAGGACTACAGTGCAATGCAACCGGGTTGACTGTTGTAAAGCACTGGGGTTTAGGGACAGTGCAGGCAATTATAGACATTAAGCGGGTAGAAATGACCAAGAGGAGGTTATCCGGTTGGTGGCTAAAACCGACGCACGAGGTACATAGAATCTTTCGGTACATGGTGTTAACACCTCATTGTGCGTTACGGCTAGGTGGCGTGAGCCACCGCCCGAACAAAAGGGTACAACCCCATCCATCCATCCACAACACTAAGTAACTACACGGAGGAACAACGCAGATCCAAGCGTTCCATACGCTTCTCTTCTCTACGTAGCTTAACCCAATCTCCGTGAACTAGTTAAGCATTAAGCATCCTTCAATTAACAGCAACCAAGAGGCAAGAATTATCGTCTCCGCTTATCTGGCATTCTCCGCGCGCTCTTGTACAACACCTCTTGTCAATTAGAACAATATTTCAATAGTTGGTCAGTGCTCGTGTTGTCTTATCCAAGCTCGTTTCCTTCGCGCTGTTAATTGGAATACGTTGACCAACCAAGCAGTCAGGCTTGTCGTTTTAATGCACGTCAGACCCACAGATGCATTTTCTTAAGTTCGGGGAACGGGCATACGAGATAAGATATGAATATGTATACACGAAAACATGTATCTGCAGAGCGGTATAGTCCGTTAGTTCACATTCAGTGCGTGTATATTCCCGTAAAAGTCACTAGCCAGGTATATGTATACAATAAGCGGGCATCCGAGTGAGCTCTGGGTCTGTTTGCGAGGGGCATCAATGCAGACAGCAAACGGCGGTGTTCGAAGGTTATTTTATATAGCATTTTATATAGCATTTTATATAACTTTTTATATAGCATTTTATATAGCATTTTATATAGCTTTTTATATAGCATTATGCGAAGCCGAGTACATGCACTCGCTAAGCTCTGCTATACGTATATGTAAATATCTTAAGAGAAATTGACATTTGAGAAACCCCAGTGCCACGTGATAGAGACGCATAATCAAAATATTCGCAATTGTAGCCATCCTGCATATTCGAGAAGAAAAAAAAAAAGAATGATATACACTGCAGCCGCACGACACTGGTTCCGCGAAGTTTCGAAGGAATAAAGACCGTTACCATCTTATCGACATGCACAATAAATATGATAACGCTGCTGTAAAACGACCTGATTAGGCGACTATACGTATAGTATAACCAAACAAACCAAATAACCAGGAAAAACGAAATGTGCAGGGCGACAGTTGACAAACACGCATATCGCCAGAGAGCGTAGCATGTTTAAGCATCCCGTGTAATTTGTAATCAGGGCACGCTATCAATAACAGTTCAGCTGCGAAAACAAAAACACGAATCGACAATGCAGCGCGCGTCCACTCCTTTTTACGGCTGTGTGGAGGAGATATCAAACTGAACACTTCCTGCATTATTTAGCGATTGCATCGAGGGGAGCAAGCGCTGCAGGACGTTTCGTTCAATGCATGCGTTCAATGCGTGGCGAAACTGCCATGGAACATTGGATAGATAATATGCAAATGCAGCTATACATGACATGTTGAGAAGAAGGTACCAGGTCTTCATCGGGGGGTATTCCAATGAACAAGAGGCTGAATAATGTCATATAGTATGGATAGGTAGCACTGGCGTAGCCGGGGGGGCGGGGGGGGGGAGTTCAGCCACCCACCTTAAGTTTTGCAATTTTGCGTGTATATATATACATGTATAAACGAACGAACACTCAAGGAGTAGTTGAACACCTCCCGGAAAACGTTTCTGGCTACGCCCCTGACCGACCGACCGACCGACCGACCGACCGACCGACCGACCGACCGACCGACCGACCGACCGACCGACCGACCGACCGACCGACCGACCGACCGACCGACCGACCGACCGACAGACAGACAGACAGACAGACAGACAGACAGACAGACAGACAGACAGACAGACAGACAGACAGACAGACAGACAGACAGATAGATAGATAGATAGATAGATAGATAGATAGATAGATAGATAGATAGATAGATAGATAGATAGATAGATAGATAAAAAACGCCGACCTTGAACGAAAACTTGCAAACATCTCACGATAACAGGGAGTGTGACATCTTCACTGACAATGTCCATCAGAAACTGTTATAACAGCGACTGTGCGATGGCCCCCTGAGAACGCGCCTCGCACACTGCGTCACCGTAAGCACAGGAAGAGTTCGTGCAGACGCACGGGAAAAATGCGGCGACCAAAACAGAGGGGCCGTTTGTTGCGGGGAGAGATTGATTGGCCGAGCACGACGCGAGCAGGAAAGTGACCATGCATGCAATACGGCGTGAGTACTACGTAGTAGAAACACACGCATCCCATTGTGAAGGTCACAACCTGCGGCTGCTTCAGCAAGGGCTGCATGCCCTGCCAGCGCAGAAGCGGCCCTTTATTCGATATATGCAAAATAAACTGAGACATCAGAAGCTGTTTACGGGTGCAGCGTAGCAACGAAATTCCCAGTCGAAATTTTCGAGAAAAAGTATTTCAACGTAATTTGTTTTATACGTGCAAAGTAACACATAAAACTCTAACCACGACCAGATATGCGATAGAACATTATTTAATTTTGAAAAAAAAAAAAGAAATGTACATAGATCACGTTCATTCGAATTTTCCAATCATTCACTAAAGCGATATACGCGCAGCGAACGTAGCGAGCGAGCCGGCAACAACTAAATAACAAAACAAATTGTTCTGGGTTTTTACGTGTCAAAAACGCGTTGTATACTATTATGAAACGCGCCGTAGTGCATGGGGCACTGCACTACGTATAAATTTCGACCACCTACGGTTCTTTGACGTGTTAGTACCTATAAATCTAAGTGCACGACAAGCGTTCTAGCATTTCGCCCCCATCGAAACGCGGCCACCGTGGTGCAATAATCGAACCCGTGTCCTCGAGGTTAGCATATTACACCCTAGCCTTTCATCGTAGCTCAAGTGGTACAGCATCGGACGCAAGCTTATAGCATTACACCCTTGCCGCTAAGCTACCACGAGGCGTAACAAACAAGAATGAAGGCAAATTAACAATAATACGAATAAGGAAAATGCACGCCTAACGAGGTCATCATCACGCACTGCATACTTGGCCGGAACACAGGCGAGCAGCTTTGGCGTCGGCGGCATGCATGCACTAGGGTTAAGCGCTACAAGGAACAGCGGGTGGCACAATACAAAGTGGCTCCTTGCTTCGCGCGGCATGACGACAGCAGCAGCAGCGGCAGCAATCGTCCCATCAGCAGGGTGCCGCGTCCGATCGTCGCCGCTTATCGCGCTCGATTAAGGCGCTGACGACGCAATCGCGTATCGTTTCATCATAACTCGTCCCGCTGGCGCCGTGAAATCGATCCGTTTCCGGCTTTCTTTCTTTCTTTCTTTCTTTCTTTCTTTCTTTCTTTCTTTCTTTCTTTCTTTCTTTCTTTCTTTCTTTCTTTCTTTCTTCCTTCCTTCCTTCCTTCCTTCCTTCCTTCCTTCCTTCCTTCCTTCCTTCCTTCCTTCCTTCCTTCCTTCCTTCCTTCTTCCTTCCTTCCTTCCTTCCTTCCTTCCTTCCTTCCTTCCTTCCTTCCTTCCTTCCTTCCTTCCTTCTTCCTTTCTACACACTATACAAGAGCACTGACGTCATTGGAAATGACGCCTCGGAAACCGCGTGTAGAATAAAAACATGAAGAAGAGCAAAAATAAAGAATGACAGGGGTGCGTTCTTGCAACGAGCGAGAAAATCAACAACACTGAAGATCAGGTGAAAGAAGGTCGCACTCATTAAGCAAAGCAATCCGCGCGCGATAGTATGAATGACGTCATCGCGGTCCCTCGTCATGTCTGTGACGTCACGCGAAAGGTAACTTGGCGCGGGATTGGCGTAATATGTACTACACTAACGATTACACTGCTGGCGTTGTAAAGAAATTCATCAAAGAAAGGAAAGGAAGCGGATGCTCGTTTTCTGTATCAAAAGTCATCGTTCGTAATGGAAAACAAGAAAACAACGACAACAACAACATTGTGGATGTACAGCTTCCGTCGTTCAGACTAATCCCTGCCGAGAACGCCATTCGCGATTTGCAGCCGTCTACGAAAGTAGGGAGCGGCCACGAAAACAAAACTTTAATAATAATATCTGGGGTTTAACGTCCCAAAACCACCATATGATTATGAGAGACGCCGTAGTGGAGGGCTCCGGAAATTTCGACCACCTGGGGTTCTTTAACGTGCACCTAAATCTAAGTACACGGGCCTCAAACATTTTCGCCTCCAACGAAAATGCAGCCGCCGCGGCCGGGATTCGATCCCGCGACCTTCGGGTGAGCAGTCGAGCGCCATAACCACTAGACCACCGTGGCGGGGCGAAAACAAAACTTTAAAAGGTGAGCGAATGACGTTTCGGCTTCCATACGGGAGTCTTTTTTACAATATAAACAAAAAAAAACAACGTTTCAATTCATAAGAACAAAGTACGGGAGCCCAAACGTCGTTTGCTATCCTTTCTTTTTATTCGAGAGACAACTATTAGGCATAACATATATACATAAGACTACAAAAGGCAAAGTTTCGTTTTCGTGGCCGGTGTCAGCTTTTATTCTTTACTATGACCATTCCTGACCGCACTAGTTGTAGTCGAGCAATCGATTGCCTGCGTGAGCCTGCGCGAGTTCAGACAATATATGGTGTAGTTCAACGACACGATAAACACATCATTGATTGATTGATTGATTGATTGATTGATTGATTGATTGATTGATTGATTGATTGATTGATCGATCGATCGCTTTCTTGCTTGCTTGCATGCTATATCCGTATACACATCCGTTCTGTGCTACGTCTCGCTTCTCTACTTGCTGCCATACGCCGAGATATCCCACGAGGCGTCCGCGCTTAACGAAGGAAGGGACCACCCCGGGAGTTGAGCCAGCGATGACAACGCAGAGATCATTCGGCTGCGCACAGCCGGGGTTCCCTCACAGCGACGTCGAAACAGCGGGCGCTCCCTGAGACGGCTGGTGCGTCGGAACGCGCATGTTGTAACGGGGTGAGGTCGAGTTGGAGGGGCGCGGCCGTCAGCGTAACAGCGGCATCCCCCCCCCCCCCCCCCCCCCCGAGACGCCCAGGCTGAAGAAGGAAGCGGCCGCTAACGACACGACGCGTCACTGACGTCAAGTGCAAGCCTATCCCTCTGTGACATCCGTATCATCGTGTACGGTATGACGTGTGAACTACAGGTAGCATTGGACATGTGTCCCGGAACGTGCGCACGACTCGTTTCCAGCGACGTGTTTAAAAAAGGGTGCGGCGATGTAACGGGCAAATGGCGCATAAAATTAGTCCTTAAAGAACTGAAAATTTAGTGAATTGGTGTGGTTCGATGAGGGCATCGAAACTTGAGCTTCAAGTCAGCACTCGTCCGCTCTGCTTTTCCTTCTTGTATCGTCTTCCTTACCATCGTCATCTTTTTCTCCCTATTTGTCTTTTTTTTATGCGCTTCGGTACCATCGACAAATATCGTACAGCTCTGCGAATAAGACGGACCAAGGTGCTATGCAAGGACACATTCACTGCAAAGCTCCAGCTCTGCTGCTGCCAGTGGAAGACGAACCTTGAAGTTACGCACCGCTGCTGGCCAGGCCGGCCAGATTATAGATGCACACATCTCGGGTTTGTTTGTATATATAGCAACGCCGAAATCAGAAACAATGCTACTGAAGTGGTGCTCCTACGAGCTGTACAAGATCGCTCGTGACATTGTACGATCGCGCAGAGCGCAGTGTGAAGAATCAAAGCCCAGAACACGTGATCTTGTACATCGCACAGAGCACGTCATCGTGTACGATGGCACAGAGCACGATGTGTCCACATCATCTTCCTTCTGTGCCCATTTGTTTTCGTGCGCTACATTGGAATCCAGATGTACAAGTCCCTTCATGCATGCGTTGCATGCTTTCTCAGGGCCTGCACCGCAAACTTGGCCCTCTGTCATCTCATTTCTTTAATGACACTCTAACACAGGGTTCTCGTTCCTGTCTTGTAAGATCAACCGCACGTAAACACCTCTCACTGTCTCTCTGAATGTGTGTATTTACTTGCAGCCAGGAATGTCCTTCAGCGCACCCTCTTGACACCAGCGGGTGGTAATTGGCCCAAACAAACAATCAATCCTACCGCGCCCTTGCATGTAGCTTTAATTGGGATGCCCATACGGAACACTTCTCAATCCAGTCTTCCTGCTTTGCATGACGTAATTAAAAGACGCCCTCACCGACACAGTGATGAAGACCGCCTGACCTAGTTTCGGCGTCCCGAACAATACAAAGCTGTCACAGCCGGGGGTGGGGTGGGGGTCGGGGGGGAGGGTGCTGAGAGGCGGCAGCGGTGATTGGACAGTTTCGTAGCGGCGTCATCGTGACAAACGCTGCGCCTGCGTGATGCCGACGCGCATGCGTGCATGTTACGCCATAAAAATTTCCTCTCGAATGATGCAGCGCCGCCAAAATGCTAACGAAGGATGCATGGACTGAGCGGGGGGGGGGGGGGGTTCCGAAGCTGTTAATTTAGATAGAGGAGGCCTTGGGCACTGCGGGACCTTTTGTACAGCTACTACAGGACAAGGCGATATACCCACCGCTTTAATGTAATGGACCATCTAAACTAGATCGTTATATTCGTACGCTGTTAATAGCGTTAATAGGTGAATCAAAGCGAGGAAGCGACAGACGATCAGCGCTGGTTAAATGAGATGATGAATTAACGGTACGGCTGCAGCTCACTGTGGCTCTCGCTTTTGGACGCGTTCGTCGAGCAGCGTTTTGTCGCGTTTATGTTTCAGACAATTTAGTACGTATGAGCGATAGTGACTGTGTACTGTGCGATGTCAGTGCACGTTAAAAAAGCCCCAGGTGGTCGAAATTTCAGGAGCCCTACACTACGGCGTCTGTCATAATCATATCGTGGTTTTGGGCACGTAAGACCCCAGATATTATTAATTGTTACAATGACCGTTCCGTCGATTCTATTTATTAATTCGAGCTTCTGAACCACCAGTGCGGTTAAACTATCCTTCAAGAACGATTTCTGGAGCTGATTCAACGGCTGGCTTGCACTCAATGGTGCGCGCGCGCGCACACACACACACACACACACACACACACACACACACACACACACACACACACACACACACACACACACACACACACACACACACACACGCGCGCGCGCGCACACACACACACACACACACACACACACACACACACACACACACACACACGCACACACACACACATATTAAAACGGGTCGGCAAACTGTACACACTAACGTACCAGGAAATAAATTGCCGCGTTGCGCGTTGCATGCGATTCACTCCTGCGACGTCTGAGTCATCAGCGCGTGCTCTTCGTTGGCACAGAAAGAAAAAGACGTCATGTGCATATAATTCCCCGGGCACGACCATTCTCCGCACGGAAAATCCCGGCCTTGCAAGTCGACACACAAACGGCATGGAAACATACATACACGATGCATTCCTTATCTCGTCCCCGCATCTCGACCACGCTGTAGTCACGCAGAGACATTGCGCGGGACCCGATAGTGGCAGTCACGTGATAACTGTAGCGACAAGTGCGCACGGACAGCACACAACCTGATTGCTTAACGATGCAATTAGAGCTGGCCATAAGGGGCACGTATATATGCGTGTTACAAAAGCAGATGTCCAGCTCGAAAGATAAGATAGCGATATCATATTTTCGCAAGCGCGTTCTTCTACGATACCGCCGCAAACGAACGACAATGAGCCAAAACTGCTGATCACACTTCGATTGTGCGCATGCGTACTTAAAAGAGAGCGAAAAGCTGAACGCCAAAAGAAAATAAGGACAAAAGAAATAGGCTACAAGAATTCGTTCGTTCATATCCAGAACTCTTGCCTCCTTTTATCGTACCTACAAAACACTGTTCGTGTTTCCGTCTGTCTGGCGGTCAGGCACTTGCATCATCCGGACTCGGTGCACCGTACTACACACGCGCACTACTACATCGCCCACTGTCTTCCCTTATGTAGCGGACTGAGCTAGCTCGGTTTCCGTGCAGCGCGTAAGAAGACAGGAGGACGAGGAAAAGCACCAGGACAAGCACTTAATTTAACAATTTTTTTCCTTTATTCTGTCCGCGGAGCAGCAAAACGCGAGAGTTAATAGTATTCAATTCCTGGTCACAGCTAACTACTGGCTACAGTCACTTAATTCGTTTAGTTTCTTTATCTCCTCCTTTCATTGGCGTAGCGGGGGGGGGGGGGGGAGTTCAACCCCCTCCGAAAATTTTCAATTTTGCACGTACGTATATACACGCATACATACAAACGCACGCACGAACATACATAAAGTACAGTTAAACTGAACCCCCCCCCCTCCCTTGCCTTCCAGACAAAAATGTTTGCCTACGCCCTAGCCTCCTTTATTTCGTGCCTACGCATACAACACATACAGCTACCGTTCTCGTCAAGAATGCTTCGTCGAATGTTACGAAAGAAGCATGCGCACACGCGCAATTAAGTGACGACAGTGCTTGGTATTCCGCATGCATGCGTGAACGACAGATTATGCCCTTACGACATTTCATCAAAATGCATCCGGCGCCTCTAATTGATTCCCGCATAAGGCCAAGTTACGAGCCGCGAAGGGCGTCCGCGGAACCGGTTGAGGAACGCTCGACTCCATACGCAAGATGTTTCAGCTAACTTGACTGCCAAGTATTGAAAGAAAAAAGAAAGAAAGAAATATCACAGGGTCCTTTATGCATTCGCCTAAGACGACTCTTGAAAGCGAAAGCCGTTTTCTTTTACTGCTCAGTCCATATATTGATCCGCACCCCCCCCGGGCGAAAGATTTCTGCAGCTCGCCTGGTTTTGCACTGCCTCCGTGATCGGCCTGCCTTTAACCGAGCGACGATATTATGTGACGTCATAGTGACGTCATGATGACTTTGCAAAATTTCGCGATCTCTGCCGTCATGATGACGTCATTACGTGATGATGATTTTTTTTTGCATAACTCGTGTTGACGCCGACGGTCAACTTTAGGGTTTGATGAGGCATCTAAGGCTTTCACCTTTTGATATATATACTTGGCACAAGTTAGCTGAAACGCCCTGTATAAAGTCTTTTAGAATTACGGTTATGGCGTCACTAGCCCAAGGCCCTCTGTGTTGTTGACGCATCAACGCACTTATACGCCGGCAATCATCGTAAAGATGCATAATCGAGCGCGTCTAATTGTCACGGTCAAGAGGTCCTCTTGGTCAAGAGGTCAAGAGAGAGACAAACAGACGTCCTCGATGACCATACGGGAGGAGACCTGACTACCATAAGAAAAGACCTGACTACCAAGTAGCCGTCCACGTATAACCTATAGAGTACGTACGTACGTATACGTACGTACGTTTGTACGAGGACGTTGCGATAAGCGTTTTCAGAAGCATCCTACTGAGTGATGACAATCGTCCGGCGCCACTGCCGGCTCCTGAAAACTACATATATCGCGCCGTCCATCTCCAATCTCGTGCCAAGATGACCATCACGCGCTCGCAGACATTTCGTCGCCGTTTTTTATGAGGAGACGTGAAGTACATCCTTAAAAGCGACCGCCACATCGCAACCGCCGTATAATCTATCGGCAGTGACATGTTGCACCGCATGCGTTGATCGAGCCACTGAATTTCCTCGAGCCGGATATGAGGGGAGTTTTTTGACTCAGCTAGCTGGAATCGGACCAAATCGAATAGGAGTGACGGTGTTCAAGGTGTCAAAACAACAGCTGCAAGATTTTCAGATGAGGAGCAGCAGGAGGAAAAAGAGGAAAAAGAAATGAACAGAATGGCAAGAAAATGACAATGATTGATCACTGAGCCGTAGTGGAAGCTACAATCGTGGAGAGTTGCAGGGTAACAGGGCTGCAAAGCTCCAGAGCTACAACGCGCCTCGATCGGCTTGGGAAGGTTTCTGTAGGTAGGTGTCGTGCTGGTAAGCTCGAGGGCGCGGGTTCGCTTCCCGGCCACGGCGGCCCCACAATAGAAGAGAACGCACGCCTGTTTGCACGCCTTATCATTAGTCATGAATACGTTCCAACTATAGATAAGCTTTGTGTCTTCGAAAAGCTATGCCCCACGTCCGCTTGTATTTCATATATCCTGAAACTGCGCAGCACATTAGAACCTTGAATGCTTCCCGTTTCTTGTACGCACCAGTGTGTACATTTATAACTATATACGAGCATTCCTGCCTTTAGCGGTCTGCAACTTTCAGCTGATTTGCGTATGCGCCGTGCAATCTCTCGCCGCTATAACCTCACCAAACCACCCTGGAAATAATTGCGCGCTTATCGGAAAGAAGCTTCCCTCGTCATTGGGTGATACCGATCGAAGTGGCGAGTTAGATAATATCGACACTCGGCGCTGAACATACGGCATATATAAATAAGACGTCTCACAGAGTACTTCTGACGCGTGAACTTCCTGTCTCGACGACGAGGAAGCTGCCGCCCCCCCCCCCCTTTTTTTTCGCTTTATTTTAACGTAAACCGGAATAGTGGCGCCGCCGCCGCCGGAGTCGCATTCTGGTCAAAGGCGTAGCGCAGAAAATAGGTCTATGACGCAAGCCGGTATCGTAATGCGACGGTGTCCTCGCGAGCCCGGTCGAGGTTTTCAGAGTCGTGAGTCTTGTTCTCTCCTTTCAACTCGGTACCCCCTCCTCGTGTATTTCGTTCGTCGTAATCGTGTCGTATGTATGCATAATACGGCGCGTTGGAATGGAGCGGTGTTAGGCGAATTATTTCTTTCAAAGTCGCGCAATTCGAGTAACCGCCGCCGGTTTCGTCGGTAGCCATGAATGTCCACGCCGCTAATGGACGGCGACCGCGTCTCATTGGTTCAATTTCCGCGTGCAAGGGAAGACATAGTTCCGCAATGGCGAAATGTGAGAGCTCGCGCGTTCGGGCTGCATTGAACACAGTGCATGCTGTAAAGTCTAACGTAAAAATACCAATCAATCAATCAATCAATCAATCAATCAATCAATCAATCAATCAATCAATCAATCAATCAATCAATCAATCAGCAAGTCCGTCACGCCCCGTCGACGAGACTGTCGAACGTGTCAACATGAAACGCAGTACGAAACATCGGCAGAGTCGGTAATCGGCATGCTAACACAACGTGCACGCAACACAAGGTGCTAACACAAGGTGCAGCGGTACACTGAACACACTGGGTAGTGTATAGCTTCAACTCGGGTGTCCCACTAACTTGTAAGGTGTCTCACTAAATTGTAATATACCGCACGTAGCGACTGCATCGCGGTGTGTCAGTAAGACAGCGCCAACCCATTTTTATCGCTGGAAATTGGTGTTCACAGCGGCATTAAGGTTCGAAGGCGAAGTCCATTCACAAGTGACATCTGGAGGGTGAACGAGAGAGAGAGAGATTAAAGAAAGGAAAGCTAGAAAGGTATATATATATATATATATATATATATATATATATATATATATATATATATATATATATATATATATATATATATATTGTATACGTTTTGCTACCCTACACTGCTGGTGGTGGAGGCAAGTGGCTTTGGAAGGAGGCACCGGGCAAACCATATTTTTTTTTTTTCATATATATACACAGTTTTTTCTGCGTTGCAAGTGGTGGCATCAGGAAGTCGAGCCGAAGCCCTCCCGGAGCCGCAAAAGAGACGTCACTTTTGGTCGCGGCTTGTTTCTAAGCGCCGATAAAGGCTCTCTGTTATCTTTCACTTTAAGTGCGCATTCATTCACGAGCTGTTGGTCTAAGAAACGTTCGGGGGCATAGCCAGCTCTTCTGTTATCGGCATTTAAATACTTCGTGCTACCCCTGCTTCGTGCGTCGACGTAATAAATGTCTGGTTCTACTTAATGGCTCAACTATACAACAGCGAGGCGGTTGAACGAGGCGTTTACGGCCCAAGTATTGGCCGCTTTCCAGGTTGGAGGAATAGGGCGGCTTCAACTGCCTCCTTTATATCTCCCTGCGTAGTCGTTGTCGTATAGCGACGATCTTCATTGTAGTACGTACTGGAGTGACGGGATACAGCGCAGATACCGACGGGGAACGAAGAAAGGCAGGGACAGTAGACAAACGCAGCGTTGCGTTTGTCTTGCTGTCTGCGAAAGCATGAAAGACTAGGCGAGTTGGTTGAGGTTCATATCCCCGTCACTATGTTGAACCAACGAGCCCAATTGGACACCCTTCTCAACGTACCAGAGGCGTCAGTTAAGCAGGAGTGGATAGGGGGCGGGGCTGTCACCGAGTTTATCCAATGTTTGTATAGTACAGTGCTGGAATGAATTCACAGCCTATAAATCTCTGACCCCTTCCCCCCCCCCCCCCCCCCCCCCCGACACACACACACACACGCGCAGACACACGAAAAAAAGTTCCTCACTGCGCCCCTGAGTACACGTTCAGTGCGCCTAATCAGGTCATGAACCAACTCGCCCAACGAAACGTTTTACTAGGCATCCGACTGCTTTCCCGAGGCAATAATTGCTGGGGGGTAATCCGGCCGAGGTACACGAGGACAGTAAAGCGTTATCAAATAATAAAAGAGAACCGGAGGCAGTGAGAGGGCGCGCACACGTGCAGTCCTTAGATGGCGGCCCTTATAACAGAGCTGCTGCTCTCGCCGAGGCATGCATGTATTGATATGCGGCGCGGTGCGAGGCAGCTTAGTATAGGTCCGCAGCTGATTGCAGGGGGGACCCCAATCTCGCTTGCCTGCATGCGTCGCGACAACAGCGTGCTGTAGCCATGTCCCACGTTGCATCATCAGCGCATGCAACGCTGACAGCAGAATGAAAGATTGCGAGCGTTCGCCACGCGGGGTAATTGCGCGCGGGCAAAAAAGCTACGGTCGACCTGTAGCGAACTCGGTGCGCGCGGGACGCGCGGGCCCGTGTTATAACTGTACATGAGTTGCCGACTGACAATTACGGACCTCATTATACTGTCTTCGCTCTATCTGAACAGTCTGAACAAACCCTCATTTACAATGCCTTTTATACACTGACTACAGCGTGTTGAGGAATGAAGCACTTACATCTTTACATCCTTCGCAAATGCAGAACGGTAAAAAATAAATAAATAAAAATGCTGCTGCTGCTCACAATGGAAAGGTGCTTGTAGTGGCGAAAGCTCGGTATGTCGCAACGTCGTAATTGCGAATTGCAAGGTAGCCGGCGGCAAACACCGGGAGTCGGCGAGTGCGAGTTAAGGTGAAACCTCAGATACGAAGGGTGAAAAACTTGGACATGATGGTAAGACATAATGAATGCGAGAACGGCGCAACAGACAATGACTATAGAGCTGTGTGTGTTTGTGTGTGTGTTTTTCGCTAGTTCTTGTCCGTTTGGCTGTTATTACATTTATTACGAAACCTCAGGCTGAACGCCTCACCTTGAAGGCACAGAACATGTCACTCGAAGTTAGTAAGCCAATAAGCTGACCGTTTGGCCGTGTGGGTATAAGGCACAATTGAAGCTCTTAGCGCGCAAGAGGACAAAGAATATAGATAAGAGACACACGTGCCTCGTGTTTCTTCCTTGTCCCTGCCTTGTCCGCCAAAGGGTTTATTAAAGTCGCTTGAATGTCTGCGAACATTCTGGCAATTAGGCCCTGCAGTTGTGCGAGAACGGACGTGCGGAGTGATTAAAGAATCGCGGAGGTCAGAGTCAAGTGCGAATCCCGCCGCTTTCTCCCTTTCCCTTGTTTGTCATCGATGTGAAAGAAGCAAACGTGTCATGCCGGGAGTGCCGCTTATCGGGAGGACGCCACTCCAAACGTCCCCGCTGCCACCGCAATCTGTGCGTTGTCCAAACGCGCTGAGCCGTGCTCCCTGAGATAGTAGCAATAAGGGGTGTGTTAACGTTCGAAAATTTCCGAACATGACTCGAATAGTGTCACATTCGATTTGGCCGCCTAGTCGAATAGCCGCTATTGTCAACACCGGACTTCACGAGCGCCTGTGAACTAACAGCGCGAGTTCGTGTTGTGTAGTTTCACGCTGTTCATCCATCTCTTTCTTACTCTTCTTCCTTCTTCTCTACCCTTTTCCTTTCTGTTATTCCCCCTCTCCCCCCCCCCCCCTCCCCCCCCAAGTGCAGGGTAGCCAACCGAGCCAAAGCCTTTCCTCTTCGTATCTCTCCATTGTCAACGCCAACATTTTCTTTTATAGCTCAAACATTTCAGAAAATGTAATCTGTACCGAAATAAACGTAAGACTGCTGAAAACGTACGACAAATTTGATCACCTTCAGCCCAGAGCAGGCACAAACCCTTACAGCTGTATAGCGCCGCAGGCTACGTTGCTCGGGTAATCGGACATAACCGGCTACACAACGAACCTTCGTACACTCTGTTTGGTCCTCCGCATGCGAATAATCTGCTTGTTTGGTCCCGACGTTACGTATGTGGTTTTAATGGCGAAATCATGGACACTATGATGTGATCAATCGTTTTGTACTATCTGAAAAAAAAAAAAGAAAGAAAGAAGGGCCGTTCAATACTCGAAACGTATTCGATATTCGATTCGGTCTCAAAACTCGTTGCTCGCATTCCCCTGCGGGAGATATATAACGCCAGCCTTATACTCTTCCTATAACGCGACTCACTTCCGTGCCCATTCAGCGGGCACTCTATGCAAACCGCCAAGTGGTCATCATATCAATCGTCTTGCACGTCTCACAAAACCCTACCTTTCGCTTTTCCTTCCTTGCTTTAATCATTCACAAAATCGCAGTTAATAATAATATTAATGAAAAAATAAAGAGAAAGCAATATCGTCTAGAGATTCTGTAACACATATATATCTACAATAATCATGCAGTCGATTTGCGGGCGTCCATATTTCTCAACTTTGGCGAGGACTCAATCGTCATCTCGCCGGTGAAGAAATAATAATTGAGCAAAACAACTTCCTCCTCAAACGCGGGCAATACCGGCCGGGGCAAACGACTAAATGACGTCGCCGCCGCCGAGCTTGATGGCCTGCGTATACGGCTTCTGATAAATGAAACATAGCGTGCTGACTTCACCTTTAGCTGGGCTGGCTGCACGCCCTTTAACCCACAACGCGCACAAAGCTGCCAGGCTCGAATCGCTGATCAGGAAGCTTTTTTTATCGTTGCTTCACTCCTCACGTGTAATATCCACAGACGATAACGCGTGACATCCATTAAGAGCGAAATCGCCTACGTTTCTCAGCATTTCTGCACGCTTCGAACATTAAACTGTGTTGCAATGCAGGTATAAGCAAGGAAGTCAGAAAGCGGGCAGGTAAGCAAGTAAGCATGTATGTATGTATGTATGTATGTATGTATGTATGTATGTATGTATGTATGTATGTATGTATGTATGTATGTATGTATGTATGTATGTATGTATGTATGTATGTATGTATGTATGTATGTATGTATGTATGTATGTATGTATGTATGTATGTATGTATGTATGTATGTATGTATGTATGTATGTATGTATGTATGTATGTATGTATGTATGCACAGCCGCTGGTAACACGCCGAGAGTACGAGAAGCCATTCGACACCGCGCTGAAAGCCATATCTCTCGCGTCATTCAAAAGTTGCCGATAGGCGAATTTCGCGGTGTGGCGCTATTTCGCCACTCGAAGCAACCTAAAACTTGCCTTCACTTCTCGCAAGGGCTCAGGAACAGAAAGCGACGTTGCAGAAGACACTGGAAGCTAGCTGCAGACGTGGCTGTAGTCAACTCCGAATAAAAATCCGCGGTGCCAGGGAACCAATGCCGCAGCAAACGCGACGACGCGTTACACGTAATGAACCGAGGTTTTGGCTCTAATAATTAGAGAACTCTATGTACATTCGGTGCCGTGGCACATCGATGACGCATACACTATGACGTAACAGCCAATGGAGTGCAACAATTGCTTCAGTTCTGACAATAGAGTTCAACCCAGAAAAAAAAAAACGAAAAAAGAAAACGGCGCAACTCGTTCGTTGCCGAGGGCAGAGGTAATAGTTGATTAATGGAGGTAACGGAAGAACGCCCACAGACGGCGATATCGCAGGGCGGATCTTAATTAAGACAAACGGGAGTCATTGCAGATAGGCAATCTCTCGCTGAACACGCGAGAAGGCAATATGCATGCGTCTAAACTAACGCCCCCTTTGTTTTCCTGCCAGCGTAACAAAGGGGGTCGGCTATTGTCCGTTCAGAATGATGATACAGTGAGTTCTAAATCTAGCCTGGACGTATAATTAAATTAGACAGCCGGGACGAGCGAGTCGGGTATTGTTAAGGTACGTGTTCCGATAACATCGGGCGAACGACCTTGCGGCCACTAAATCACACCACCAGGGCGCGCGGATTAACAAGAAAAAAAAAACAAAACAAAAACAAGGAAAAAGCTCTTATATGATATAATTGTTCCCAAGAGAAAATTGCAACCAGCCACCGACTTAGCCTGGGGGCTTTGCCCTCGGGCCGTAGTTTCTCTGGACCATAATAAAGTTCTTGCCATGCCATGCCAATCCCGCGACGCCGGAAATGTTATTGACGAAGGCGCTGACCAAAGGAAAAAAATTAAAATAAAACACGAATGAAAAACTCTGCGAATTTGCCTCCATAGAGGTTTGCTCAGACCACTGGTCTACTCGTATAGATTACTCGTACAGGGCGCCCTTGCTACCCTTTATAATTCCCATGTATGTTTACACAAACCAAGTAGAATACTTAAAGAAAAAGTAACGATGGCTAATAAAGACCTGAGCTTGGAGAGTAAACAAACCCCTACACACCGTATTTAGACTTCACTAAATTTAGTATAGATACGAGCTAAGAAAAGTGCGTCACTTAAGAGACCTGCAAGTGTTTGTCGCGTCCATGATACCGGCACGCATTATGTACAGTACAGGCGAACGCATAATAAAAAAAAAAATAGAAACACAACACTCAACCAAAAGTATTTGTCTCCGATAAATTTACATCGTCTACACGGGAGAAGGGGAGGAGGGCGGGCTGTCGGGGGTGGGGAGTGAATGAGGTGAGGCAAATGCGTTATACTCCTTGCAGTCCGAGTGTAATGGACCATGGCCTCCGCGATCAGCTCCGGCGCGCTCCAGGAGCTGGTCGCGGAGGCCACGAATAGACGTAAGAGACATTCGAATAGGAGAGACGCAGTGGCGTAGCCAGGGGGTGCTTTCGGGAAGGTGGTGGTGAGAAACGTAACGAAAACCTTCGAAATATTTAAATACGCGCACTTATACAAGCACACGCAAGAACACACACAATGCCGGGTCGGAACACCTCCTACCTCGCCCCCCCCCCCCCTCCTCCACCCCCACCCTGAAACAAAATTTCTGGCTACGCCCTTGGACAGAGGAGGGCGGAACACACACGGTGCAAGAAACGAAACAATGAGAGATCTACAGTGTCCCCCACCTGAAGGACGCAGGCGGCCCACGCGGTAGGCGTCGTCGTCGCCGTGGTGGTCGCCTTCTTCGCCGCCCGGCAGGCGGAATCGTAGCGCCTCATCATCCAATCCATGAGCTGGCCGAGGCAAGCACGCGCCGAGAAATCCTCTCGGCGGCAGCACGTCCCGCAACAACTCATCGGGGGCACTACCACACTTCCTCGTCCCTCGCTTCTTGTTTTTTCGGGTAACGCGCGATCCACACTTCAATCGACACCGATCGTAAAAGAACCAGGCGGTGTTACACCGACGAACAAGGGTCGGGACGACGATGCTTAGAAGGACAGTATGCAGGGTAAGCAGCGGTATTCGCAGGACAAGACGACGATGCTTCCAAGGACAGGGGTCAGCATCAGTATTCTCAGGACACGACGACGACGCTGCTTCGAAGGGCAGTGTAGGGGTCAGCAACAGCAGTATTCGCAGGACAAGACGACGATGCTACCAAGGACAGTATATGGGGTCGTCAGCAGCAGCGTTCACAGGACAACGGCGGGTGGGCGGTCGGTCACCTGCTTCTCCTCACGCCGCTCGAGCACGCAACTCGCTCCGGTAGTCATTCGAACCGTAATGAATATCCGGCTCGCACACCACGCCGAACGAGCAAGCGTTGGAGGGGAGTGTAGTAATTGAGGAAAGGAGGGGAAGCCACCGTAATCGGCGCGGACACATAAAAAAAAAGAACGAAAAAAAAAGGAGAGAGAGGTTGTGGTGCTCCGAAGCAGTGCGTTGTCCTTATCTAGTTCGCAGCCCGGAACGCGTAGGGCGGCCCTTTACTAGTGACGCACGGAGGGGCCCTCAGATAAATCGGAGCTCGAGAGGGGTGTACAAGCGCGCATCCGTAGAGGTCGGTCGGTCGGTCGACTTCCTCCTCCTCTTCCTCCTCGCCCCCCAGACGTGTTCCCGTTGTGGCGGCACGAGCACGAGAACGGGCGTGGGAGCGCCGCGAACTTACACACACATAAAATAAACGAGTCCGGGTCGACCGGATATATCCGCCTAAAGTGTTCGTATGTACGAGAAGGGTGAAGCGAAACGGGCGCCCGGCGGAGACGTAGACGAAGACTGATAACTCATAACATAATGGAGACTGATAAGATATGATGACAATAATAATAACTACCAAGATGGACGACTTCGACGAAGGGCACAAAATACTGGTAGTCTCTATAATGGCGCCCCACATTTTTAAAACGGGGCACAGCGAAAGAAGCCAAGCCTGCGTGGAACACGCAGCACAGTCACAGCGAAAGCTGCGGGCCTTTCTAGAAGACGTTGTAGACTCTCTTGAGGTAACTAATAGAAGTGCAGGTGCAAGTATACACACTACGCCCTAAATCATCACAACTTCGCGAAAGTAGGGAAGTAACCACTAGAGGCCGGATTTTTAGGCACTAAAAAAGCTCGTTTTAGGCGCCAAAAATAGGCAGGCAAGACAACGTTTTAGGCTTCCAAAATAGTAAATCTAGGCACAATAAATTTTCACATAAATGCAAATAATTTGAAACGAAGACGTGCGCGAGCTCTATCTACGAAAGGAAAACAAAATTGTTATTGCTTAAGATGGCACAAAGGCGTTGTACGGTTGAACATAGCCGTGCAATGTGCTTTGTCCCGCACGGTTCGCACAACAAGGTCTCTCCCGTGTTCTGCACGGTGAGTCAAGATTCCACTGTCGAATCAACACACTCCTGGGTGTCTTCTCGGCATGCCTGAGAAGGGCAGAGCACGAGCAGATAGCCAGATCGCTAAAACACCAGAAGGGAGGGATTCCTCCTATTGTCCTGGTCGAATCGCTTAGAGCTATATTTCTCTCCTGCCAGTGAATCACTGGCGTAGCCAGGGGCGAGAGGGGATTCAAAACCTCCCCCCCCTCCCCGAAACTTTTCAGCTTTGCATGCGCATATATGCACGCAGGCATACAAGCGCACTCACGAACATACATAGAGTATGGTTGAACCCCCCCCCCCCACACACTCCCTTCCCAAAAAATATTTCTGGCTAAGCTGATGCAATGAACACCTTACAAGTTAACTTACAAAAACAAAAGCCACGTGCACATCATATTTTACTTTATTTTTTTGCTCTCCTTTCTGCTCCGAAGTAGTAATTAGTGACTCGCAAGCGGCGATACGTAACTATGCTAACGGCCGGGTCTCCCGAGAGGCGCTGCGAATCCTAACGAATAACGAGCAAAAAGTCCGAAACAAAAATGACACTTTCGTTATATGGACGCCCGCATACACAGAAACCCCGCTGGCCGGCAACGAGGCGGCACACGCGGCGGCTCGAGAGCTCACGAACCGAGCCGTTGCGAACGCCGACGCTGCTTCGACCGAGGTCCCACGCGGGCAAGAGTGGGAGTGGGAGGAACGTATGACTAGCTACAATGAAATAACGCAGCACTACAAGCTAGGAAGACGCAAATACCCACCGCCACACAAAAGATTAAATAAAAAAATCACAGCATATCCACGGAGTGAATGATGATGAGTGGGCGAAGCTGCGGAGGTTCATCGGTAAACCGTGAATCTTCCGTGAATTCTGCCCAGTACATCATCACCGACGTGAGATCGGGCGCGTTTATACTAAAGGTTCGATGAGTTATGACGACTTGCAGCTCACTTTAATTTTACATGTACGCTGTGAATCTTCATTGTTTAGAAAACCATTGCTTTAGAAAACATCTGGCGTCTTTCGTTAAGCAGCTGGCGTCTTTTCGTTTTGCTTTAGAAACATCTGGCGTTCTTTCGTTTTGCTTTTACAAAACATCTGGCGTCTTTCGTTGGTTTATTTCATCAATCAACGGCGTTTTGAACAAAATTTTTATTGTTTAATCACGCACAGGAGAAATCTCACTAGGCACTACCTTGGAGGTAAACAATGGCTGCTAATGGGAATGAGACAGAAGTCGGCTTCTAACTAACACTTACACTTCTACTTCTACTAACGCTTCCTACTGGAACATGCCAATGGCTGCAGAAGAATTCGGCTTTTAGTTAACGCGCACGCTGCGAATTTTTTATTGTTCAACAACGCACAGGAAAAATCTCTCACCGGCACCACCTTGGAGGTCAAGATCTGGTACTAGCGTTACGACTGGTTACGCACTACGACTACTACGACTACGAGGGACGAACAGGTGCCGCCTTAAGGAGCTTCGCCCCTAAAAGGCAGGCGGTTGCGTGGCAGCAGCTGCAAACACACACTTACCCAAACCCACTTATCTTTCGTCTCTGTTACCCTGATCTCTATTTGACAGACAAATGTAAGATGTGCGATGCAAGGGCAACACTGGGCCACATACTATGGGAGTGCTCGAGCTTAGACGACAAAGCACACGGAAACCACGAGGAGGCAGTATCGAACCGCAGGGTGCGCTGGGAGGAGGCTCTGCTCAGCTCCGCAATCGAAGAACAACTTTGGGCCGTCCAGCGAGCCGAGGAAGCCGCCCGTGTCCAAGGGCTCGCGGCCGATGCCTAGGCCGGGGTTGAGGCCTACCCCAAGTCAAGTTCGCTGGACTTTATAAATAAAGTTATTTTTTTCTTTCTCTCTCTCTCCTTTCTGCTGACGGCTCTCCATGGTCTCGCATTCACGCACGCCATGTCTCTGCGGCGGCGAATGTGCGTGTCCCACTTCACGGCTGCTAGCAGTTGTTTCCGGGAGTTGGTTGAACTACAGGACTAGGTTGAACCCCATAGTTCCGAACAGTCAGTGTGGCGCGGTAGCATGAATAACGGTCTCAAACTACTCCCAGGAGCGCAACTTGAGGCTAAATAGTATACAAGCGCCAATTTTGAAAATAGGCATTTGTGAGCATTTAGGCACAAACACCAAAAATAGGCATTTATAGGCACTATAAAAACACTATAAAAGCCCTTCTTAACCTCTAATTCATGCTCGTATATCAAAGTGGCACGATAGGAGCGCAAGGAACAAAATAGGCATTTGCCTAAAATCCCGTCTCTGCAGTAACCACTATCCCATTATTCGTCACTCTGCGGAGAAGCGAGGTATACGCGCTACACATCTGTAAGACATTATGTGCACTGTGCAGATGCTTTGAAAGATGACGATGAAAAATTACGGCTGAGTCCTTTGTAATGGGTGGGAAGCATTAAACCTCCCACTCGCTACGCAATTAGCATTGTGTGACGTCTGGTTGTTACTTTATACTCTTCTACCGCGCTTCATTACATCGGTTAACGCGTTTCTTTGGCCGGCGTGACGCCTGCATGTAAGGTCTTTCTGCGAAGCAGTTTCAAGCACCGGCGTGGCTCTGTGGTAGAACACCGACAACCACGAAAAGGGCCCGGGTTAAAATCCCGCTCTATCCCGGATATTCTCTCTCGTTGTACGCGATAGCGGTTACGGACACCGGCGACTGCGGCTGCCTACGTCACCAAAATCGGCTGCTGTTGTGATCTCGTAACAGCTTACGGTGAAAAATAGACAAATAATGTGGTTTTACGGGCCAGAAACCACGATACGATTATGAGCCACGCCGTGCATTACAGGGCGACTCCGGATTGATTTTGGCCACCAGAGGTTTAACGTGTGTACCTTAACCCTACGCGCATGTCTTGTTCTTTTTTTTTTTTTTTGTCGTCCTTTTTTTGCATTCTGACACCGGACAAATAGATACCAAGCCTGTTTGAGGTAATCCCGTTTCGTACGATACATCTACTACAGTCTATAGCATTTCGCCTAATTCTTCTTCATTATAATTACTTGCGTATGCTTGCAACAAGGGGCGGTGTTATAATAATCCCATCACATTTTATTTCCCAATATTTAGAACATCTCTTCTGTTATCTAGGCCGCCGCTAGGCGGCTGTTTTTAATGAAGGTGGACGCGTTTCCTTACGTATCGGGTCAGGGACACCGGTTAACCTCGGCAAGTTTCCTCCAGAGCGCTGCGGAACTCACTACAAAACAAACGCAGCGCCAAATAAACGGGTACTATAGGAAGAACGACGCAGACACGTTCTGTCTCGTCACCGCGTATTTCGCGCTGTTTTTATTTCGTAGTAAATTAACTACACACCCAAGCTTCCACGCTAAAAACAAACGAACAAAACTCACACATATGTACGGCCAACAGCAAAAGATTACGGGACGTTGGATCCACAAACAAACAAAAAAAAAAGCGATTTCACGCACTATTATTGCGTAATGATTCTAATTTATAGCTGGTGACTGCATAGGTTGTGATACCAACAACGTGCTGGAACATTTATTTCAAGGTATTCTCAGACAAAGCGATCATATAGCTTTCTCGAAGATTTCGCGTCTTGGAAACTTTTGCTGTTGGGTGTACACACAACTACTCGCTCCGGAGGCAGCAACTTACCAATACCGGAGGCGTAGCTAAATTTTCTTTTCTGGGAGGGGGGGGGGGGGGAGGGGTCCGACTCCCTCCCCCCCCCCCCCCCCTCTTGTGCATGTTCGTGCGTGCGTGCGATTGTATTTGTGCGTGTATATGCACACAATCACAAAATGTAAAATGACCAATACAGACACGAACAGGTTCTTCTATAGGCACGAACTATAGCTTACAGGTTCTTCTATATCATACGCCGATAAGCCTGTCTTCCAAGCCTTCACCCACAATTACGAAATAAGCGGCAATAAAAGCGTGTTTTCGATCGAGAGGTTCGTTGCAATCGACACGACACACGCTGACACGAGCCTACACATATAGGCGCATGCCGTAACCGGATGCTAGCGACCCGGCCATAGTATATTTCGTACGGTTCATCAATGCGATATACATGACGCACGAATGTGTGGAACCGGACTAGGCCGGCTATTTCCGGACGACGGCCGACTTCCGGCATAGTGTGCAGTAGTAGTATAGAGGCACGATCATCACGATTCCAGAATGAGCGCGCACGCGAGAGCTTGTATGGGTGAAATAGTGGCGAGATGATACGCTATACGTAATTGCCACGAGCGACTCATTACAACAGCAACCGTTGGCGCTAAGCCAAATAGAGAGAGAGGGAGAGTATCCCTTTGGCCAATCAGACAGCGAGTCTCTATATTTTCAAAAAGCAATTGCGTGCATTCGATTTCGTCACCTATGCGCGGCACGCAAATTACTACCCGTATGTCATAAACACCGCGAACACGCGCCGTTTGCCTTGAATAAATTAGCCAGTACTCCTATATGGCTACAAACAGAATTAGGGTCGCTTTGACTACGGCTGCGTTTAGAACGAGAGAAAGCTGAGTTATTTGACATAAGGATTCATCATAAACGAAGGTTATAATTAAGGCGTGCAAACACGGCCGCAAGAGAACAAGGACGTCGTATCTACTGTCTTGTTATCTTCTCGGTCCGTGTTTGCAGGCCTTACAAGTTATAACCTCCTTTTATTATGGTTGTGTTGTGTTCCAATTCGGACCTTTCCTACTTTCTATTCCTTAAACACGATCTTCTTCTGGCCAGCATCGTAGACAGTCTACATCTTTTCCTCACCTCAATCTAATCTCTACAATGACAGATTGAAAACAGAAACAGCTTCGAGCCCCCGGTAGTCCGAGCAAACGGAACGCGTCTGGATGTCGCCTATGCGAAGTGACGCCGCCTCTCGTCGACAAGCGAAAGCCAAGTACAGCATGTAAAATATATATATTTTTAACTTCTTTCGAGCCCGAACTTACGAAAAACTCAACGGATAGCTTTACAATAAGCGCGTAAGAAAGAATGGTTATACGTCTTTTTGCGAGCAGGAGCCCCTTTTGAGGCGGGTTTTAAGCCTTCAGCCGCCAACTGGTTTGGACAGCAAGTCACATCCTGCTTCGGATCTGCACACGCCGTTTTTAAAATTTTTGTCAGCTTATTAGCGCTACAGAACTGCGAACAGTGACAGCACAGACAGCGCATAAAACTCACAGCATACAGCTATTGCGCGTAGTATACAGTCTAAGGGAGAAAAAAAAAAAACATTACATGTTACTACTCTTGGGGAGCCCTACCATTCCACATATACATATAACTCTTTCTAAAGGTACACCTTAACCATCTTTCTTGCACAAAATTATGCTCCCTTCGCAGTGCCGTGGGATGCACAAGTCTCCAAAAGGGAGTTAAGGTGTATCTTTAATGAGATCTTTAATATATGTGGCTAGGCAGGACTCTCCAAAAGGAGTAACACGTAATTTTTTTACAGTGATAATAATACTGTACGTGCTTATGATACACTAAGCTCATCCACTTTAATAACCACACACGGATAATTGATGCGTTTTTTATTTTCTTCGAAATACTGCCCCTGCTCCGCAATCGTGTCCACGGGATCACGCTCACTCACTGAAACGGACAATGACCGCGTAGTGAGGTGTCTACACACGATCGCACATATAATTCCAAGCTCCCTCTTTCCTTTTCTTTTTTCTTTGCAGCGATACAGGACAATAGAGTTCATATCGTATGCCGTATATGGAAAACAACAATACCATGCACTTGACATGTGGCGGAGGTACGTGTTGCTTTGCACGCGTGCGGGCGACCTTGTACAATCATGCCGGCAAATTGCTGCGCCCGAGCGTAACTTATACCGAGTGATATGTATATGGGCATGAAACACGCCGCATTCCATCCGGACAGCACGTGGAAACACAAGCCGGGAAGCTTATATAGGTTGAGCATCCGGGGTCGCATTCACGGTGAACTCAACGCGCTAGAATTCGGAGAGATGCGTCTGGCTAAGTGTAAGAGTTCTTGTGTGGAGCCTACCGCGTTTACTTGCATAAAACCATCGCAGTTGGCTGTCAAAAAGTTGGGCAACCCGCTTAATTAACACTTGGTAATGCGTTAAGTTGCACATTCTGGGAGCAGAGACGCGGTGTGAGAGACAGGCTTTAAATTATGAAAATGATAATTGGCGACCACGCGTTTGTAGCACGAAGACATAAGGAAACCCACACGGACTTCTCAGAAAGGAAAGTTGCTGGTTGAATAAAAATTCGTCCTGCTCCGGGGATCGAACCCGGGGACCAACGCCTTTCCGAAACGGTCGCTCTATAGCTCTATAGCGATTGAGCTAACCAGGAGGATGCTAGCAACCGTCAGCGCGGCGGCGAATCATCAACAACTCGAAGCTATATGGACACAGAATATTGCGAATTGCGAAGAACTTATGCGTTGAGTTCTTTTACTTCTTCTTATTCTTCATCTTTGTTATAAAATGTATCGATTATGGTGAAATAAACCAAATAAACCAAAACTATGTATGCTCTTTCACTGGGGGAGGGGACAAAGGGGAGCCCCCCCCCCCCCCATGCCCTCCACTGGCGCCACCCCTGGCTTCCTGAAACTTGCTAAATTTGTAGGAAGATTACGATGGCTCAGTTTTACAGAGATTACATGACCATAAGGACCACGCGCATCTCTGCGTGTAGGAGAAAATCTTATCCCGCTGATGCGCTTGTCTTCCTGTGGCGTACACGAGAAGCAGGCACGCCGAGGTTAAGCTAGGCGACCACGGCGGCGGCCACTCGATCTGCGCGCTGCAGCGAGCGAATGACGCACGAGTGAGCCACTGTCGCTGTGTTTGACGAGCGCGATAGACGTTCGCTCGCTCGCATCTCACCAAGGCGCGCGGACCGAGGCCTCCAAAAACCCTCGGCAAGTGCACGACGGAGGTCACCGACACGCGTACGCAGCCGTGGGCAGCTTGGCTTCTCAGGACGCAGTGCACGCTTCCAGCGTGGTTCGTGAGTGAATGAATGAAAACTGACAAGAAGGAACATGCGTGCGAGAGTATATATACGCGTGTTATGTTTTCTTTCTTTTTTTTCTAAAATTGAAATGATGTATAGGAGAGGTTAGCGCCTTTATGTCGGTACTGTCTACTCCTCCTCGCTTAGAAAACAAAACAAAGTATACAAAAAAGAGAAAAATGGCGTACAATATGTCAGCTAATGGTAAACCGAATGTGGAAATACAACACAACTCGAGGATACAACGAAGTAACAAATATTTAAGAAGAAGTACAGGTAAGAAAAAAAAAATGCCACGCAGTCCCTTATGCATCCTCCTAAAAGAAGAGTGGAAGGCGAAATGCATATTCTTCATCTTCATCGATTGTGATTACACATACTGACCGAACTCGCCTCAAACGCTCGTTAAATGCTGGGCATGGTACAGCGTTTGCACGAACCTGATGATCTGTTTTCGAACCCGCAAGCCGACTCGACCTGCCCCATATATAGGTAACATCAGCAGCAAGCATCATTAAATGCGAGTCAATATTGCATTTTCATGCTATACTGTATTACAGGAAGCTTTCCAAGATCCCTTTGAAAAAGAAAGAAAGAAAGAAAGAAAGAAAGAAAGAAAGAAAGAAAGAAGAAAGAAAGAAAGAAAGAAAGAAAGAAAGAAAAGAAAGAAGAAAGAAAGAAAGAAAAGAAATAAGTTCCTGTACGTAATGCGTGACCTAGGCTCGTATAACTCTTCCAAAATTTTCCGCGACGGACGCTGCTTTAGAAACATCCTTTCGATTTCGCAGATAAATTGTGCGTCAGTTGACGATGGAGCTTGCAATGTGCCGCTAGGCTCTGGAGCAATGAAGTGTTCAGTATAAACGTCCCTTTTACACGGAATCATAAATTGAGGGCTAATGTTACCAGAAGCTTTACGCGGACTGTCACTTTGCATGTTCCAGGCATGCATTTGCATCGTTTTCTCACCATGGAACAACAGCAAGTGTTGCTGTCACAAGCGGGCAATGACCGGGTCAAAGAAGGCGTTTGCGAACACGGACGCCCACATAAGAGGCACCAATCTTGCGATCTCTATATACGCATGGACAAAAACACAGCCGAGTTTCGTCATCGCTACAAAATTAGGCGCAAGTAAGTACACACGTCGCGACGTTGCGCACGTCTCAGATGGTAGACAAGAATGCCGCTCTAAACACACAGACGGCTCTGTAGAGTGCGCGTGCGACGACGGGACCTCCGGAAAACAAGACGTCGTCCTCAGCACGGGGACGACCTTCAGACACTGGAACAGATGACCGATTCTTCGGGACGACGACGACCACTGTACACCACCAATTGTATACATTACAGCACTTACTTAAATGCAGACGTCGGCGCATGCGCACCAGTCAACACAGTCAAACACACGCACACACACACACAACTGTGTGTGTGCGTGACTGGCGCTGAGCGCGCATGCGCCGTCGGCGTTGAAGTATAGTGTATACAATTGGTGTATAGACTCTCTCTCTCTCTCTCTCTCTCTCTCTCTCTCTCTCTCTCTCACACACACACACACACACACACACACACACACACACACACACACACACACACACACACACACACACACACACACACACACACACACACACACGCTTCATCTTTCACTCTCAACTCACACACACACGTACGTACGGTGCGGCACGTGGCGACGATTGCCGCATGTTTTGTCTTCCTGAGTTCCCATGCGAGAGAAAATAGAAAACAACAACGACGGAAGCTGAAGAAGCACGAAACTGAAAGGCGAAGCGAGAAAATAAGAGGTAGTTTTTCAAGGTGGGACAAAATAAAAAAAAAGAGCACTGCATCGCTTATCTGGCAAAATGTTGCGAAGACCCTGTACAGGTCCGCGCTAGCGGCGGTCAGTGGAGGGCGAGACTCCCAGAGGGGGGGGGGGGGGCGCCACAAAGGTGCCGCTACTGCGCACGCGAGGTGGCCAAGGAAAAAGAACGAAAGAAAGAACAGTCTACGAGAAAGACAAGAACAAAGCCAAGAAGAGGCCAGAGACAGAAAATAAGAAAAGCAAAATGTCACAAAAAAGCGAGGAAGGCCGTCCGTGTACCCCCCAAGTACGTCCGCACGATGGGACGACGTTCAGGCAGGCACGTAGGACCACAGTTCGTGGGGAACAATGGAAGAGACGGTCGCCACACGGAGATGCCCTCTGTGTACGTCACTGAGAAAAAATGAGCCACTACATACATATGTAAGGGGAAGAGGGGCTATGCTGGCGACCACCACGTAGTACGGCGCGGCAGAGAGGATGCGCGTGTTCACGCTTGGCTTTGCGAACTTTTCTCACTGCGATCGGCTCTCCTCGACTGGAGGGGACGACGCCTCCTCGAAGACCGCGAAGTGAGAAGGGCACAGCCCGCGACTGTCGCGAGACGTTTCGGGTGACGCTCCCGCGGACGACGATCGTTGATTGATTGATTGATTGAAATAACTTTAATGTTGATTGAGATCATTGATGGAAGCGAATTTATTAAGGCGAAGCTGGCTCAGACGCCCCATCAAATGCGAAATTTGACCGTTGGCGCCAGTACGAAACGATGCAAGGAAATCATCCCACGGAGATGACGTCATCATGACGTCACAAATCACTAAAATTTCTGACGTCACACAACGTGGTTTCATTAGGTTCTGTCTAACAAACGAACGAGCCCTCAATCAATCCTCCTCCCTGTTTCGTTCACATGGCGTGGCGTCACGTGAAGACGTCGTCGCTCGGTCTCAAAGATGGGGCGATCCCGGAGGCACTGCGAAAACACGTGCGGTGCAGAATGCCTCCAATTCCTCCGATCCCGGAGGCAGTGCAAATCCACATTGGGCGCGGAAAGCTTTCGGGCGGGGTCAATACGATCGACTGAGACGAAAAAGAATAAGATGGCGTTCGCCGCCTTCGAGTCGTGACCCTGCGAGTTCTTTGGCATCATCATCATAATCATCATAATCATATTATTATTATTATTATTATTATTATTATTATTATTATTATTATTATTATTATATTTTCGCAGCACTAATAGATAGGGAAATGGAGTCATTTGACCTCTCCGAAGCTACACATACATAACAGGAAATAAACTAAGAAGGCAGGTATGTTTACCAGAAAATCGTGATGTTGACTACTCGAAGGAAAGGGAACAGGCGGATATAAACATTAGAGCCAGTGAAAGCAGCAAATGCGGCACACGTGCGCAAGGACAGCGTAGCAGGCATCGCACGTGCCTTCGCGGGTCGTCCCTAATCGAGTTGTGCTCCGTCGGGGTGCTTGCGTTTTGTAACAGCGTCGGGTCGGTCGGCGATTTTATACGTGAGAAAAGACCACACAAACAGTATTTGCATATAAGTCAGCACACGTGCGAGTGCGCCACCCGCGGGGCACGTATCCATGCAAATTAGGCGTCTGTCAGGGCGTACACAAACTGGCCATAGATATACCACCATCCCTCCCCGTCGGCACAAACATGTGTACGGTTCTTAAGAGGCGTGACTTGATCCTGAGAATGTTTCTGCGCCTGTTCGGGGAAATAACTATACACTACTGTGCGCCGCCTGCTGTGGGTAACGCCCTCTCATGGGAGAAGAAGAAGCTCACTCGCGAGATTTCAATAATCCGTTCTTACAGAAAATAAAACACACAGGGTGCCTTATGCGTTCGCATAAGACGATTCAAAGGCGAAAGCAATCTTCTTTTTCTTCTTCTTCTGAGCCGATGTACTAATCCCCCTTCCGAAAGCCTTCTGCACCTAACGTTGTTTGCACTGCCTCCATGATCCGAGGCATTGCAAGCTCTTTCTGCACCTCATCTGGTTTTGCAATGCCTCCGGGATCGGCACACCTTCGACCAAGCGACGATGAGATGCGATGACGTCATGATGTCGTCCCATATTTTGGCGATGTGTCACATGCTTTGGCGACGTGTGACGTCAACATGACGTCACGCGGTGACGTCATCGTAGGATGATTTTCGCATCACTCGTGTTGACGCCGCCGACGGTCAATCCTGGGCGTTTGATGAGGCATTTAAGGCTTTCGCCTTAATAACTGGACAGTGCCTCTTCCCGAACGGAACAAACGACGCCTGCCTACCGATTGTTCTGCGCCGCTCAAGAAGAAGAAATAGATGAAGAAGAAGCAAACACTGTTACTGTTTTTGGCGAGACATGACAATTGCAACACAACACGCGTTAACGCTCTTTTCCTCTCTCGACTCTACGAAGAGAGTACAATGATCCCTAAAAGAGAGTGAACGCGTATCATTAAAGAGGGTGGCAAGTCCGCCGCGGTGGAGCAGTGGTTATGGTGCTCGGCTGCTGACCCGAAGGCCGCGGGTTCGGCCGCGGCGGTCGATGGAGGCGAAATGCTAGAGGCCCGTGTACTGTGCGATGCTGATCAGTGTACGTTAAAGAACCCGAGGTGGTGGAAATTTACGGAGCCCTCCACTACGGCATCTCTCATAATCATATCGTGGATTTTGGGACGTAAAACACTGGATATTATATTAGCCTACATGTGGCAAGTCAAGACTCACCAAAAAGAGCAACAGGTAATCCTTCCTTTCTTCTTCTTCTTCTTCTTCTTAGAGTGTGCTTCAAAGATTAGGACGCGCGTACGCACGACTCCACACGGATGTGAAAAGGCCGCCATCTACGCACAACCATGCCTTGGTTTATTTAGCACATAGATATACGTATGTATGTATAGTTATATGTTCGTTCTTGTTTTCTGGCCTCTATGCTGACCGGTGCGCACTTTGTTGCATACTGTATTGAACCGGACGATGTATAGTTACTTAGGCTATCGATGCAAACAATCCTTGTGTATGCAAATTTGTATTTACGAAGATAAGGTTCCGTTGATTGATTGATCCTTTATACTTCTCCAGCAGCGACGTAGTACGAAGCCGCGCAGCGAGTGCGGGCAAGAGGCCGGCGCACGTGCTCCGACCGAGCGCGAAGGAGACCAGTGACGCGCGGGCGGCGTTTGTGACGCAAGCATTACAAAAAGAAAAAAGAAAGGCTTCGGCGCGAACGTCTAATCCTGACGTATAGCCGCCATGATTGCGCCCTATTATAAGCGCCGTCAATCATTCATTCGGCGGGAACGACGCGAGATCGCCAAAAAGGGCGGCGCTCATGCCGGACGGAGTTCGCGTGTTTACGCGCACATATAGCGACCGACGTTCCGGGGTCGCGATGCTCCACGCACGAGAAAAAGAAAAAAAAAAGGAAAGAAAACCGGCTATGTTGTGTCTCAGGTGTTGTGTCAGGTGTTGTGTCTCAGGTGTTTTAAGTGTATATATTAGAAGACCACGGCGCGCTTTCGCAAAGCGTCATTACTGTAGTTCGTCAGCGCACACACACGCGCACGCAAAGAAAAAAAAAAGAAAATTTCAGTAGTATATACGTTACATTCTCTGTAGAAGGCTCATTCCCACATGCGACTAGTGCCCCGGTTCGCGCGACCATTTGCGACTGGCGACCAAAAAGTGACTCAAGGCGACCGATGTGCGACTTACAGATGCCGCCACACAGAATTCGCGTCTGCTCGCATTGCCCCGTGAAAATAAGCTGGCGTCCTGTTCCTCCGCATCTGATTGGGCCAGTCGTTTGCGACTGCAGTCGCGCGACGGAAAATTCGAGCAGCGATTGACTGAGCCAAAGCAGTCGCTTCGCGACCAAAGCGGCCATTTGCGACCGTTTGCGACTATAACATGGTCGCATCTACCGGTGCCACAGTCGCAGGTGTGAACAAGCAACGACACCCGTAGGCGAAAGCTTGCTGCGCGCTTGCTAATATACATTATCAGGCATGCCTCGCGCATCTCTTGTGCGCTTTTAGTATCTATCATGCCTTATCAACATACCCAAACCTATTTGAATCCTCTTGACTTTTTGGGGTTGATTGCATTGAGACAACGGAAGTTCTACACAACGCATACGCGCCGCCTTTCGCGACGACCATGCGATCTAATTAGAATTTGTGTGATAACATTCTAGCAGCTTTTCATATACACGAAGACGGCGCGGCCTGCGCCGAGCGGTAACACGCTTTGCAGTCAGTGAAACCAAGTCGCCGCGAGAAGATTAAGTGATCGGGTCAATAACATTAGCGAAGGCATCATACCAATCAGGGAAAAAGGTCATACACAAACAAAACACACTCGGCTACACAACGCAGGTAAGCTATACAAACACGGACGTGGTCGCTCACCCTCAGACTGTCATCAGTGGCGAAGATAAACAAAAATTCAAGGCCGAGATAAGGTACACAGGGATTCCTACTGCTCAGTTCTCCTACATGCCACTTTTATCGTTCGCTGTTCACAACAGCCAGGCCTAGAGCACTGCACGGGCCGAGATTTTCGGCCCGGGCCCGGCCCGGGCCCGGAACTCGTTCAAGTTTACCCGCCCGAGCCCGGCCCGGCGATTCAATACGCGACCCGAGCCCGGCCCGAACCCGAGAAAATATTTCGCCCACCCGGCCCGGCCCGGCCCGACGGTAGATCAGGCCCGACAAAGGCCCGAGCCAATAATATAGGTAATGTTGCCGGAACATTGAATCTACAGCAAATTGTTTAGGTAGCAAATATCTACGCTTTGCTGGCGAATATTTCGCTAACAATTCTACTTAAACCTACGCTAATTTCGTATAAAAAGGGGCTCACGGTGGAAAGAGTTGAGTGAAAATATTGGGTACAATGACCGTTTGTTCGGCAATAGTATACTATAACTTCTTTTCTTTTTTTGCTAATGCAATGGGGATCATCAAGAGCGTTTTGTAGCAGATATTGCAGCAAGGAAAGCGATTTGCAGCATGAATTCAGTTTCGATAGGAAGTGCAATAAAAACAGAGGAGAGAGAAAACACAACGTTCTCATTGCGCTCTTTAGTGAAACTTAGAACACGCTTTAACGACAAAGCCAATCATGCACCCTTCTGGATATGTAACACATGTCTTCAGCATGGTAGTACCTTGCCACAGCAAGATGGAGGAAGAAAGCCAAGTTTATTACCTTGCTGTGTGTACACTAACCTAGATAAAAATTATAACGGACCGTGTGCACCACCTGTACTTATAGAAAACGTATAGGCAGCCGAAAGGACGAAAAAGTATTTGTGGTAGTATTCTTTTCATATATCATATTTATTTCATATATCACCACTGCTACCATATACAGTCCATAAGTCTTTTGTGGCATATTTTAAAGTTTTATTTTTTCACGTGTTATTGTGCAAAAAAATCAAATTATCTAGAGATTCCGGCGTTAAGCACGCCACCTACCGCTGTATCACATATCCTGCCACGCTAAAGTTTCTCGCACTGCGTGCGCTAGCCGCAGGGGTGCACATCTGTCTTGCGAAATGTGAAGGCGTCGGCAGTCGTTGTTCTTAACTTCCACCACTGTAGGAAATTTAGGATGTCTTTGTGGACCTCTGCAGAATGAACGTAGCTGTGAAGCTTATTCCTTCATTTCTATCGTTCCCGAACGTCGTGACACCATTCAGTATCACCTATAAAAGTCCTATTTGAGGGCTTCTGCTTGCAGTTTTCAGCCGTGTATGTTATGCACGGCTTGCACCGCGCTCTTTTTTTTTTCTGTCATAATGCTCTATGCGTTCCTAACGATGTTGTACTGGTAGAAGGTGATCACTGGGCTACGCGGGTATACGATTGGCAGGAGGTGGACGAAGCGATTTCGATCTATTTTTGGTGTTCGTTACAGTTTGGTAATAAAGGCGCGAATAAGCTTCTCGACGCTTACTCATTGGATGCATATAGTTCGAGGTAAAGGGACATCACCGGGCACGGAATTCGTAACTGTCTTTTTTAAAGCCTGATATTTCGTCAAGCGAATATATTTCGCCTAACACCTTATGCTCTTTGAACCTATGCTATTCCTGCACATTCCAACGGTGTTGCGGCAGTGGATGTAGCTCTCACACTATACCTGTATAGCGCAGGGGACCCAATTTTTCATTTTCTTATAAGTAGTTCTTAAGTTACACAGACATGACAGGTCTAAAGCTTTTTTGTCGTGAGGCATCCCCTGCGGCCACCATGTGTTGATACCTAACCGTGAAACAAAACTCTATACTTCAAAAGCGGCGTACTTATTTTAGTCATGTTGAAGATAGGTATCGATATGTTGTTGGAATCCTGTCGCTAAATACCCTTCAGAAACGACCCATATGTGACATATCGGAAAGCTCTTCTCTTAAATGGCAACGTTAGCTGACATTTGGTACGACCTAGCCCCTCCCCCCCCTACCCCCCCCCCCCCCCCCCCCGCGCTTTTAGCTGCGTTACTGTCCTGGCGCTTGCAGGAGTAAATTTTCGTGAATGCGGTCCGTTAGCTGAGGTGGGTTTGAGACCCCTGATATAGCGGATAAAGGTGGAAGTTCAAATGTCAACAAATTGGGCACACCAAGCAGGCTGCGCACGTCCATCTCGCGCCACATGACCACTGGGGGCCGCGACGAAGCCACGGGAAAAGAATGTCTATGTATAGGAATTCTATGTGACGAGAGCCCGTGCAGTCCTTTCGTTTTAGTGGAGGGCTGGAAACTTCAAAAACATTTGCTCACTTTGGAGCTCTGTGATCGCTCTTGCGATAAGCTACAGGTATATATTTATTATATTACACTGAACACTGTGATTACAGAATAACATTTGCGATATAAAATCATAACGAATGAAAATAAAGCACAGAATATCGACATGGTAAATACATAAGCGCCTGGTATATCTACTTTTAGCTCGCCCGTTGAAGATAAATCAAGTAGCCCCATATGCAAGGAGCAAAAGAAGTTCAGTACTTGTCTCTAATAAAATTTCTCTAAATAGCTTGCCCCACATAAAAAAAAGCGTTTTTTCTCGAGAGAAAATGTGAAATATATATATTAGGGGTGTGCGAATATCAAATTTTTCGAATACGAATCGAATACGAATATCCACCTTCGAATATCGAATCGAATATCGATTATCAAAGGTAAAATGCCTCTGCAGTAACAATATTTTATTTAACATGTAGCTATTAAAAAAAAACATTAACAGCCTGACTGGCAACACAACATACACTGCTATCTCCAGAACACAATGTCCAGGCTAGCACAATGCACATCACACCACAAGCAAATATCACGGCACAATGAAAGCAATGACTAGATGTTATCATGAAGAAATATGAGTTGCTCCACATGATCAGGCAGCAGGCGCTCCCTTGTAACAGAGACACCCCCCCCCCCCTGCCACTGAAAAGGCACGCTCTTTTGGAACAGAAGTGGCTGGTATAGGGAGGTACAGTCGCGCTCAATATGACTTGCAACGCGGGAGCGCGTGGCCTCACGAGTTCAAAGACTGCCTATGGCTTCCACTAGTCCTTATTTCCATAACTAAACGCTGTTCTCGCACTCGGGGATGATTCCAAAGAAGAAAATATCATTTAGTTGCTGAAATAAAAACAGGTTGAAGCCATGCGCAATCTTTGAACTCTTGAGGCCACGCGCTGCCGTGTTGCAAGTCATATTGAGCGCTACTGTACATGGGGCAAAGCTTTGCCAGACTGGGGTATCTGAAGGTGCCTACAGTACCCCACCAGTCACATGGGTCACTGTCTTTCTTCAGAAGTGGTCCCGCATAGTGAACGAGTGGTAGTGCGGCACGTTACGGCCGCATAATATTGAAAATGTATGGTTACATGATTGCCAACAGCGCTGCACATCGGAGGTGCACCAGCAATAAATCATACGTATTGGGGCGCTCGTCGCAGGCAGATATCGTGCCTCTGTGTACTTACGATGTTTATCGCTCTTCTCGGCAACATTTTCAACTATACGAACGCAGCAGAAATATGGAAGACGAGTTATTTTATGCATGATAATCGAATCGCATATTCGAATTTTTCGAATATTCGCACACGCCTAATATATATATATATATAATATATATATATATATATATATATATATATATATATATATATATATATATATATATATATATATATATATATATATATATATATATGTGTGTGTGTGTGTGTGTGTGTGTGTGTGTGTGTGTGTGTGTGTGTGTGTGTGTGTGTGTGTGTGTGTGTGTGTGTGTGTGTGTGCACAACGTATGCCGAACAAACATGAAGGGGCACTAGAAAGAAAAACAATTTCTCTATTATCAGCAAATTACTCCTTTAGCATTTTCTAAATCACCACGCTCACCGGAACAAAACTCTTGGTAAGTGAGAATACGCGCAAAAAGATAAATGCGGGTGGCGACGCCCTCTTTAAGTTCGCGCAACAGACACCGTGACATCTTGGATTCTGACGGCGTCTAATAGGTCCTACGTAGTTCCTCATCACTAAAAATGAAGTACATTGACCTATGAGGGGGCCATAGACTTAGCATACCAAGTTTGAGAGAGAGAGAGAGAAAAGGAATGTAGGAAAGGCAGGGAGGTTAACTAGACAATGCGTCCAGTTTGCTACCCTACACATGGGGAGGGGAAATAGGGGAGTAAAAGAGGGAGAAAGAAGGATAGAGAGGAAAATTTATAGAACCAATGTCCCCAAATACGACAAATACAGTTTGAAATGCGTGGCGTCACGCTCAGAGATTACGGCGCGAAATTTAAAAAAATTGAATTATGACCTTGATTTTCTCGTCTGATAATAAACTTATGATGGTGAAATGAATGACATTCGAGTTCTTAGACTTCACTTTACCAGTCTAAACCGATTCAGTGCTTCACAATGGTGTCCATTTAAGAACCCAGCAAAGTCCAAGCCCGGCCCGACCCGAGCCCGCCACCTCAAACCCGGGCCCGGCCCTAAGCCCGGAGCTTCAGGCCCGAGCCCGGCCCGGGCCCGCCGTGAGAACTACTTTACCCGGCCCGGCCCGGCCCACGGGCCGGGCCGGGCCCGGGTTTTCGGGTAGGCCCGAGCCCGTGCAGTGCTCTAGCCAGGCCTCGTTGATAACGCTCTCGGAGTGGCGCCCTGACGTCACACTGAGGGAGGGAAGGATAGATAGATAGATAGATAGATAGATAGATAGATAGATAGATAGATAGATAGATAGATAGATAGATAGATAGATAGATAGATAGATAGATAGATAGATAGATAGATACGGCCAGCTAGAAAACTGTTTTATTAATTGCCGACGTTCAACGTAAGATACGCCTTTGTGCACGGCCGCGCTGAACGTCGAGTAGAGAGGCTCACGACAATAACGTACCCTACCAGCAGTGGCCGATGGCCGATCATTGGACACATCTTGGATTCCCATCGGCTTCCGTTATCATTGGCCAATGCCCTGACAGCGTGATAGAAAAGGGCATGGCCTACATGCAAAATATGGATAAGATGGCAGCGAAAGTGGCCAATTTATTTTTTAAGTGCGTGTTTCCCGTAGTTGTTGGCTCTTACCACTTATTAGAATGAAACAAAAGGTTTGAAAGATATCTGCCACATTTAAGATGGAGGCCAAGGGCTTTTCTGTAACGTGCCATGGTTGCTGGCCAATGTTCTCGGAATGTGCTTGGCCATCAAGCATACTCACTTCTTTGTATTATTCTTCTCCATGGAAATTCGTGACGCACGAAGACGTACAAGCGGTTAAAAAAATGAGACGGAAGAGCGGTTGTGTCCGTTTCTCTAGCACAGTTTGTCGTGAAGTCTTACAAACAGCTACCGAATAGCCACGTGCTAATATTTTTTCCGGTCATTAATTCAGTTCGCTCTGATTGCTCTACGGAATACTTCATTTTTCATTTCTTTTTATCCAGAGGACCAGACCTGTAGATGCGCTCGCGCGCAGTGCGACGTTTGAATTTCGCACCTTTTCCCGCGCGCGGCACGGTTCGGCCTGTGCACAACCTTAGTGCGCTAAAAAAAATAGTTCACCAATGCATCCAAACAGGCAATTTTCACGAATTTACAAACTGCAGCGGCCGTTATGCGCTTGTGTAATAGTGCACAAGTCATCAAAAATATTGCAGTTAATGTGGCTTTAAGCGTGTATTCGCATGTACCGAATACACTCTCCAACCACGCGTGTATGACTGCGCGGCGCGGCCGGCGGCGGCGCCTTGTTCCCTGTTCGCATGGCGTTGGTTGAAGGTGGAGGTGTGCTGTACAGGGGGCGACGAGCTTCTAATTCAAGTTGAAATAGAAGGTGAGTAAATTTCAGCAGTCTCTCTATTTGCCCCTGTTCCCTCTATGCAATATGGGATTCGATGACGAGGTTCACTGAAGCGAAAATCGCGGATGCTGCGTACGTAGTGCATGTGTAGTCCTAGCTCTTTTCAATGTGTGTGATTGCACATGCCGTAGTTTTCCCATGTTACCAGCGAAAACCGGGCATATGTCAAACGTTCTTCTGCACGGTGTTCGAGCATCGCTTCAATTCGCCTTAATTTTTCATGAGCGATCCACGGTTTTCTGTGAAAACTATTCGCGATATGACATAAACTGAACGGACTGCCACCTGAGGTGTTGCCCCCTGCATGGTCCGAAAGACAGTTGCCGAGCCGCTGACGCAGTCTGTAGCTGCTACATCTCGGTAAATGCAAGGTTCCACTTAGTATGCAGTATGACCGTACTTTGTGTCAAGCAGCGTCGAGCTTCGTATACTATGCCCTTTAACACGTAGCAGCGAGTGGCGTGTGGTCGGCGTGCGCGGCTATTTCTCGTTCGCTTCTGGAGGAGCGCCTCGCGTTGCCACATTGCCATGCTGAATTCTTACTGGGTTTTATTACTTTTAATCACAATTTTCCACCATGAAGGCATAGATTTTGTCAGTCCGCACAAGTACTGCGTACAATGTATAATGAATATTTCAAGTGATGAAATGATGCTGTTTTATCACTGCAAGGTTATTTTTCTGTTGGCACCACAACCTCTGTATATAATAAAGACTTCTTTCCAAGCTTTTAAACATGTGTAACATTTCTTTGATAAACTTAATTATTTATTGCTTTTTTTTATTACAGATCGGCTATTTCTCCCTAGAAGATGGCAGCAGTGCTAAAGATGCCATGCACAGAGAGCTCCAGCACATTGTATCTAAAATGGTCGTACAGAAGTACAGCTGGGTTTCTGAGAACAAATTAGCATTTAAAAGCCTGGCAAATGTGCTGCTGTTTCTCCTTGGTAAGTGTCAGTAAAAAACAAATTCTAGTTTTCTCTCCTGCTCTGCAGGACAACATCCTCATTATGAGGTTCAGTATTATGTAGACTTCTTCATGTTGTGATATTTCGGTCGTAGTTGTTTAGAAGATGCTTCACCACGACCAGTATATCTGCACATACTGCATTACTGATGTTTGTTTGGAAACTTGTCCAACTGATAAAAATTTTTCAGAGTTTATATATGCTGCCTTCATGAATACTGCCAACTTGTGCCATCAGGAGCAAGAATCAGCATTGAAACAAACAGTTTCACTACTACCAAGATGCTTCTCCAGTGCAGTGTTCGATCATCTTATTTTCTGTTTTATTGGAGTTCCTATTTTTAGGAGCCGAGAACCAGAGCACATAACCAATTTCTTTGTTTAACAGTCAGCAGCACTGCTAAGCAGCAGGACTCAACAGAAGCTCCCCGGCAACTACAACATTATGGTACATCGACTATCTCAGCAACGTTCATAAATCTCAAAGGACATACGTACAGGAAGAAAACAAGGACATAATAGAGTGCTCGTGCGCCAATGCTCCTTCCATAGTGCTATCAGCAAAAAAAGTATGATCTTTTATAATTTGAAAGAATATATGTTGTTCTGGAAGAGGGTGCCAGAATAGAAGATTAAGTGGGACATTTTTTGTTGTATTTCTTCATCTTTTGTTTCATATTGATGGGGTTCTCACAAAACTACGCAAGCTACTCCATTAATAAACTTGTAGTTGAAAGTGAAAAAAAAATATGTATTATGCTGTCCAATCAACTTTTCCTGTCCGTGCATGTGTTCTGATCTTCATAATCATGCATAACCGATTAGCCTTCCAACAAATGTTCCCGCTATGTGTTGAAAATTGTTGAAAGCCTGAGAAATGAATTTTTAAAGAGAAGCTCATGATTTTTTGTCTCCTTGTATTTCACAGGTGCCAGACGTACCCTGTTCAACACAACTGACGCAGCTGTTTCGGACATAACAAAAAGGTGGCTCATGTTCGCTGTGGATCAAGAAGGTGCACTTATGCAAAGACGGCGTGCCACCTTGATGAAATACTCCAACAGAAGCCCAAGCAACACTTTATAATCGCAAGAGTTCAGGAAGGAATATAAAAATGGCGTATTGCCTTGTATATATTCAGTGTAAAATAAACCTGAAGCACCAGAAATATTTGCCTTGTGACTTGTTTGGGGGATGGGGGGGGGGTACAGACAAAAATGTAGAAAAAAGTAGCCGGGCATCAAATTTTATCCAAGACAAAAAACTACAAAAAATGTGCCAGAAATTACATTGGCCAAAATGCTTGGCCTCCATATCTAGAACGTGCTTGGTTATTGCATGGTGTTCCACTACAGTGCCAACCATGGCAAGAGGTGTTTCCAATGATTTGCCAAGCACGGCCTTCCTTTGCTTGGCCAATGGTAGGCTTGTTACAACTGCCAAGCTCATATTTTGCTTGGCCTCCAATAACTTTCCATTCATGGACAGCTTGGCCACTGATGATTTACCATGCTTGGGCCAAGCAAATTTTGCTGGTAGGGGTACCGTACGAGGAAGGTTTACCAACGTTTCCAATGTTCCGAAACGAACACGAATCAGTCCAGAGATTGCGGCACTAACGTCCCAGTGCACAGCCAGAGCTCTCGAAGTCTCTTTAAAGAGTGGTACTAGCGGGCTATAGTTCGTCGAAGCACATGATCTTGAGAACGGCAGCGCAGATTTACGAAAACATGGACAACACAGGCGAAGCACAGACACATCAGCGCCTGTTCCACACAGGCGCTGATGATACACACACACGGCCGTAATGATACGCACAGAGTGATGCGAAAAACACATTGATACACTCAGTGATGCAACGAACAATGATACAAATTGTTTGTCCGTGTTTACTTAAATTTCGCGCTCCTGTTCTCAAGATCTTAGAAGGGCTTTCCCGAAACAAGTTACGCACCACTCTCTCTGTCCCATTTTACTGCCGCTATCGCTAAATATAGCGCCGCCGTGCACACCGAACGAGATGAACGATTCTATCGCGCTCCGAGGAGTCTGAGTCATGCTCTGTACTGCGTCCATTAAGGGAACAAACAAAAGTTAAGAAAAAACAGGCAATAATAACAACAGGATGGAAAGGGCATCCCAAACAAAACAACAACAGAATACACTGGCAGCGGCCGGTTTACACATGGTGGCGATATTTCTAGTGCTCGCAGCAGGTTTGGACATTTTACAGTTCCAAACATTTATATAGACTATTTTACGGATAAGTTTCGGTGTCGCCATATTGGGCTCCAACCGCTACATATGGTAGACAAATACGCACGAAACCGGTTGGGTTGATGCACTCGACGTTTCATGGCGTGAAAAGTTAACGTCGCGATACCGAAAAATAAGAAAACATGTGTCGAATGTAAAATAGTCTATAAGCATTCAGTAGAAGCTCGTCGATACGTTCCAGTTTCGTATACGATCTCGCGGTGCAAACGCTCGCGGTATCGTTATCAAGCGAAACTGCGCGCGATGCGTAAGCGAATTCGGATTGTACGTTTCCCCGGATAATGAGTCCCCCCCCCCCCGCGTTTCTTTCAAAATACGTATGAACGAGGTAGTATACATATTTCTCACGGAGGCTGGTCTTTGTGGTCGCCTAGTTACACGGGCACGCTAACCTCAGTTACGAAGAACCTCAGTTAACCGGAGTAAACTACGGTTAGCGCCAACTGCAGTTGTAACTGCGGTTTAAGGGAACTGAGGTTTGTCGTAACTGAGGTTAGCGTGCCCGTGAGTGCGCAGTGAACACTGCTGCGGTCGCGCCTGGCGCGTCAATTTGCTAGAGCTTTCACTTCCCCACTCCCTCTTCTGCCCCTTTCTCTCTTTCACTGTGGTCTATAGTGCACCAGGCGGGACCTAATTAACCTCCCGGCCTTTCCTTTATTCTTTCCCTCTTTATGCATAGATGCTTCAGAACATCCATACAAATAACGGCAGCATGACGTCATAGTGAGCGAAATTATGCACGACGGAATGCATGGGTTAAATTGCTGCAAAAGGAAAAAAATAATAATACTGCATGTGACGTCATGATATCAGGGGAAACTGCATGTGTGGCGCGCTTCAGCCAACACGGAAATTTTCGCCCAAACTTCGCCTTATAGCTTCAAACGGCTACGTCAGTTTATAAGTTGATCGTATGAAAGAAGAAAAAAAAAATGTTGGAAATGCAACGATTCTAATATCGATTATGCATGAGTGCCGAGTCTCGTAAATCTTCTGCATTTAGTTATATCGGACTGCTTAGGAATTTACGTCAATAAATGCTGAAAAAGCGCACTAATTACAACGGAGCTTTGAAGAAAAAAAATCAACGTAGCTAATAATCGTCCTCGCCACTCGTGAACAATCGCGAGGCCAGCTGAAATTCTATGGAGGAACGAGCTCACATGTATGGCTTCTGAAAGCGCAAATTAACACACCACACAAAGAGAACCAGGGGCGTAGCCAGAAATTTTTTTCGGGGGGAGGGTGGGGGGTTCAGCTATACTTTATGTATCTTCATGCGTGCGTTTGTTTGTGTGCGTGTATATATATACGCAATCAAAACTGAAAATTTTCGGGGGGGGGGGGGTTGACCCCCCCCTGAATACGCCTCTGAGGAGAACACAGGAGAAACACTCCTTTCGTAATGTCGTTTAATTTCGCGCTATCGGAAGCTAGGGATAATGGATACTGTACCAAATGGCCCGGTTCTCGGTGCTTGCTGAGATAAGATAGATCCGCAAAGGCTAAAAGACTCACGTTGCTACCAGCGCGCCATCTGTACGCGACAACGACAACTGCACGACATGATTGCGGAGGTGAATCGACGCGTAGTGGTCCTCGCCGTCGCAGGGAGGCGGCACCGTCGCGAGCGCCAAGCGCCAAGCTCGCGCAACGCGCGCAACAGGCATGGAGAACGAGAGAACAGCAGCGCGGCCCGAAACAGGCTTCGCCGCAAGCATCAACGAACGGCGGGAAAGTGAGGCGGAGGAGCCAGCTCGCCGGTCGGGCTAGTCGGGCCCGGCGGCCAACTGTTGCGCGCGCAAGAATTACCTGCATTACGACGGTGGTCTCTCAGCTAAACGGTTGCGTAGGCTGAGCCGTTGAGTTTCCTACGAAATTTACCACAGGTAACCCTAGCGCTGCAATCGTGAGCTATTGTGGGCGTGTTGGTTACCGCCACGGTGTAAAGAAACATTACACCGTGGTTAGCACCAAGGAGGTTAAAAAAAATTCTGGAGTGGAAGGAAAGAACAGGAGAGAAAGAAAAGGCAGGAATGTTAACCAGTCTAGAAGGACCTGTATGCTACCCTACACTGGCGAAAGGGATGGGGGAGTTTGAAAGTTCTGGCGAATTGTCTTGTTTTTGCGCACAAAATTACCCATCAGCTATGCACCATCTTGCCGAATGTTAAGTTTTGTTAAAGCATCTTGAAAGATAGAGGCAGAGGGAAAGAGGTAGAGGGGGAGCAGGAACGCACAGTCACGCTATCGCCATTGGTCTATAACCGCCAGTGCAAGTCTGATGTCTTCAAGAATTCGAGCACTGCCTTCGTCACCTTGACCCGCGATGACCCCTCAGGACGGCATTCCAAGATGGTTTTTGGCTTTCTGCCGTCATGGGTCTGTGGTCTATGCGAGCTAGAGCGACCGCGAGTGATTTTCTCTGCACATTGTAGCGAGGAATGTCGCGGGTGTGCTGGCCAGCACACTTGCCGTGTGTTTTTCATCGAGCGGCCGTGCCGCAACGCTTTACCGGAAAAAGTGAAGCCAGCGCTTGCCGACCCTTTATTTCGAAAACATGCTCTATTCGGGTGGTGCCCCCAGCATAACGTAGGAGGAGGAACTTTTATTGAAACCGGCAGTTTAGTTGGCTGGACCTAGGCATTCCCATGTGCGGACATCGACGTCTTGCCTCTTCGCCGCCTCGCGGGCTAGCTGCGTAGCCCGAAATTTTCCCTCCTTAAAAAAAATTTCTGGCTACGCCACTGGTCGTCGAGGTGAGCCTGAACTTGATATTGATAAGTAGCGCAACCCTACAACGCCACCGACACTTGTAAGGCCATGCAAACATCGCTTGAAAAACAAATAATAATCGTACAGTAATCAAGGAGACATTCGGGTGGTGAAATGTGTGCTGAAAGCAGGAGCGGTGCGGAGGCTGGCCCCCTGCAGGTGCCGTCGCATAGCATCTCGCGGGGAAGCGAGTGCTGACGCGCGACGATTTCCGCAGGGGTGCAACGACCCCGGTTGTGTCCGATTCGGGTTTCAGACTACATCGATCGTTGCTGTAGTCCGGCTCGACTGGCCGGAGTTCGAGCGAGCAGCTCTCGGGCAGCCCCGGGATCGCTCCTCTGGCCCCGGGCCATCAACCGCCACTTCGCAGGACAGCGTGGGCGCTCACACCGACTCCATCGGCGGTGGGTCACGTTCGGAACACGGTACGACGCAACCGTCTTCCAGGATTCGAACCCACAACGCCTTCCATACTCAACAACGAATTGGTCCGTGCCACGTGGGCAGTTCTGACCTCATCGCCACTGGTCTGGTGATGAGATAGAGATAAATGTGACATATATACCTGTGCATTCATAGGGTAATTATGTTGGTACAGTATACAATTAAGGTCAGGGTAGCATAGCCAATCGAAGGTGTATACTTCTGTTCGAGCACGATACGGTTGAAAGAAACATTGTTCCGCAGTTCAAGTGCATTCGATGAACAGATTATTGAGCCCAGGTTGGCCTCCCAATGGTTAGGGAAGGAATTACTTAGAGAAATAGCCTATGATTCAGCATGTGCGATGACTCCGGATATGGCTTCCCGAATTTGGTACCGAAGTAGCCGAGCAAGGACAAACCGTCATAAAACAAGGTAAGGCCTGCGTACAAACGCCGACATAAATGAAAAAGATAATACAAACCGCGACTATCAGTTGAAATGGAGAACTGCGGTGGAACTGAAGGTATAGTCACAAAACTTATCTGCGCATGCGCACGCATGGTAGCGCCCCCTGTATATGCGCACACGCGGTGTTCGGCGCGACAGCTAATTGCTTAAGGATTTGATCTCCTTTTTGTGTAAGGTAATCGAAGGATGGTTCAAGCACGCCCTTCCACTGCTATCGATATGCAAAGGCCCAGCCAGGGGGATGAAACTTCGAGGTTTTTCTGTCCCGTGACCGCAGCGATCCTAGTGTTTGGGGGCTGTACTACAATCGAGCATAAATGAAGGTTGTTGTTTCATTTTATATTTATTACCAGGTTACTTATTAAATCCGGAGTTTTTAACGCGCATGTGAACCTAAAGGTTGCAGTTCAAGATTGCGACAATACGAGCGCCACCCGGAGTGGAAAACGGGAACTGCGCCGTCTTATCTCTCGCCGCGAAAAAGGGGCGTTTCTTGTCGCGCGCCCATGTATGCTACGTCCTACGGTGTCCCAAAGGCCGCTTTTACCACCGTAAAGTTTATTTCAGAAAAACTGGCGAAACCCTTGCAAGCTTCAGCGAAACAGACGCATGAATGGATTCGCGCTGTCATCACAAATCGTGCTGTGCTCAGGGGTGTCGAAATTCTTCACGCCACACCGGCATAAAATTCTTTCGGATGCCGACGGACGAAAGGTACCATCTGCATGCTGCTCGTTTTGTTTTTCTACGATTGCACGGCATATCAGGATGCGGTCGCAGCAGTAGTTGTGTAATTTAACCGAGCATACACGTGCATGATTTATTTATTACATTCTGATTGTCTGCTTTGCGGCTTGTATTATACTGTATACTTGAATTTACTGTTTGAATGGTACGTTTAGACAATAAAACATTCGAACAAACTTTGCTCTTTATTCTTGTCTCATTTCTGTGTACACGTAAACAAAAACAAAGTCTTACTTAGAATAAGTGGTGCCAAAATAGGTGGATGGGCAAACCTTCATCAATCAGAACGCAACGATTGCCGTTTAGATCATGTGGCGGGTTGCGCAACAGGAAGAAGGTCGCGCGCTGGCCACCTGAATACTTTCCACTCATTCAATTTGGCCTGCTGGTGCATCCCAACTGAATTTGGCGCTAAATCGCCCCCCCCCCCCCCCCCCCGGCCACTCGAATACTCAGTCCTCGTCAAGATGGCGTCCCACAGTGCGTGTCGGCAATGCGCCGCCATGTTTTAGTACCGCCCCCAAACACCAGGCGTTCTTCCGGCGCTGCGAGCGAATATCGCGTTCCATGGACGGTATAGGAAGTTTCACACCCCTGGCCCAGCCACTAGACGCGTTTTATGTCGCAATCTGTCCGGACGTCAGCGGTTCGAATCATTTGTGAACCATATCAAGTTTACTGAATAGCCATCGTGAAATTTTACCGAGCGCTAACGAATGCGGAACATTGAATGAATGCTAATAAATGCGGAACATGTTATAATAAACAAAGCTCCTTTCAAGTATCCTCTCCTGCATTATGAAAAAAAAAAAATAGAAAGAAAGATGAAGAAGAAAAGACATATCATGACGTCATAAAAAGTTACATTGTGCCTTATGCAATCGCCTAAGGAGACTCCAAGGCAACAGCCATCTTCTTTTTCTTCTCAGTGGATTGCATTAATACCTACGCCACCCCTACGCGGAAGCTTTGTACGCCTAACGTAGTTGCGCTGCCTCCAAGATCGGCCCACCTCTGACCAAGCGACGATGCCGTGCGACGAATGATGTCACAAATTCTGCCGATCTGTGACATCCTTATGACGTAACAGGGTGACGCCATCGTGAGGTCATCATCTGATCACGTGACTTTTGCCATCGTTCGTGTTGGCGCCGAATCCGCCAACGGTCACTTTTCACGTACGATTAGGCATTTCAGGCTTTCGTTTGCGTAAAGCGCGTAGGTGTACAGACAGCCGACTGTTTTGTACCGGCACACAAGATGAATATAAGGTATACTGACGATACTGACATGCTGTGCCGGGATCGTCCATGTTCGCGCTTTTAAGAGGCCCCGTATCGCAGTGCACACGCGTGCAGAGATACCGCAGACATTGAATCGTGTACGCGCGCGCAATGCTGCTGCGTACACGACGGCCACGAGTACGCACGAACGTATATAAAGAGTGCTTGCATAGCTCCACTACTCGTGATCGTAAAATCTAGCGGCGACAAGGAGAGATAAAGAGATGGAACGGCGTGCGCGGGGTTCAACCCCCCCCCCCCCCCAATCCCCCATCCTCTAATTCTCAGTCGGTCGAGTTTGAAAGTAATGAAGCTTCGCGATGGATGTATAAATGAAAATGACGCAGCGCTTCTCACGACGGGCCGCCTTTGGTCTACGGCTTTCTGGGGGTAACGGTAGGAAGCAAACAGCTCTCGGGATGCAACATCAGGTGTCCTTCTCGGCCGCCATTATCGTCAAAAACATGCGTGGCAAATCCATGCGCCTTAGACAATGCCGGGGCTGGTCTGACCGAGTAACGGCACGTGGCAAGCTTGGCACCCCCCTTAGATGATTAACGGGACTGTCTAACCACCCCCCCCCCCCCCTCCACACCTGTGCACACGCCTATGTACAGTCGTCAGCAATATGAGCGGGAACACTTAAATTACATTTTGAATGCTAAAGCGGCTACACTCAGTTGACAAGCGCAAAAGTATTCATTATCCAAATCCATAAATCATAAATCATAAATCATAAATCCTAAATCATAAATCATAAAGTGGAAAGGTATATATTGCAGTTCAATAGGCCACATTTATGTCGCTACATTACAAGTAATTGTTGATTAAGCACCAGTTAGTTGTTCCCTCCTATGTTACGAGTGTACAGTACTCGCAGATTGAAACGGGACAATTTAGGGCTAAGTAACGCACATACTTTCGTTTCCACAGTCTTCAGTTCGGGTCATATCGGCGTAATTTCGACTCGAACGCATAGATCAGAATCAACATTATCTTTAGAGACCAGATTCGTCGCGACATGGCGTGTTTATCTCGAGCAATTGCGCATACCAGTCGTTATACTAAAAAAAAAAGTGATGTCGCTTTTGAATCCAAATGTACTGTACGTATGCTCTCCCCTCACGTTACTATCTCAATCTCGTGCACGTGTGTGTTGTGTCTATGACGTCACCAGCGGTTGGATACACCCTGACGGTCAGAATGGCGGGGAGTTTACCACAGAAACGCTGTGCGCATTTAAAATGTAGGCGTCGGAAGTCGCAGTGGGCAGGCGAACCCAAGCAGCCAGCTCTCTGGCCAGCTCGTCACCGTCCCCTCCTCCACTTGGCACGCAACGCGCCGTCCCTAAGGGTCACCCTATATGCATTCGGGTGGCAGAAACGCGTGCCTCGCTTGCGCACGCGTTGGCCGGCGACAGTGTTTTCCACGTCGCCGATGGCTTTGCTCACAGCCTCATCCCACCGCTCTCTTTGCTGCGCCGGAAGGGCTGCGCCTCTGGCTGGCCGGTGTCTCCTCTCTCGCACTGCCGTCGTGGACAGAGTGATAGCGTGAGTGCGGTTGATTTACGCCTTCAGAGAAACCCAGCAAGAGAATCCGCCGTACGCAAACCTATAACACTAAAAAGAAGCCGCACAGTGCACACGAGCCTCTTGCATTTAGCCCTCATCGAAATGCGACTTTAAAATGTTCCCGTATACAGGTCACTCCGTAGCAACGGCGTCGCACAGCAACGCTCGCAGTATATATAGCTGCTGAACATCAGCTATCGTTTGTTATACACGTCATTTCGCTGTACAGAGGCGTTCGTTGTAGCACCGCCGTAAAAAGCAAAGCAACAGAGACGGGAATACAAGACGCATGCGTACACAGGACAGGGAGAAGTACACAGGAGTTCTCTGCATCGTGTTCGGCCGCCGCCATTGCGATGCTTTTTCCAACGAATATCGGCCAACTCGCCCAGTTGTACACCTTATCACAATCGCACAGGCGTTCGACTGTACAGCTGATAACACATATAATAAGCAGACGTCATCACTGCAAGACGGGGGCCTAGCGGTAATACATTGCCTTAGATATTGGGGCTCTAACTTAGGGCGAACGCGGATACGCGCAAAGCACTGCGGTGTGTTACAAACCTAAGAACAAATGTAAACTTTGCCCACCGTCCGTCACTGCTCCATATAAAAAGTATTTGTATAAATGCCCCATCTAATTTCATTTGTTGTTTTCACTGACGTCAAACATTTTCGAGGTTTTCAGGGAGGTGGTTTTCCCCTACGGACACATGTTCGTGTCGCTGGTTTTCAGGCCGAAACTTTATCTTTCTGGCGAATTTCAGCAAAGCTTCCGATATCACTGTTCAGCCAAACGTAACATTTCAACAAGGGACGGCGGCCTTTTCATTCCTAATAAGCGTAGCATTTCTATGAAGAGCGAAAATGTACACACGGTTAGCATGGAAACCACCTAGCACGAGTCTGTTACATTCATGAATGGCAGGCGGGCCACAGTTGTGAGGGCGGAGCTTGTGTTTTTAAAGACGATATCTTTCCTGGGGAACTTAAACGCAGAAATTTTGGTCTGTCACACGATTCAGCCACCCGGCCGAAGTTTAAGCACTTGCTGAACGCCCAGCCATCTTGAACTGGTAGCTGCTTTCATACTTGTGAATATTGTCGATCAAAAAGCAAATATAACGCATATCTGAGGCGCAACATCAATACATATGTATCCGGTGGTGTGTTCATTTACTAGAAAATACATAGATACGTAATTCTAAAGACCCTAGTGTTTCTTAGGTTGCGCTGAAAATGAGACGCTATGAGCCAGATGCGGCGATTCAACATAGAGGAGGAGGACTCATGTAGTACGGCCGGCAGAAGACTATCGTCTTTCGACGACATTTGCAGCGAAGCACGCAGATACACGGCCAATTTTTTTTCTTATGTTGTAACTGACCATAGTTAATTTACAGATTGCGTTCTGAGCATCAAGGTTAGTCCCCAAGATAAGGCGCTCCATGACAACAATGCGGCGGTCGCTCACCTTCTTCGCGAGCGGCACGGTACGCAGGGCGCTGCTCATCATGTCCGAGATGCCGAGGAAGCAGTCGTCGCAGTCGCAGCCGTCGCTCGCTTCGCCGGCGGACAGCGAGGCCGCCGACGAGAAGTCGTCGTCGCCGCTCGAAGTGCTCATCTTGTCGCGGTGTCGGTCCGAGGGTCAGTTAATCCAACCGAAATACTTTTTGTGAAGACGTCCACTGCACTATAACACGTCACGATGAAGTCCCCGCGACGGTTCCACAGACACCCAGGAAGGTTCGTGAAGTGTCGTCGCGATGCTGATTCACGTGTGCCCCAAGTTTTTCCTTCACGAATGTTAACGTAGCACCAGCTGCTTTTCGGCACTGTTACTTTTTCCTCCGCAGGTCACGTATGAACCACAAGACCTAGATGTAAGAGGTATAGTAGAGTTCTTTAGTGCTGTGTCCGAAGGAAACACAAATATCTCTCCAGAGAGAACGAACGCCGCCAAGATGCAGTACACAGGAATGACACTCGCTCTTGCCCTGATGTACCAGAGACTTTCTATACAACCTTCTTCGTCACTATTCCGGTAAAACGGCAATCCTTCTTCTGTGGACTCAAACGCCACTCATTCTCAAACGCCACTTATCGCAACACTTCACTAGAGTGGTGTTCACCGCACACGAACTCCACTGAGGTTATCGAGGAGTGAAGACTTCCTTCAAGGTCAAATCCTCGCGAGGCCTCAATAAACACGTGCACGGCAGTATGGGGCAAGGTTCGTTTTACAGTCCAGTCCGCGAACCACGGTTTACTCCATCCGCAGGCGGCGTGGAATTCGCGAAAACACACGTCACTGGATTAGGTTTGCGTTTCGCTCCGGTATCCATGCACGTGGGGCATTCGCTTTTTCGCCAGACGTGGAGACCAGCGCATTGACCGAGGCTGTATACCGACGCAACGTTGAACTCGGGTCTAAACGCCCCAAGAAGCTGCGCAAAAGGCTGGCAAACTAATGAACACCCGTTAAACCGCTGCTGCCGTTTAGGGGAGCTCCGCTTATAAAGGCAGAGGGCTGCTGCTACCACAGCTAACACACTCCGCTGTACTCACACGCCTTTTTGCTGAAACTGTTCCGACTTTGAGAGACAGGAAAAGGAGGAAAAGAAGGAATAAAGATAAAGAATAACAAAATACGTCACAGGACGCCGGGCTGCGCTGCGTATGGGAAACGACAAGAGAATGGAAACGTACAAAAAAAAAAGGAGAAAACTGCTAAGGACCCACGTGCGATTCGTCACACCGGGCAGGAAAAAGGTGCGTCCGCTACCGCCGGGGTATAACAGGCCCCGCGCTCTATAACGTGTGTTTTTTTTTTGTTTCCTTTCTTCGTTTCTAGGCCAGTGGTAACTGCTTCCCTAAGCAGCAGAGACAGCTAGCGCACGTGCTGGAATATACCTATGCCGAAAGCAACGCACTATGTTCGGAAGGGCTAGAAAAAGGTGCAGTTCCGCTCGTTGTGGACCCCAGCCTAAGGTTAAGTCAATGGAATGCACGCAGGCGTTCCAGTTACGAGGTGGCTTCGTAAAAGACGTATCCTAAACTGACAACCCTCCTCTGCAGCGGGCAGACCAAATTACGCGCCACCTCCAAAACTACAATTAACAGTTTCCTCAATACGAGAGGACGGGGAAAGACTGCTGCAAGATCTCCACGAGTCAACCACAAAATGTCGCAAAAAAAGAAAGACTGAACACACTTTAAACGAACCGGAATATTGCGAAGACCTTTCGACACAAGCTATCAAGGAAGTGTCGAAATCGGATGGCAAATGTCGGCGCTATGCACATGCAACGAAGACATCTACATACTCTCCACCCAGATAAATTTCGTCAACAAGGTAGGCAGAACCACTGTCCAAAGCTGAGGAAATGACTACATCCTCGCTAGGATCGAGCGCACGCGAGGGTAGTTCCTGGGTGTGGCAACCAAAAATTAAAAAAAAAAAGAATCCACGACTAGACGCAGATCAAGACCGGCTAAGGAAAAAGTCAGACCTGCACTGAAAGCCGCGACAGCGAATACATTCTCACTGAGACTGCACGCATGGATCTGGTCAACGCGTGATCTATGAACAAAGGTCTGCAGGCCTGTTAAGCAGACGTGTTAAGGCAAAGACTGCACACGCGCGGCGGGCAACGAATATGAGAGATCAACAAAAACAAAAGCGACTCGACGCTGATCAAGACCGGTTAAGGAAAAAGACATAAGTAGACCTGCGTTGAAAACTGCGATAGCGAATACATTCCCGCTCAGACCCTGCAAGCGTGGATCTAGTTAGCGCCTGACCTGTTAAGGACAAATGCTGCAGGCCTGCGGAGCAGACCTGTTAAGGACAAAGGCTGCAGACCCGTTAAGCAGACCGGTTAAGGACAGAGGCTGCACAAGCGCGTTGGGCAACGTACACGGGAAGTGTATACCTCTGTGGCTGACGACGAAGGTTGTGGTGGCCTCTAAACCGCATAGTCCTCGCGCACAGAATAGATCGGCGACGTACTGGAACAAATCGCCAATTCCAGCGCGGCCTGCCGGTCTTGCCTCGTCGAGTAGCGGTGAGACAAACGATTGGAGGGGGGGCTTGCTCTCTTGGCGCAGCGCTTTTACTGTCCGCTTGACTGGACCTGCTGGCTTGCCGATCGTCGTCTTCGCTCGTGTTTTGCTTGGTTGCACGACGACGGGCAGCAGCGGCGCATCGACACAGCGCCCGGTAGTATCTGCGCATCTTGAGCGTGAAGCGGAACAACCGCGGCCGCGCCACCGGGGGCTGCTAATTTCGACAAGGTCATCGCTGCTGCCAGTCTTGTGTTTACATGTTGCGTCTCTCGGTGCAGGCTATACACAGAAGAAGCTCCCCCGTCGAACGCCAAACACTGGATCAATCAATGGACCACCCCCCCCACCACCACCACTAAAGAAGGCTTTGCTGCTCCTCGTGGCTGCTAGCTATAGCTCATGGACGGGGTCGATCGCTCTGTTGTAAACGCCACGAGGCGATAAACAATCGAGGAAACTCGCGCGCGCGGACGTGCGGCCAATACCGGGAAGGAACTTTGCCCTCGGCCAAGGGACTTGACTGGCCAAAACAAACTTTTCGCTCGCGTTTGGCACGAAAAACGAACGACGGGCGGAAAGAGAGCGGGCAGCTGTTTATCGTGTTTCTGCAGCTGACTCGGTACGAACAACGAAACGTTCCAACGATTCGGCTCCGAAGATATGGTGTATACCTACTTGTCGAGTCAGTCGAAGTCCTTCTCCATTTTATCGAGTGTAATCCGAAAGAGAGAGCGATCGTATTGATCAGCTATTGAACGGCGAGTATATATAGGGCGTGTACACCATCAGAGGCAGCGTTTTTGCACGAGAGATCGGAACAAAGCGAAACGATGACTGTCCCCGGGCAACAAAGGATCGCACAACTTCGCGAAAGCTGATAAAAAGCTGAACCTCGGCAGCAGGTCGCGCAAGTTGCGCACCCGACAAACGAGGAACACTATAGAGGGGGCCAGACCTTGTGACAGATAAGGGTTGGCCCTTGCAATGACAAAAATGATGAGGTAATAAACGCGAGCTTATCAATTGCAGCTTATAGATAAGGCGGGTGTGCGCGGCACACGTAAGGCACGACGGAGCTGTTTTCTGAACTTTGGAGAAGAACAGCAGCTTCGAACCGATTGGAAAAGATGATGGTGCCCTTAACGGTGTTTGCTCCTGTTTAGCTCGATAAGATCCCGATTTAGATAGTGCGACGGCGGCACGAATGTGGCGCGGAAGGCAATGTCAAGTGCACGCACGAATGTATATCTCGCGACGCTTGTGCACTACCGCGATAGTAGAACATACGCCAAGTCACGCACTGCAAAAAGTCCACACAGCAACTCCCACCTCTTTTAAAACGGACCGTATAGGCTTCTTCGACGTCGTTGATCGCAAGGTCCGAGTCGACTGGTATCCTGCGTACCTGGCGAACGACCACTTGTAGACAAAGAATCTCGGATGCCTAACGCGGTCCGGGAGGTCGGCTCGACGTCGTCATCGCAGTGCGCATCGTCTATCGCAGCGGCGTTTATGACAACGGGGAAATAAAAGCGCGCGAACTTCGCGATTCAAGGTCTGCCCTTGCAGAACGAGGCGGAAAAGACGACCAATAAGCAGGACAGCGTCGTTTATTTTGTTTTTGTCTTACCTCCTCACTCGATCATTTGCTACAACAAAACGCGTACACGTCTCCTCTATTTGCCAGTGTGTGTGCGTTTGTGTGTGTGTGTGTACTACACTGACGCCAAGAAGATGTACGCTCGGCTGGCAGCACCCCGTGCCTAATGACTTGGACAGATCGTCAGGGTACGAAGTCCGCGGAGCCGATAACGAGACTATGGGACAAGAAGAACGGAATGGTTTGCGGAAAAGAAAGGCCTGTTGTGGAGAAAAGTCCGCGGTGGTATGCAGTCAACCGCATACCAAGACACGCTGAGCCATAAACTGCGCGCGACCAACAGCGAACCACAACAGAACGAGCTTATAAAAAAGTACCTGCAAGGTAACGTACGAACGTCATCCACACGTCACGGTTTGTCTTGCATAGGGAAAAGCGGGTGCGTACCAAAACAATGGATCTTCGAACGTAAACACCACGCGTCGGCACCACCGACGCGTCAGCAACGTCCAGGTGCTTCCAACGACATCGTTACATCGACGTCCGCGCTGCGAATGTATCGAGCAAGGCTGTACGGAGAAGACGACGACGTCGAAGATTCGGGTCTCGTAAAGGTAGAGACGTCACTCTCGAGCTTTGTGCGCATATTTCTTTCTTCTTCTGCGCCCGGTGTCTTAACGAATGCAGATTCGTGAACTTGCTCTCACTGGTCAAGGACGAAAGTTCGCGGTCCCGGGGATACCGTATACGCCACCGTACAAGTCCACCCTGCACTTGAAAACGGACTCACGAGTCGCGCGTATCCTTGAGATGTGTGGAACGAGACACTCCGCACCTCAAGGACGCCGCTCCACGCGGATAGGCTGTTTTGTAATGATAGATGCCGTCCGAAGTCTTCCGGCCAGGTCGCGCACAACCATCCAGTCACGAAGGCCGTAGGTCACTATAGCCAGATGCCGATAGATGATGTCCTGTCAGTCACAGTCATTGCAGTTATGCAGCCCACCGATGATGACCGAACACGGGCGACACACAGGGCGAGAAGAATAAAACTGGAAGTCCGTTATCAACGGCCTTTGCGCTTATAGTCTTGAAGGCGGTCCATGAGGTCAGGGGGCTCACATGGTCGCCAATTCTTTCATTCCAGTGCGTCGTCATCACCAGCGCCCCGAAATCACGAGGTGAAGACACCAATACGAGCGACGTAATGTAGATGAAGACGAGGTGATGCGTACACTGCTGCTCATTAACGGGTCGCTATTATCCATCTGGGCTATCTCATCGACGGCGCGCACTGCCCCACTGCTTACGCGACGCGAAGACCCACACCAAAGACGTCGTGCGGTGGACGGACGGTACGAAGAAAGAGACTGCGCATCCGTTGGTCTTCTTTTAAAAGGCGACAATTCTCCAGCGCCGCGTGCCGCATTGGGAGACGGCCGTGAGACTCGATCGAGGTGCAGCTGCGCGTAATCTCGACGCGTCGTCTCTGCCGGGCAGCAGCGTGTGTATCCAGCGTATAGGGGCGTCGTATGCACACACACAGGCGGGACTTCAGCTCAGCAGTGCGCGCGGTCCCATCGTCGTCAACGCATACGCCCGTCACTCAAGGGCGACTGCAGGAGAAGGCGCGCCGCCGCCGCCTCGGCGTCTGTGCAAACGTGGGGCAAGTGCGTCGTCGGGCGCGGCGGACTTTGACGAGCACGGCGAACCGGGTCCCCTACTTCTTCTTCTTAGTCTTCTACTAAAGGGATCGCCCATACCCTCTCTCTCTACGTCACTGAACGCGGTTATGCCTGCGCTCACATTAAGGCACGGCGAAACGGAGTCCTAGATGACTGGCTATTTTTGGCCAGATCGCCCTCGCTCAAGGCCGACCCTAGAGAGGAGACGAACGGAGTTTTCCTTTTGACCCCGTTTTTGGCGTACTAAACTAGACTGGATGTACATGAAAGGGCGCGAGTAAGTTATATATCCGCTAACGCGGACCGGCGCGGCGCATGCGTCGGTCGACGCCCTGTTTATAGCGTGTCACAATCATTTCCGCTATGCTTGATCTCCCGTCAGGAACCCTGTCGTGTCATCTCCGGAGTACTGGTACGTACGCGGCCCACTCGTGGGTTTCGGGAAAGTCCTCGTTGCAAATAGCAAAACTTTACCGCCGACAATTAACGTGGCGACGCGCCCGTCGAAGAAAAGCGAGCTCTTTAACGCTATCGCGTTAAGATAAAATTGATAAGAAAGAGGGAGAGTGAACTTTTATTAGTGAAAGTACAGAAAATCTTCGTTGGGTGGAGCCCTCATGAAGGCCAGGGCTCCATCGCCTTGCGCGACCCTGCGAGCCCGTTGGACCAGCTGCTGCCGTTCCTGCCGGCCTAAGCTGAGCAGTGCAGACTCCCAAGAGGAAAGAGGTGGGGTTGGGGGATGGGAGGAACGCCCCGTAAACGACTCAATTAGCGCGTTGAGATTGAATGAATGCAACGTATAGCTCTCTTAACGGAGGATATAGTCAACATCGCCTGACAGTCGGGCATTCAAAATCGAAACAAACGAAGTTTGTTTTTCATTCTCTCAAAAATCATAGGCGTGCGAAGGGTTCTCCATAGGGGGGGGGGGGGGGTCACCCCCCCCCTCTCTCCCGTTTGTTGAGACCGAAAGAATATGAGCTGCGCAATGGATGCAAAAATGAAAATGAAGCGATGACGTGCTTTTGACAACGGCCTGTGGATGGTCCCCGGCTTTCTGGTGGTCAAGATAGGAAGTAAACGGTTCTCTGATTGCAACATCGCAACATCAGGAGGCCGTGATCGCCATTATCGTAGAAAAAAAAAAACCCATGCGCGGCCATAACCTCGCGCATTAAAAAAGACGTGAAATGTCCGACTGCCAGTAAAGGTGGGGGACAGAAATGGCGCCCCCTTGTGGATGACAGAGGGCGCAGCCACCCCCCCCCCCCCCCCCCCCACGGTAGCGCGCCATTGCTTATGATACAGAAAGAATGACTGTGACAAAAAGCCATATTTAATAAAACAGTTTGACTAGTTCGCAACGACCTAACAAGAAAAAAGAAAAAGAAAAATAATCGGCCTGGTATATAATAGCCATAGCCCCACAGTAAAAGAAAATGAAAAACTTAACGTACTACGACAGGGCATACACATTAAAGAATGAAATTGTAAATGCTAGCAGTATTCGCGTAACTGATGCAGACAGCAAAGGAACGCGTATACGTTTGAGATAAGCTGAAGTCGCTTAGAAATCGCCGTCAAGCGCCGTTACAGAGTGTGAACGTAAAAGGGCCATGGTGAGACACCGCGTCAGTAATAATAATAATAAAAAGAAACATTTCTGCTAAAAAGCAGGAGCGGTGCGGAGGCTGGCCCCCTGCAGGTCCCGTCGCACAGCATCTCGCGGGGAAGCGAGTGCCGACGCGACGATTTCTGTAGGGGTGCAACGACCCCGGTTGTGTCCGACCAGAGTTCAGACTGCATCGATCGTTGCTGCAGTCGACACAACTGGCGGACACTCTACCGGCTCGAGTGCATGGCATTCGAGCGAGCAGCCCTCGGGCAGGCACGGGATCGCTCCTCTGGCCCCGGACCATCAACCGCCACTTCGCAGGACAGCGTGGGCGCTCACACCGACTCCATCGGCTGTGGGTCACGTTCGGAACACGGTACGACGCAACCGTATTCCTGGATTCGAACCCACAACGCCTTCCATACACAACAACGAATAGGTCCGTGCCACGTAGGACAGTTCTGACCTCATCGTCACTGGTCTGGTGGTCATAGAGAGATAAAGCTCACATATATACCTGTGCTTACAGCGGGTAACTATGTTGGCACAGAATGCAATTAAGGTCAAGGTAGTAGCCGATCGAAAGTGTACATTTCTGTATGAGCATGATACGACTGAAGACATAGTTGCGCAGTCGAAGTGCATCCGATGAAAGGACGACTCGGTGGCCAAGGTTAGCCTCCCATTGATTAGGGCAAACAGTTACGTAGAGAAATAGTTTATGATTCTGCAGCTGGGATCAGTCCACACATGCACGGCTTCGCGAATCAAACCCCGAAGTAGCCGAGCAAGGACAAACCTAAGCCGTGCCGCTTCGCGCACTACGGCCTGAGCGTGGGTCGAAATCGACGTGAGGCTCTACCACTGAAGTCACAAGTGACACTAAGTCACGTAACACGTCACGTGACTCAGAGCTGTTCAAGCGCAGGGAGACTCTCCCGATTTCTGCAGGGCGTGCTGCAATTTCCGTTGCTATCTATTTTGTGTACTGTACTCCCTCCTCAAGTGTGTAGCAGCCAACCGGGTATGTACAGACGGGTCCACTGTTAAAGGGAACACTTGCGTGCAGGGCATGTTTGGATTTCGCTCTCTTGCAAAAGCATAGTGGCTTAGATTTGCATAAAACTACTGGTGGTTGACATTTCTGCCTCTTTCTTTCAGACTCGTGCAGTGCATGAACAATGTTTCCCTGTCCACTCGCTGTTAGAGGGCCAGCAAAATGAAAGGTGCTCATTGGAGTGTTCCCTTTAACAGTGGCCCGTACTCACAAAGGAGGCGAAAGCCTCCTTTGTGAGACACCAGAAACTGATACAATAATTCAAGTTACCAAAAAGAAAGTCATAGCACACTGTCAAGAGTGTGTTTTTGAAATTAATGTTTAGCCTTTGTAAGTACCCTGCCCTGATGCCTTCTCTTTCAAGAGGCTGACATACACTGCAATATTATCCAAAGAAAACATAACGATGGTTAGACAAATATATTTTCAAAACACTCAGCGCATACATTTGTTATTTAAGGAGCGATTTCACAACATGGGAAAAACATATAATTATCTGATATATTTACCAAGTCATTCTTTAAATTGTTCCAATCTCTTACAGGTTTAGGGGAAAAAGAAACGAGCAGTAACAAGTGTTGGTTCTGCATTTAGAATTATTTCATATTATGAAATAATTCATATTTCATAATACACAGTAGAATTATTTCATATTATGTGCGTGTGCACATAACGTCACGAAGTATTCGTTGTCAGGCGACCATGCAGGCTTTGTCCCCTTTGGTATCGCGAGGAAAACGAACGCGAAAACAAAAACTGCAAAGAACCTTCGTTGGATGCATGGTATGAGCGTCCCATCTATAACGGGGCGATGACCTGTGTGCCACCAAGCTCGAAAAAAACAACAACACACACACTTCTTTTTTAACTCAGCCTAATGCATTGTGCACTCAAGTTAAAACAATGTTCCTATAGAAAAAAGAAAAAAAAAGACCATAAGTTCCCAGCCCAGCATTCTGCCCCTAATGGCAGAACGGCGTTATTTCCCCCACTATTTATTTTTGTACTTTATCTCTACTTCTCTGCCACCAATACTCTAACCGTCTCTTACTTATTTCTATCGCGGACTTGTTCAGCTTTCCATTGTTGTCCCTAAAACCCAAGGCTTCATGTAGGCTCGTGCCCAAACATACACCCGGGTGGATATCTTTATGTTCAATTAAAACAAGCGCCGTCGTTCCTGAGCTTCTCCACAGCATGTACAGGATCGACCACATATATGTGAACACGCCATTAGTATTCAAACCGGAAAAACTAGAACGTTTATTCTACGAGGGAAATGGTCGTTATATGACCCCTGATCATTGTGTCGACAAACACAATAATGACTTTCCGATTGTGAGGTTTTGAATACTAATAAAGTGTCCGCCTTATATAGTCGGATACAACTTAAGAAGTCCAGAAAGGCCCCGCCCACACGACCGAAGTGCGGAAGCCGATCGCCTCCGCGACTCTACCACCCGACAATGTTCTCCAAAGGCGGGGTCACCGGCCGTCCGGCCCGTGACGTCACTATCGAGTGCGCATCCATTGGTGCAGGTTTGTGCGTATCCGTCTTTGAGGAGGAAATGCCGCGGAATTCCAAAGTTGTATCCGACTAGCATGTTCCAGCTGCTCAGCGAGCGCCACCTCTTACAATGCTTGCGAAGCGCCAGCGTTAGCGCTCGACCTCCGAGATCATAGAGCGCGCATCGCCCAATCTCAAAGGCCACGGCGAGCGGCGAGGGACAGCAAGGTCTCCCCTGCACGCGAGCGGTGGCTTTAGCTAAGCTCTGCGGTTGTAGCAAGTTGTCGAGATACGTCGTAGTAATAATTAAGAAACAGAAAATAACTCAATCTTATAGATGGTAAGCGTGCGGCGGATTGGGCTGGTTGAGGTCATGATTCGTGGCAAGAGCTACAGCTCAGGACGATACACACAGCGACGAACAAGGTGATTATGCATACTGGGCATCGCGCGAAAATCAATAATAATAATAATAATAATAATAATAATAATAATAATAATAATAATAATAATAATAATAATAATAATAATAATAATAATAATAATAATAATAATAATAATAATAATAATAATAATAATAATAATAATAATAATCAATCAATCAATCAATCATTTATTTAACGTGCCCAGGAACAACCGTGAGGTGTTTGTGCAGGCGCACGCAAAAATAAAATCAATAAAAATAAACAATACAATACAGACAGTCTTCAGAAATAAAAAGAGCAAAAACACGTAGACAAAGAGAAATGAACACTAAAGGGGAGGAGTAAAATAAGACATATGAGAAATATTGAGAGGAATAAAAATTAGATTGCACATATACAACTATGCGGAAAGACGGAGAAGGGAAGACTATGTACACTGTGCCATACTATGTCAAAACAGTGCAAAGCTCGGATAAAAACAGTGATTGTGGACTATGAAAACGTCGAGATCAAGAAAATTAATATTATAAAGACTTTGTATTCTGTGAACGGTAGAGTGTTGGAAGAAGCAGGCGGGTACATGAAACGGTCTGTTCTCTCTGGTTAACTTACGCGGAATTCGAAAATTAACACAATTGAGAAGTACAGGGCAGGATATGAAACCGTGGACTAGCTTGTAGAGAATAAGAGATCAGAACGATTTCGTCGGCAGTGAAGTGATGGCAGTGATAATGACTCAGCAGTATTTGAACGAGATGCAGAGTCATTTTTAGCAAAGCGATGGTTATATATGCTGAGGAATTTTTTCTGGACTCGTTCAATGGTGTTACCGCTGGATTGAGCAATGCCATTCCATATCACGGACGCATACTCAAGTTGCGGAAGACATATTGCCGTGTACAATTTGGTAGGGCCATGGGAGACCTGAATTCTCGAGATATTCTACAAACACATCCGAGAGAACGAAGGCCCCGCATAGCAGCACGCTTAACGTGAGAAGAAAAGTTTAACGCGCTGTCAACAACAACACCAAGATCACTGATTTCATAAACCTTGCATAACGGCACAGAATTGACAAGTATTGAAATGACACGCTAGATGTTTTTGCGAGTGATAGACATGAATTTTGTCTTTGAGGTATTTAGAGAAAGGTTATTGCCGTTGCACCATTCGGAAAAAGAACACAAATCTGACTGCAACAAGCGACAGTCGTTAACTGAATGAATTTCCTTAAATATCTTGATGTCATCGGCATACAAGAGGAGAGAAGAATTACGAATGGCAAAAGAAACATCATTAACGTAAATTAAAAATAGGAGTGGGCCTAATACCGACCCTTGAAGGACCCCACTAGTCACTTTATACAAAGAAGAGGTTTGGCCATTTACGGCAACATAACAGATCTATTGAGCAAATAGCTGTGCAAGAGATTCACAATCGACAAGTCAACGTCAAAGTTCGCAAGTTTAACCATAATCAGTGTGTGGCTGACTAGTCAAAAGCCTTGCTCAGGTCACAGTAGATACGTCAACCTGTCCTCCTCTGAGAAATAGGTGTGGAGACCTGCGTCATGAAACTAGCAAGATTTGTGGTAGTTGAGCGGCCAGCAAGAAAACCATGTTGAGTTGGAATCAGTGAGTTTTTCACACTAAAGACAATATTATTGTGAAGAGCCAATTCGAAGATCTTTGATGTGGCACATAGTAGAGAAATCGGGCGATAATTAGAAACATCTGTCTTAGAGAGCCCGACTTAAATACGGGGAAAACACGAGCAGTTTTCCACATGCTAGGAAATGTGGAAGTGTCCAGGCAGTTATTAAATATCGTAGTCAGTACTGGGACAAAATATAGTACCATATGCTTTTAGTATGGCGGAGGGGATGCATCTGGGCCACATGATAAGGATGGTTTTAAGGCGCTTAAATGCATTCGCTGATAAGATTTTCATCCAGCGACAAAGCACTGGATGAGCTAACTGCCTTGGGCTGTTGTCTGATATCAGTGCTGGAGTCTGAGGCCTTATAAACGGATGAGAATGTGTGGCAAAACAGTCAGCGACGGCATGCACTTCTACCCCATTTGAGTCTAGTAGTCTGAAGGACTCTCCGCTTTTGCTAGACCGTTTCGTACATACTTCCAAAACTCAGCCGGCCTGTCAGAGGCGCTTTTTTCTAAGAATTGAATGTACGAACTATGATCCCGTTTATATAGGCGTTTAGAGAGAGTTCGAAAAAAAGCTGACTCTTCCTTCCACTCGCTGGATGGAGAACATTAGATTTCCTGTGTGCGTGATCTTTATGCTTCAGTGCACTGATAAGTTCAGATGAGAACCATGGGGATATTTACGTTGTTTAGGGTGTATACTGGGGAATAAATTAAGCATGCTGCTCAGTACAAGCTCCGTAAAACCAGTCAACCTAGGTCATCACATTAGTTTGTCAGTAACCTGTGACCACTCAGACGGGTGGACAGTGATGATAGAGGCCCGTGTAATCACCTCGCTTGAACGCAAATCTGGGAGATTTTTTACGTAACTGCTGTAGCTCGTTGTTATCGGCTGATGCGATAATCTTACTTAAGTGGTGGGTGGAATTTGTCCGGACGTTACAAGAGAGATGTTGGAGCGGGAAACTTCAAGGGGTTGATCGTTGACACACCAGGTCTAAGACGTTGCCACTGGAATTGACGACTGAATTAATGTTGCCCAGGGGAATTAAACGCCAGAAAGTCCAAGAGCAGCTGCACTTTTTCTCTGTGAAATGATTGTAATGAGAAAAAGGTAGCGTGCTCCAGTCAATTCCAGGGGCATTGAAATCCATAATAATAATAATAATAATAATAATAATAATAATAATAATAATAATAATAATAATAATAATAATAATAATAATAATAATAATAATAATAATAATAATAATAATAATATCTGTGCTTTCCCGTGCCAAAACCATGACAGGTACGCCCTAGTGGAGGGCCCCTGAAATTGTGACCATCTGGTGTTTTTTAGCGTATACAGTGACATGGCACTGTACGCGGGCCTCTCTAGCATTTCGCCTCCATCGAAATGCGATCGCCACGGCCGGGATCGAACCCGCGACTATCGGGTCAGCAGCTGAGAACCGTAACAATAACTGTACCAGCGAGGTGGACCACCACGCGAAAATCGATCACACCCTTCGCAGCATAGAACTACCGCTGCGGTACGTATGTCCCTTCATTTTGTGATTGTGTTTCAGTTTATTCGACATAATAAGGTTACAAAAAGGGGCTTGTATACAAACTATGTACAGCGGACCCTTCGTTAGATTTTTAAAAATCAAATATGTATATACAAGCAGCTGTATACGAAAACATAACATAAACCGCATCATATGAGTCAGTAGTTAACAACAACGACAAAAAAAATACTTCTAATAATTTATATCAATTATTAGTAAAATGCAACGGTTAAATTATTACAACGTGTAAAAATTTACGGACGTCATGGAAAGTGTTCCAAATGCGCTCTATTCTTCGAAACTGTCTGTCAATAAAGCTCACCGCGGCGGCCGCATTTTCGATGGAGGCGAAAATATGCTTGGTGCACGTTAAAGAACCCCAGCTGGTCGAAATTTCTGGAGCCCTCCACTACGGCGTCCCTCATAATCGTATCGTGGTTTTGGGACGTTAAACCTCCTCCTTTTACACCCCCCCCACCCAATAAAAAAAAAGAGACTTCAACATATTATTTTCTAATATTCTTCGGGTCGTCCACGACGACTGTACTCAAAGTAGTAGATATTAACGTGACGTTGTACTCACGTTACTCGCAAATGTGATCATAACTGTACCCTTCTGTATACTGCGTCGTGCGCGGCATGACCTTCGGAACAAGCTTCGCAGCCACTTGCACTGTATGCAGCTACAGACACCGATGAAGCCTGACAAGTGACGCTCTCACTAACGGCCCAAAAAATGAAAACGAATAACAAATATATAGTACTGTAAATCATCACGTAAAAATTTTTGCTTTTCTTTCAAAACAGCTTCATGGATAGTGCGAGACAAAATAAAAATAAAAAAAATGTCACGCCTCTTTCGCTATTCTTTATCCCACAGTAAGCCGACTGATCTGCGGCCTCATAAAAAAAAGAACAAAAAAAAAAATTCACGGCGTTCTCACAAATCCAGGGACTATGACGTTCGTGTGTGCATTTCCTCTCGTTAACGCGGCATCAAAGACGTCAGCGACGCTTTTACAACCAGCGTCATTAAGCTGAAAAAAAGAAGAAAGAAAAGGGAAGCACGCGAGAGAGATAGCGAGAAAATGTGCACGGGTTCGACCACTTTTAAAAGCTAACATTCGAAGGCTGTCGACGCAGGCAGCAGGCATACTCCGATGCCCGGCTGCTGCCAGCGGTCGCAGATCGTGACGAGAAGCGCAAATGACGGACGCTTCTTCGTAAAAGCATAAAGGGAACGCTTGGTCTCAAGCTTATAGCGATTGCATTGACTAACACACACACACACACACACACACACACACACACACACACACACACACACACACACACACACACACACACACACACACACACACACACACACACACACACACACACACACACACACACACACACACACACACACACACACACACACACACACACACACACACACACACACAACTCCCGGTACGTTTTATTAGCAAGTAACAGGACTGAATCAGCACTGGCGAACATACCTAAACATACTTAAAGGGACACTAAAGAGAAACAACAAATCGGTTTAGATCGATAAATTGTGCTCTGAGAACTCTAATGTCGTTAATTTCGCCATCATAAATTTATTAATAGAGGAGAAAATCAAGTTCAAAGTTTCATTCTTAAATTTCGCGCAGAAGTCTTCCCGCGTGACGTCACGGATTTCAAAGTGTATTTATCGTATTTTGGCGCCGTTGGCTCAACAAAATTACCCCAAACTTGGTATGTTAAGTCTATGGCCCCCTCACAGGACAATGTACATCATTTTTATCGATTAGGAACTACGTATAGTCACTGGTAGGCGCCTTCAAAACATGTGACGTCACGGCGAATGGTGCGGAAACGTCAAGGTGGCGTCGCCACCCACATTTTGTTTTTGCGCGTTTTCTCGCTTACTAAGCGTCTTCTCGCAGCAAGCGTGGTGTTTTTGGTATCGTGAAAGAGTACTTTACTAATAAGAGAAAAATCGTTTTGCTCTTTATAGCGTCCCTTTAAAAAAGTAAAACAACCGAAGCGGATTCCAGACCGTTCAGCAATGCACCGACTTCAGCTGCCGCTCTAAAGCGTTAAAGGTGTCGCCGCTGCGCAATAACATCCTATAAATCACGCCGTGCATGTTTATAGAATAAAAAAGTCAACGCGAAGCGACCGTTGCAACGGCAGCATCGGTGTACACGAAGACAACACCGTAAGGGGGATCGCAGCATTGACCAGCGTACTGCGGTTACGAGAGGGTGTATCGTGACGTCAGAGACGACCTTCGCGCGCGCGCAGCCCGATCTCCGCGGGAGATCTAGTTGCATTGCATGGCCCCTCTAATCGCTCCCATTCCTGCATAATTACGCACAAAAGCCGCGCTGCGTAAACAGTGCAAGGATGTCGAACGGCACTGTATGCTATATAGAAGGGACTCGCAATATATATGTGACGTCGCGCGTGCTATCTTGTAGAACCACCGGCGGACTTACACAAGCAAACAGGGCAAAACAGGGCAAAACAGGGCAAAACAGGGCAATCAGGGCATAACAGGGCATAAAAGCGCATAACAGGCGATCTCACCTGCGTGACACTTGTGTGGCGGTGTGTGACAGGGGTAGTGTTAAACGCGCAACAACATCAATGTAATACCTTTATTCAATTTGTTTCCGCTATTAGCTGCATTCGCGATTATGACGGTATCAGTACGGACCAGCCATGTTTAGCGAGGGTCCAGTGATGTCAATCACAGCAACGGCAAGGCACTATACAGTAGAGGGTGAAATAATATTGAAAAACACTGCACCGTCTTTATGAAGCCTACCGTATGTACTGGTATATAACCAGCACTCGCTGATGCTGTTAGCCAGCATCAGCTGGCTAACTGCTGGTTCATGGGCGCAACCAGAAATATTTTTCAGGAGTGGGGGTGGGGGTTCGAGCCCCCTTTATACTAAATAATCATGCGCCTGTTCGTGTGTGCACGCGTATATATACGCATAGAAAATGTTAAAAAACTGGGGGGGGGGGGGTGTTGTTAGAAACCCCTCCCCCCTCCCCCTGGCTGGGGGGGGGGAGGGAAAATCTAGGGGAGCGAAGAACAAATATATAGCAGTGTAAATCATCACGTAAAGTTACAGACCAATGCTACAGACCAATGTAGCAATATACTTGTGTACTAAAACACCTCAGCCTCACTACATCACGTGCTTCGCACGCAACAACTCCCTTTGGCACCTCAGGAAATTCGTTTTTTTCCATTTTTTTTGTAGCCCTAGCGGATGCCATCAACAGCAGTGGCGTTGCGTAACAAGTGACAAGAAAATTAGAAAAAAAAGTCACGACCCTCCCTGCGCGATCACCAGGGCTGTGCTATTCGCTCACACCGAGAGAAAAATTGACGGCCGAGAACGTGTGTCAGCAGTTTGCACACGCCACGCAAGGTGTCCAAAGCCAAAGGCACGTTTAAACCGCTCTATCTCTCGCAATATACGCTCCGAGAGAGAGAGGCACCCCCAGCTGTCGCCGTATATATGATTATTTTTCTCCCTAAGCTACAGCACGCACGTGACGTGGGAACACGAGCGGGAAAAAAAAAAAAAAAAACATTCGCGTTTATAGGACGTCGAAACCGTCATTTGATCTACGACAATATTTTCGAACGAAACGTGACACGAATACTGCATGCTTAACTGCATACGACGAGAGACTGGCTGCATTGACTCTTTGTTTCAGTGTTCGTTATACGTTGCGCCAAGTGGAATAATTGACTGGCAATGAGAGAAACATCAACACAGCACACGCTTTCGTGCGCTGTGGCGAATAATAATAAAAAATATCTGGGGTTTAACGTCCCAAAACCACCATATGGTTATGAGGGACGCCGTAGTCGAGGGCTCCGGAATTTTCGACCACCTGGGGTTCTTTAACGTGCACTTAAATCTACGTACACGGGCCTCAAACATTTTCGCCCCCACGCGGTTTCGTGAATAGCGGCTGCGGTTTTATTTCTTCGGCTGAGATTTGTTTGTATACTTTTCGCGAGTTTATGGCCTCGTTGGTTTGCTGAGTTTCTCGTTGTAGAGGCACAAGAGGTTTTTTTTTCCTTTTTTTAAACGCACACTAAAACAGTTTTAACGCTTGCGTATACAAACCTATTGAGTCGATAAAATCTCCTTCGGACCATCAACTAAGCGCCCCGCGTAAAAATTGCAATTTATTGTAAGTCTTTTTTTTTTAAATACGCACATCGCTGCAGATCGCAACGCCGCCGCTAGCATTTGGGACGAGACACGGTATTGCCATGTCACTGGCGTAACCAATTTGATTGGCTTCTGAGCGTTTGTGCTGGCGAAGAAAAATATGAGCTTGTGAAGACACCTGGTGGCGCAGAGATCAATTAGACAAAAAACCGAGCCTGGCCTCCGCGATCATCCGAGCGGCGGCGCGCGATTACGAGAGGTGAGGAAAGAGAGAGAGAGAAAGAGGGCAACATTTAATCACCCGTAAATGTCTCGATACAAGGCGCTGAGCTTAAATTAAGGCGTCCATGATATCGTCACATTTCATTGTTGCCTGGGTATGAACGCATGATCGTCGGTACTAAGCACGTGGATGAAGGTGCAATTGCCGGCATGGAGGAAGGAAACTGGAAGAAGCATTGAGCAATGCGAAAGAAAGAAAGAAAGAAAGAAAGAAAGAAAGAAAGAAAGAAAGAAAGAAAGAAAGAAAGAAAGAAAGAAAGAAAGAAAGAAAGAAAGTGGCATATACATTTATTTCTTTTGTACGAGCATGGGCAACTGGAGCGCACTGCATAGCAGCCAAGCACGAGAAGCGGCAGCCATATTGCACAGCGCCCATTTCCGTTTGTAAAGAAAGAAGGAAGGAAAAAAAGAAAGAAAGAAAGAAAGAAAGAAAGAAAGAAAGAAAGAAAGAAAGAGGCATATACATTTATTTCTTTTGTACGAGCATGGGCAACTGGAGCGCACTGCATAGCAGCCAAGCACGAGAAGCGGCAGCCATATTGCACAGCACCCATTTCCGTTTGTAAAGAAAGAAGGAAGGAAAAAAAGAAGAAAGAAAGAAAGAAAGAAAGAAAGGAAGAAAGAAAGAAAGGAAGAAAGAAAGAAAGAAAGAAAGAAAGAAAGAAAGAAAGAAAGAAAGAAAGAAAGAAAGAAAGAAAGAAAGAAAGTGGCATATACATTTATTTCTTTTGTACGAGCATGGGCAACTGGAGCGCACTGCAAAGCTGCCAAGCACGAGAAGCGGCAGCCATATTGCACAGCACCCATTTCCGTTTGTAAAGAAAGAAGGAAGGAAAAAAAGAAGAAAGAAAGAAAGAAAGAAAGAAAGAAAGAAAGAAAGAAAGAAAGAAAGAAAGAAAGAAAGAAAGAAAGAAAGTGGCATATACATTTATTTCTTTTGTACGAGCATGGGCAACTGGAGCGCACTGCATAGCAGCCAAGCACGAGAAGCGGCAGCCATATTGCACAGCACCCATTTCCGTTTGTGAAGAAAGAAGGAAGGAAAAAAAGAAGAAAAAAAGAAAGAAAGAAAGACAGAAAGGAAGAAAGAAAGAAAGAAAGGAAGAAAGAAAGAAAGAAAGAAAGAAAGAAAGAAAGAAAGAAAGAAAGAAAGAAAGAAAGAAAGTGGCATATACATTTATTTCTTTTGTACGAGCATGGGCAACTGGAGCGCACTGCAAAGCTGCCAAGCACGAGAAGCGGCAGCCATATTGCACAGCACCCATTTCCGTTTGTAAAGAAAGAAAGAAAGAAAGAAAGAAAGAAAGAAAGAAAGAAAGAAAGAAAGAAAGAAAGAAAGAAAGAAAGAAAGAAAGAAAGAAGAAGAAAGACGGAAGTGGCATATACATTTATTTCTTTTGTACAAGCATGGGCAACTGGAGCGCACTGCAAAGCAGCCAAGCACGAGAAGCGGCAGCCATATTGCACAGTACCCATTTCCATTTGTAAAGAAAGAAGGAAAGAAAAAAAGAAGAAAGAAAGAAACAAAGAAAGAGAAAGAAAAAAGGAAAGAAAGAAAGAAAGAAAGAAAGAAAGAAAGAAAGAAAGAAAGAAAGAAAGAAAGAAAGAAAGAAAGAAAGAAAGAAAGAAAGAAAGTACGTCAGGCACAAGCCAAGCTTCCCTTGCCCCCCTTTTTCCAAATTTCTTCATTTTACCCGCGCCAGTTTTGTTGCTTATGTACAGGCGCAATTAAGGTTTCGAGAACATTCAACCGCCGTCACACCTAACGCAAACAACGAAGAGATCAACATATGCAGCTTTTCTGGACACCAGCGGCCTAGTTCACGTGAACGCCACCACGTGGCGTATTGACCTTGAAGAATTCAAAAGTGCCGCCATGACGTATGCAGTGACGCGGCACTAAATAAAAGAGAATAAAAAGAAACAGTACACACGCCCCGAGACTGTCGCTTCACCTCGGTGCGCAGAAAAGAGAGCGCTGTTTGTCGGCGTTATCTCGACGGCGACGGCTGGCAATGAATTGGCAGTTTTTCTAGACGTGCCATGCCAAATGTCTGGCGGTTATAGACGCGCCCTCGATGCATGAAGAGAATCGTGCTTTTATTTGTTTGTTTGTTTGTTTGTTTGTTTGTTTGTTTAGTTTCTTGCGCTGGCCGTACCGGTGGGATATTGGAGCAGCATGCTGCTTTCCGAGTTCCTTTTTTCAGCTAGGGGGAACCATTATGTTTGGGTACGAACAGGATATTGTGGTTGCATAATAAACCGAATTTCCATTGGTGTACCACTTGGGTGATGCTCGTTTGCTCCTTGCGTTACCTCAAATTAGAGCTGGATAAGTTTGAGAACGCTAGGAATAATAGTAAAAAAAGGAAGTTAAAGATAGTTTTTATTTGTTTTCATTTAGTTCTTATTGAAATGTGGCTGCCACCGCAAGCTTGGCGCCGTCTAAGCGGGTGTGAAAAAATGATACAGTCGTTGAAAGATGATCTTGTACACCGCAAAATGTGAACTTTGTTAGTTTTTTTGTTAGGAATGAACGTATAGTAGAACATATGCGACTGACGTGTTGTGTAATAATCTCTAGATATGCCGTCTATCCCGCTAAAAAAGGCACTTATCTATCCTATTTGCATTTCTTCTTTTTCTTTCTTTCTTTTTTTCCTTTTTTTCTCACGGTCGACTGACTCGTATGCTGGAGGTGATTGTCTTGAATCCTCTTGGCGCAGATACACCAATAGGTTACTCTAATGGGCTGGAAGTTCTCCTGAAGCTCACCTTTCATGTTCTGTAGGCGCAGTCTCTTTCAACTTTGCACTACAGCAAGCACAAAGTCAATCATGAATCACCTACTGGCCCAATCGTCCACTTTGATCAGCACGAAGAAATTCAGAAGAGCGAAGTTTGGCGTTTTTGCGCTGGCAACAACGATTGTTAATGCAACATAATATAGTAACTATGCCTACAATCTCTCAAAATCACTTCTTTATTCTGTATCACTCCTGATGTAGAATACAAAATGCATTTGACTTGCTCAACAACGGGTCACAAGACACATCAGAGAAAAACGAACCCTTAATTCCCCCTTCTTTCGTTCACTCAGCATATGAAAATTTCTTCAGTTGTGAGTGGAGCTCCTTCTGTTGCCACGAAGATGTGCAGGCGTTCCAAAGGAAATCTTAAGCCTTTCTTTCCAGGAGGTTCCCTTAAGAGAACGATGGGGTTTATGCGCACAGGAATTTTGATTAGTAGTTTTTCGCTCGTAGCAATGACTGAAAAACACCAGTCTTCAGCCAGATAAAGCCTAGCGAAATCTGCTTTTTCCCTTAATATCTACTGCTTTTCAAGCAGTAGTCTTCTTCCTCTGAAAGCCCAACGGAAAATGACCCATGTCGAATAGAATGATTACAGCTCCGCTCGAGGGTCTTCAAAACCGGAGCTTTTTTTTTGTACTTCATGATGCAAAATATCAGCTGCGTATTAAATCCTGGAATCTTCTGGCTTGATAGGAATGTCAAAGCTGCGAAGAGATTCCTGGTTGGGATTCTTTTTTGGCTCAAACGTGTAGGCCCACCTTGAAAGTGCCTTCCACTGTATCGGGTAGGTTTGTCTCTATTGTAGATAAGAGAAGCATAGTAAAATAGATAGTAAGAAATATATAATTCAATATTAAATTTTACTGCAACATAAAAGTTGCAATAGAAATACGCGCAAAAGCGACTAAGAAAAATTAATAATATTTCAGAAGACACGATAACTGACATGTAGCCTCGACTTTAATAATAGGGATATCTGCACACAGGTGTGAAGTCTGGTTAATGGGCATCGATAGCACAGTGCTATCATAGATGCACGCGTTTTAGAAAACACCCTCTAGACATGGTATTCCCGCTCAGCTTTGTCTGAGTGGAAATAGGTCAAACAATTGAATTCCTATCACTCTGATAACACGTTATTTTTTTTTTTCTTAGATTAGGCCCTAAATCTGCCCTAAATGGTGGCTCTGCGCTGTAGAGCACACACGTGTGCTGTACAGCGCAGAGCCACCATTTAGGGCAGATTTTGTAGTGACGCGGAAATTACCTCCTTGATAGTGAGAAAGTTCAAATATGTATACACAATAACCTTCTAAATATTTACTTATGGACAAATATTTGGGATCGTGGAACATGAGGTGAGCATGAGTGAGGTCAAGCCTTTTTAGAGTAAATACTTAGTCTATCACTATATATATATTCGTGATGTGCTTTCTTAAAGGGACTGACAATCGACCGAAATGTGTCACAAGACCCTGGCTGTGAATTACAGTGACATAAACGAGCTTTTTTTTCACCTTATGATTAGGATTTGTATTGTTGAATTACGCTTTGAAAGTCACAACGGCATGTCGCGTTGCCTGACGGGCAAGCCTTCATAGTGCACGAATGAGATGTGCAGAATGCTGTACGTAGTACGCTGCTATTTACTAAAGAAAAAAATGCGTTTAAAACTAATCCGCACGTTATTAGGCATTCTCGATTTATTATGGGCTTATAAAAGAGTAAAATGAGTTGACGTTGAGAGGTGGCGTTGCCTTCGCGACTACTAGTGAACGCATGTCGAGCAACGGCGCATGCGCGCGGCGCTTTCTACATTGAATGAACTTCCAGGTAGTACACATCAAAAACAGGAAAAAATGCATTCCATAACGTTTGGGCTGTGGCATGGGCTTCGCAAGACACTGACCTACGTAGGCGGTGTCACGGCTGAAACGTTAGTAAAGGCATCTTTTCTTTTTCTAGTGAGTGCTACCCGCAAAGAATTCTCTCTAGTCTACACACACACACACACACACACACACACACACACACACACACACACACACACACACACACACACACACACACACACACATATATATATATATATATATATATAATATATATATATATATATATATATATATATATATATATATATATATATATATATTGCGCGCACAGTAGAGGTTCAAAGGGAGTGTTTAATGAGCACAGAGGCACAAAAGACCGTGATCATCTCAGGAGCAGCGTGTGCATATATATATATATATATATATATATATATATATATATATTTGGTGCATTACCGACACGTTAGTCATAAACCTAAATCGAGCAAGCAAGGCGAGCTTGATCTGTTTATTAGTTTGATGAACCGTAATTAGGCTCGGCTCCGGAACACAGTGCGGAGGGCAATCTAGTGAGCGTCGAATACTTGGCTCATTGAATCGGTAAGCAGAACTGTAAAGCGAAAAGCGCTTGTTAGTTTTGAAGTCTTCTTCCTCGCTCTTTTCATTCACTCTGTTGTACATTGCTGCTAACATGGGTACCTGTTAAGGGAAAGTCATCAGTAAATACAACATGCATGTGTCCATGCCTGGACTTCCCTCTTAGTTACTCCCTCTTATTACTCTTTCAACGGCGTGAAGGGGCGTTGCGGCAACAAAGGCAGTGTGTAATCGGCTAATATTCGCTATGAAATTACCTATGCTTTTCAGGAAAGCAGCGTACACTAATGAACGTGTTGAAAGGGTGTCGTTTCGCCTCACAAAAACAGTCCTGATATCGTGCATGCCTCTCGATTGCATTATCGCCGCGCGCCCGGCACTTCCACGTCACGAATGGCATGCACGCTATGAGCGTGAGACAGCATTCTTCATAGGAAAGTGGCGAGTGCCGAGAATTCAAGAAAGGAAACGCAAGCCAGCAGCAAAGCAGCCGGTTGAAGATCTCTCCGTCGTTGCTATGGCAACGGCGCGCGCGGCCACGCTCGCTTCCGAGTCTGCTTGCCTACCGTTTCGCCGTCTGTTCCGTGCACACCGGTCCCCGCCGCCGGTTTGCGCCAGTCAGCGGGGGACGGGGGGGGGGGGGGGGGCTAAAGGGAGGGGGCACTTGCTGAAGGCCTTGACAGTTTGAGAGCAACACCTATTCTCATTATTCTTGTCGGTAAAACACCGCCTCGGTCAAACTTTTCGGAGGGGAGGCGGGCCCTTGGGGCATACCCCCTAGCTACGGGCCTGGCCTCTGGACTCCTAGGTGGCCCCGGTCGGTCTACGAAACTTCTTCCGAAGTACCACGGCCCGTACCGTGTGGTCTAGCAAGCCTCGTACTTTATATACGCCGTCAAGTCGCTTGAGACTTATTGTAATCAAACAATGTCGAGGCATGAGATTGTGCATATGGACCTGCTAAAGCCTTACTGTCACTGTGCATCTGTCCGTAATTAGCCAGGATGGCTCTTTCTCGGAGGGGAAGTAAATGTAATGCAAAAGAGCAGCACTACTTGCAGAAGCACAGAACGCTGCTCCCGTAGAAAAAAGGCGACGATTCTACAATACAAGCTTTGCGTTGGTTCTACTATTACTGGTTACGTTTCTGCGTCGTCTCTAATAGTAGAGTACTTCTTTTAAATGCTTCATTATATTACAAATGGCTGCCCTCATGCTTGCCTTGGTTTCGTTTTGTATTGCCTTCTTATGGTTGAGGTTAACTAAAATCTGGGTTCCATTTCTTCGTTATTAAATAATGGGTTGCGTGGTAATAAAAAATAAAACATTAGACGTTTACTTGCTCCATTTCCAAAAGCGAAACCTAAACTGCAGCAAATATCTTGGGTGCAATGCTCCAGCGAAAAAACAAGCAACTAAATCTTCAGCAGCGTTGTACTAGTAATAATAATTGCTGGAGTTCTACGTGCCCAAACCATAATATGTTTATGAGGCGTGCCGTAGATGAGGGCTGCGGAAATTTCGACCACTTCAGGTTCGTAACGTGCATCTAAAACCAAGTAGACGAGCCTCTAGCATTTTCGCCTTGTTCAAAAATGCTGGAGCCGCCGTCAAACCTGTGCCCTTTGGGTCAGCAGCCGAGCACCGTAACCGCTGTACCACCGCGGCAAACATAGGCAATTCTGAGAGAGACAAAAAAAAGAAAAGCCGCATTGGGATTCGAACCCAGGCCCCAGCGATTGCGTGCGAACAGCCAGCAGGGATGATCAACCCATTCAGCCACAGCGCGCGGCGGCTAGTCCGTGATACGATAGCTATTATAAAGATACTACGGTCAAACTCTCCTTGCCACGCTCCTTGCAACTGTCCCCGCCTTCCAAAGAGCAGGAACGGAATGCAAAAGTGAAAACAGCTGCTTTCTGTTTGCAAAAATGCGCTGTAGACCATAATTCGATGTTTCACAGCGCAAGGAACGAGGACGACATTGGAAAACACACACAGCGCTGAAGTTACAACTGACTATATTTTCAAACTTACAGCAATATATATGCGCTCTTCACCAGGAAATAAAAAAGAATAGAGCAAATGAAGCATACAAAAAATTCCTGAAAAAATCGTAGAAGCCCAAACAATTTTGAAATGTGATAAAAAGTACACGAGTGCAGCTTCGCTTGCTCTTTCGAGCAACGAAAGTGAATTTCTCGCGATCGTAAAATATATGTGATATCGACGATGGGTTGTTGTTTCCTGCGACTACAATTTTTTGTACACCAGGCCTGCAATTGTCGCGTGACCAAAATCACGTAACATCGCACATCTACTTATGTGACTGCAATCACGTAACAACTAGCCACGTGACTAAAAATCACGTAAAATCACGTAAAATCACGTAATTAGACTCGCCACCAAATTCCCGTAACGTCACGTAACTATTGACGTGACGTGCTGGCGCCAAAAACTTCGGAACAACAGGGTGGCGCGGGGCAACCTCAGCGTCTGCACTGGACTCTAATAAAGATGTACTTTCTCTCTCATGTGACTAAAATCCCATCACGTAACTACTAGTGACGCGAGATTTCCCCTTCAGAACCACGCAACAAGTGCGTAGTCTGGGGAACCGACCGAAACCTGAGAAGAGTAGATTATCCAAGCCTAGCCATATCCTATATACTAGCAAAAACTTTGCATTTCTAGCAATAGCTTGGTATTACCAGCAAAACCCTAGAAGAAGCTAGGTCGAACGCTGCTCCGCTTTCGGTTCCAGCCTTGCGCAACCAGTACATGCTGCGCACATTTTCATTTACGGATGTTTAAAATGGCATCTTATTGCGGTACGTTGAGGTGGGCTGCGAGTGCGTGCGAAAAGCTGCTGAATCACAGGATTTTCGTTTTGTAACTGGGAGCACCAGTCCCTGGACTTCCCGAAAGCTTTGATCCACACACGTCATATCACACGGACCTATCCGATGCAGCGCACAGTGCTTTGTGATGTTAAAGGAGAAGGCATGCTGGTTTTTTCTGTTCACGTAGGGCGATAGATATGACAAGAGATGAATAAAATCCCAGTTTCACCGCAAGGACGATGCAATGAGTGCGATAGCAACAAATGAAGTAAAGCTGGCAGCTAACTCTTCTAGATCCAGTCTCGCGTAACTCTACAAAATGGTGCTGTAAGAGAACACAGCCACTCCAGGTAGGAAAGGGGATTTCGCACAGTCTCTTCGAGTTGAGAGCGCAGCATGTAGAAGGGTATATGAGCCGTCCGCTGATGCTTGTCGAGATAGCGATTTTGATTTCATTTAAGTTAGGGCGAAATCATTGCACTGCTGTTTGAAAAAGAACAAATAATTTTTCCTATTCTTTGATTGGCTTAATTATCTGTTGGTTGCATTAGTAGTGTCTAACAAAAAAAAAAAGAACCCCTCGAAAAATTCCCCTTCGTTCGTTAAGATTACGACAGACACTTGCCTTAGCCCTAAAGTAAAAAGCAACTGCAAAAACGTCCAACTTTGTCATTTAATTACTATGCCTCGCTTGTCTAAGCTTAGTTCGCTTCCTTTACGTTGCTGAATTGTAGGTACCTGAGAAGATCGTAACGACATCATTTTGAGAAGGGAGAAATAAGTTTCCACCACAATACGCGTACAAAAGTTCGAAAGAGCTTTGTTCACCATAACTTGATCGGGCGTTCTGTTCCTTAGGACGTTTATAAAAGAATAAAGTAAGAATGACAAATGTAGATCTGAACGATGTGATACGCGTGGAGTGTTTAAACATACACTAAAAAACTCATATAATAAAGAGAAAAAGAAGCGGCAGCTCAAGATTACAGTCAAGAACCGAAACCGAAACGAAAGCTCTTTTTTGTTTCGGCGGCGACATCCTGTGCTAAGCTGTGGAACTAAGTCACGGGCTGAAAAAAAAAAATGCCGATCCGTCGCCCGAAATCGAACCGATGACGGCGCGGTGATGCCGCGCTCTGAACTTGAGCGATTAGCTCGCTCGGCCATGGTGGGCGCCTTGTCGCCGGTGGTAAGCAAGGGTTTATCAATTTACCACAAACATTTGAACGACCGCGCTTCAAAAAACGCGTTAGGGAACAATGTTATGCCAATTGCGGCAAGTTGAGAATGGCTTCAAACGAAAGCTGAGTGTCAGGACTACATGTGATTTCCTGACCATTAACATAACTTGCTCAGTTTTACGACAGTGACCGTTTTTGTCTCGAAAAACAGGCCACATTTTTCGCCGTTTCCATAGACTCCCATTGTACAATCTTTAACTGCTCTGGGAACAAAATTGAAGCTTACTTCAACATGATCGCTGCAGTCCTCTCGTGCGTTTAGGTTCCCACAAGCGCTCTGTGGTCTGCGTTTTTCAACATTCACCCTCTACACTTAATTATTCGGGAAAAACTCGCCAGTTCCATTGAAAACGCGCTAGCTTCGCGCCGGGGCCGCCAGGGGCGCTGGCTGTGATGTGTCCACAAAAGCTGGATATGCACACACTTTTAGTTAGGTGTCCGCGCCATCTCTGCATGCGGACGCCCAACAAAAAACTAATATAATAGAATATAATATAATAATAGAAGAAGCAAGAAAGGCGTGTTCGCTCTAAGTCTGACGGAGGCTGCATACGTCAAGGCTTACAATTCTCGAGCTTCTTTCTTTTATTTTTACGACTCTTTCTTTCCTTCCATCTCGTTATACAGGCCGAAGTACCGCGGCCATACGCCGTGCGAAGGCGGTCGCTCCGTGCGTCAAGAGGACGCGCACGTCAACACTTCTTGTGTCCACCGCCGACCGCAAGCGGTCCTCATCTGGCGCGTGGGAGAGCGCGGCCCCCTTTTTTTGTTGGCGCAGGTGGCGGAAAATTATGCACGGAGCGTATCTGAAGTATTCGCGATGACGACGGAGACGTGCAGAGCCGCTTTTGTGTCAAGTCGCCTCCGCGTCATTTTCCCACAGTCGTTCCGTTCCGCCAGCTGGAACGTTGTTGAAATGCGAGGTCACACGAACCAATGACGCAATCGACCGCACCATCGCTATCTATAGGGTAGAATGCGAGAACCTCTAGACGTTGTGATGCATGCGGGACGAGCAGCGCCGCTGGCTGACGACACTCCACGGTGTCATGGCGTAGGCGTACGGCTTTGCTGCACTACACGTGAGCAATGCCGTGCAGCGGTCTGGAAGCGAGAAAGCTGCGTGAATTGTTGTAGGTGGTGGCTTGGTTTAAAGCCACTGAAAGCGGTCCCTCGCTTCTTCAGCGCTGGTCCGCCGCGTTGGCACAGTGGTTGCAGCACTCGGCTGCTGACCCGAAAGTCGCAGGTTCGATCCCGACCTCGGCCATCGCTTTTCGATGGAGGAGAAATGCTAGAGGCCCATGAACTGTGCGACGCCAGTGCACATTAAAGAACACCAGGAGCTCGTAATTTCAGGAGCCGTATACTGCGGCGTGCCTCACACTCATATCGTGATTTGGGCACATAAAGCCCCAGCTATCATAACTATTCATGAGCGCTCGCGCGCTACACTTTCAGCAATACAACCTGTGTTTCACTTTGAGTGTCATTTCATTTTTCAGCATACCCATATGGAGAATCAGTATGCTAAAGAAAGGTCAAACCAAGGTGAGATGATAAGTACGAATAGTTGTGCTGTTGGATTTTACCATGTTTGCATATCTTGTGCTCTACTGTAGGACATGTTTCCTTCGCTTTCTTTCTTTTTTAGTATTTTATGTTATCTATCGTTTCCTAATCGAGAAGGAGTAGCCGGTTGCGCCACAAGGACACCGACCTCTCCTGTATATCGTATAAATAAAAAAAAAAAGGAAATTCACCCCCCGAGGAAAAGATCGAACGGGTCCCGCGACATCGGGTCCAATTCGAAAACTGTGGCTGGAGCCCTTTCCGCTTCTCGAGAACGCAATAGGCGTGCCACGGAGCAAATCCCCCGTAATTCGCAACTGCACAGTTAATGTGCAGTGTACACGTATTGGCTGGTTCAACTCAACTTATGCGCGCGCCATCTTGAACCTTGAACTTGTTCTTTTGAATACATACCTGCTAATTGTGTTGTTCATGAATGTTGGGTGATTTCTGTAATGGTTACTTAGTTTCATTCGTTCATACATTGCTTTGTTATGAATATCTCTGTATGTATTTCAGAGTTCTTCTTCTATTATTTGCCGTCATGGGCCACATGCGCGTTCTTTTTGTATTGTCGCTTTCCGCTGCCTGTAATTTTTGTAATTTTTGTAACTTTGTAATTTTGATTTTTTTTTTCTGGGTGAAGGGGCCAGTCAACCTGTGAAATGCAGCTTTTTTTTCCCTTCGCACCAAACCACGTATACAGTGTTCCCTTCGTGTTGGTGTTTTTCGCGCAAAATGCAATCTGGAATGCAATACCAACTCGCCCAACGCTCAGTTCTTCTAAGGTACACAGTGCATTTTCATGTACTTGTCAGGTGGTTGAATAAACTCAAACTCAAACATGTATCCTACACCTTTTCCTGCAACCGCCTCAAATGTGAGGCTAGCATGTTCAAATAAATAAATAAATAAATAAATAAATAAATAAATAAATAAATAAATAAATAAATAAATAAATAAATAAATTAAAGAGATCGCCTTGCACATACATATACAGCACTAGGTATTAATATTCTCGCCGTGATTGTTGAGTGAAGCCGGACCTATAGCCTTCAGTGCACTGCACGCTTTTAGTGTATAGCGGGGGCGCAGCGCACCCTCTCAGTCTCCTCGCGCGTGGAAACAATAGGAGACGCACGTAACTTAGCGGCAGGGGACCATCGCGTGGACTTCGGTTTACGCAGTCAGTCGACGGTGGCCTGTTGTATAGTGGCTTTCTAAATATAGTAACAACTAGCGCGCGCGCGAGCGCCAGCGCTCACCACGAGCTATCGAAAAGTAATGACGTCACGGGTGACGCACAGGCCGTGCACGGCGGACACCCGTCGCGCTGCCGCTGAATGCAGTCCCCGCCGCCTTGGCTTTCAGCGCGTGAAACTTGAAATAATAAAAATAAAATAAACTGGTGTTTTCTTCAGCTTAGTCCGTCCGTCCGTCCGTCCGTCCGTCCGTCCGTCCGTCCGTCCATCCATCCATCCATCCATCCATCCATCCATCCATCCATCCATCCATCCATCCATCCATACATCCATCCATCCATCCATCCATCCATCCATCCATCCATCCATCCACCCACCCATCCACCCATCCATCCGTCTGTCTGTCTGTCTGTCTGTCTGTCTGTCTGTCTGTCTGTCTGTCTGTCTGTCTGTCTGTCTGTCTGTCTGTCTGTCTGTCTGTCTGTCTGTCTGTCTGTCTGTCACACTAGAACGCATGCGACACTACCTGATGATTTACGTATGCCCCACGCTGAGATACTTTGCAGAACTCTGACTTCTCATTCATTCATTCATTCATTCATTCATTCATTCATTCATTCATTCATTCATTCATGCGACCGATGTTTACATCTGCGACTGCGACATATACCCGTCGCCGCACCGAATTCGAGAATGACCGCACTGCCATTGCCCCAGAAAATAAGCTGACCTTCTGTTTCTGTGCATCTGATTGGTCCAGAGGTCTGCGACCGCAATGGTGCCACTGAAAAATCGAGCAGCGAGCGACTGAGCCAAAGCATGTCGCTTTTCGACGGAAACGGCCACTTGCGACTAACTTGGTCGCGCGACCGGTGCTAGTCGCAGATGTGAACGAGCCTTACTTAAAGGCTCACTAAAGAGAAAAACATTTTGTTTTTGTTCATATTAGTAAATTATTCTTTCACAATTACAAAATCACCACGCTTGCTGCGAGAAGACGCTTGGTAAGCGAGAAAACGCGCAGAAAGGAAATGCGGGTGGCGACGACGCCACCTTGAAATTCCCGCACCAAACGCCGTGACGTCATAGATTTTGACGACGTCTAATATGTCCTACGTAAGTTCGTAATCGGTAAAAATGAAGTACACTGACCTCTGAGGTGGCCACAGTCTTAAGATATAAAGTTTCAAAAAATTTCGTGGAGCCAATGTGGCCAAATTACGACAAGTACACGTTGAAATCCGTGGCGTCACGCGGGGAGATTTCGGCGCGAAATTTAAAAATGAAAGTTCGACCTTCGATTTCTTCTCTTTTACTAAACTCGTGACGGTGGAAGAAACGACAGTAGAGTTCTCAGAGTACATTTTATCATTCTAAACAGATTCATTGTTTCCCTTTATGTGTCCATTTAAATTGCGGGCCAAACGCTTAGGCAAAGCGATCTGTGTCCAATCAACTGCCATGACTCGAGTAACTGCGAGGGTTACCCCCCCCCCCCCCCACTCCCTCCCCCACGCTTAGTATGAAACAATATAGCAGTAATACCCAATTAGTTCACGGACTAGTTGGTGCTTATCCACAGTAACATTAATGGGGCCACGACACGGCCCCCCAACAATTTGCGGTTGTAAGCGAGAAGTACTAGAGGCTTTATTGTGCCTATACATATATGAAAAATGGATCGTACAATAATATTTCATTGAAAAATAAACCCTTCTAGGCACCGGCCACAAACCCCGCACACCGCCAACGACCGCCATTTCGCCATGGCGTGCGTGACGACATGTGCTGCATGGAGCGAAGCCGGTATCTTCAACCAAATTTTGAGTCGCTGCAAACAGTTAAATTTGAAATGTCAAGCTGAAGAAAGCTTACATAGCTCGTTTGCACGCGCAGCTGACCATGGAACAAAATCTTTGTTCGACGGAACGCAGACGCTCGCACAGCCAGCAGTTCGTTACCTCACGGATCGCGAATGCGCCAGTGTTGCCCGACTCTCAAGCCACTCGCGCGTCTACAAAATTTTCAGTTATAAATTAAGCGCTCAACCTAATGCGCTCATATTTCACCAGCTTGCTTTACCCAGGATTAACCCACATAACCCCAGGATTAACCCAGGATTAACCCCAGGATTAACCCACATAACACGAATTACGATCGAAAATTGGGTGTCATGGCCCCTTTAGGCGCGAAGAAGCGCTTTGCCCTGTCATCTTTCTATTGTCATCTTGTCTCGCTAAGAGTTATTGAGGATAATAATACCCTGCCGGACACCGCCGCCCGACAGGAAATACGATACATTCCGGGTACAGCTTACAGGGTGACGACAACGCGGCTTTATTTCCCGAGAATTACGAGAAAATTGCGCGTCACTGAGCTTGTGGAGCCCACGATTTCCTCAGTTTTCAGCCTCCCGCAAACAGCGGGGCAGGATTGCATACGAAACGAGGATGCAGTAAGGCGTGACGTGGGAAAAGCCCGCAAAAGCCGGAAGCGAACGGCAACCGATGACGCCACGCACGTTGTCTTAATTCAGAACAAAAGATCAACCGTGCTGAATTCGCAGAGGGGAAGAAAAGAAGGAAAATAAACGAAGTGAAGGGTAGAGAGTCTGTGTTTCTAATTTTTTTTCCCTGTTGTCAGCGCCGACTACAGAGAGTGTATCCATGCAACAAATTTGCTGCCGCAACATAGAAAAAGAGGTAGAGTTCCCAAAAAAGAAGAAAAAAGGCCAAAGTCATCAA